>NW_004524587.1:2450787-2455288 GCF_000260255.1 Octodon degus
AGTAGTGTGTTTTCTGTAGGTCTGGCAATATCAGAAGTTGTTGACTGGAGCCTTTTACAGCTCAGCATATTAATATTGCTTTCTTTACTTTGTTTTTATTCTTTTCTGCTGCATGCTTAAGACCAAGAGAAAGCAAGACCTATATAACAAGAAATGTAACTTTTGTGTCTGACAAGGTTAGCCAAATCCCCTCAGAATTTATCCTGAAACTCTGTACCGCAGTTTGTAGATCCTTTGTCAGTGTCAGCCACGTGGATGAGTCACAGCCATTGCTTGACCAGATTGCTCTCTGTGAAAGCCTGAGAGAATGTTTTCTCTCCATGTGACCCTCCTTAGGCATACTCTACATCACTGATCACTTTCCTCTGTGGCCCCATAATCTCCTTGATCAGAAAATTTGGGACACAACTGAGTTACATGATGTTACAGTACAGTTCTCCTATGTCCTGAGTTCTCACTGACCTTGAAAGGCTAGGACCAAAATGCTGGCTGTCCTTGCAGCCCTTCTTCTTCTCTAATTTTGGTCTGCAAACTTAGATTGTTAACCCTCCAGAAGAGAAGCTTATTATTTATTACCCAACAACATAGGCAGTTGAGCTTACCTTCACTATCTGTCTGAATATCAAACAACTTAGACAACATGGAACAGGTATTTTCCATCAAGTATTGATATGTCAAACTTTAAGTCTCTATAGAATATGAAGAAAAAAATTAAAAATTTAAAAATTAGGAATAAACAATTATATATTTTTACACAGAAATTTAGAAATCTAACTACATACAACATTATAGCAGAACAGTCCTGTGACATTTCTTTTTCTTGACTCTTGTTTTCATTTATTATCCTTTTTTAAAAACAAACATTTACTTGACAGACAGTTTGGTAGTAATTGGCATGACATGACAAGCAGTATGTATTCAGAAGACCAGAATGACAGGCATTCCAAGCATGACCCTACCGTTACACATTGCCATCTCCAGTGCAGATGATGATTTTCTTTTCTCGCTGTATCTCGCTGCTCGCTCTTCCTTGTCTGATGGTCCCCACCCCGTGCTCTCTCCCTCTTCCTCTGTGTCTCCTACTACACTATTCTTGAACTACGTCTGACCCCGTGACTCTCCTCCTGCTCCTGTGACAAATGACCACAGCCTTTATTAGGGACAAAGATACAGTGCATTTATGGTCTCACAGTCCAGCAGGCCAGAAGTCTGAAATCTGGGGCTCAGCAGGGTTGGTTCCAGTTCAGAGCCTTTGGGGGAGGAAGCGTCTGCGACCCTCTCCCAGCTTCTGGTGCTGCCTGGTGCTACTTGACTGCCCTTTACTTGTAGATGGATCACTCCCATGTCCACCCTGCTGCCATGTAGCTTTTCTCCCTGGGTCTCTCTGTCTTCACGTGGCCTCCTCAATAACCCCAGTCTTTGGATTAGAGCCACCTGGCCTCCAGGATGATTTCACTTAGGTAATTGCAGCTTCAAAGAACCCATTTTCAAGTCTGTTCATGTTTTGAGCCTCTGAGGCTCATAGTCTAGTCTTGTCTGTGGATATAAATTTTGAGAGACACTAACCAAGCCAGTGCACCTGCCTTCCATCTGACTAAGCCAAAGACATGCAGCTCTGAGGTCCTCTAGGACATGCCTGTGTCATGCCACTTCCTGTGAACACCCTTTGCTCTCATCCTCAGAATAAAGTCCAACTCTTCGTCCTCCCTCCACACCTTGTGGGCTCAGCCTCAGCAGCCTCTGAAAGCCCAGTGTGGATCTCAGCAGTACCTCCCCCGCCCCTCACCCTGAGCTGGCCTCCCATGGCCTGCCCTTGGCCCTGATGGAAGAATGAATGAATGCAAGAAGCACATATTAAACACCTGCTGTATATTCAGCTCTACACTATATGCTGGGATTCAAGAAAAGGCTCTGAGCCCCGGCTGGCTGGGAAAAAACGGATCTGTAAACAAATCACCCAAATGCAAGAAGACAGATGCTGTAAAAGATGTATGAGCTGCTTGCCCACGAGCCCCAGGAAGAAGTAGCCACACCGACCTGGGGGACAAGACAGAGGTCAGGAAAGCCTTCCAGAAGACCAGACTTCTAAACAGTCTGGAAGCATGACTGTGTCTGACTCCTGGCTGCCAGGAATAGAGATCCAATCCTTACTGCAAGAGCTCAGGGAGACTGTGCTCCCCAAAGGATAAGGGCCAGGATGGTTTTGCGGTAGCTCAGAGCCATCTTCTCCATCACTGCCCCATGTGCTCCCTTGCTGTGTTCTTGTTTTTGCTCTCTTTATGGAGAACTTCATGAGCACCAGGGAAGAATATGCTCATGGTTAAGAGTTCCCTTGCTGCTCTGCATCAGAGTGGTCATGTGAGTCAACCGGGGTGATACACACACAGCGGTCCCTCAGCGTCCTAGGGTACAGGAACCAGAGCCCCCTGTAGATACCAAACCACAGATGCTGAAATCCCTTATACAGAAGGGTACAGTGTTTGTGCATAACCTGCCTACACCTCCCACATACATTCGGTCATCTTGCCTTTGGATGGCACCAGTTGCAGCATACACACTGTGTGAACAGCGGCCATACCATAACAGCAAGGTCTCTGCAGGTTTCAGTACTTGCCAATTTTTAAAGAAGTATTTTGGAGCCACAGTTGAAAACTTGTAGTTAGGGAGGATCAAACATTTGATACTCTGGCCTACCTTGCACGTAGATGCGCTTCAAACTTCAGCCTTGAGCTTGGGGCATAGCTCCGTAGTATGGCGCTTGCCCAGTGTGAATGAAATCCATGGTTTAGGTCCCCAGTACCACGTGGGGAAAACAGTGAGGGTTGTTTTTTTTTTTTTTGCTATTGTTATGGTCTTTCTTTTCTTTTCGGTTTTTATAAATTTAGGACAGGGTCTACAGGGTCTCACCACGTAGATCAGACTTGTAGTGATTCTCCTGTTTTCATCCTCCCAAGCACTGGGATTACAGGTGCACACCACCATGCCCAGTCTGAATGACCGTCTCAGTGTGCCCCAGGGGCAGGCCTGGCACGGCACCCTGGGGATCAAACCCTGGGCACTGCACTCTGCCAAAGCAGGCACTATAGTCCACTGAGCTATCTGGCTGGCCCCGGTCTTTCTTTTCAACCCCCTTCCTCTGTCTGCTCACAGCTTTTGTGTCCCTAGACTCATCCGGCCCAGAGGCTGTCAGTAGCCATCAACAGCTTATTTCACTTTAAGTCCCACCAATGAGCTCAGCATCTAATGTCCTAGTTTGGGTGACCAAAAGAGAGATGACCTGGCTGGCCATGGATCCACATTCTGGGTCACAAGGGGCCTCTGAATGACCATTTGGTATCTACTAGGACCTCTTGATCTAAGTATTTGGGATGGAAGAGAGAAAGCCTGACTACACCTGCCACCTGGACCACAGGACGGAGGCCACGCCAGTCTTCTCAGGAAAGGTTAGGACAGTCACCTGAAATAGGCCTAGTGCAGAGCGCTGACTGGGCTGAAGTGCCTCAGAGCCATGGCTACAGAGAACAGAGGCCTGTGGTGTTCTTGCATCATCTTCACCTTAAAGAGAGATACCAAGGCAGGGACCCTATTCAGCCACAAGAGATGGAGGCAGTCCTTCACCCCAGATGCTGCAGCATGTACCTGGGAATCCTACAGTTCCAAATCCAGCAGCTGCCCTGCACATTTGCCCGCTGTGCACACAGACCCTCCAGCCACCCTTGCCAGGCAACATCAGCCCCCGAACAACTCCGACCCATGAGTCCTGCCCAAGGAGTGTGGGGGCCTTCGTTTTTCCGTCTGCAACCCCCAGGCTGCCAAAACGCATTGGGAGGATAATGAGAAATCACCGAATCAAAATAATGTAAAGGAAATAAGTGCTGGAGAGGATTGTCTACATCCTTTCTCAATAGATTTCCTGCCAGGGAGACTAGAGCAAGGGGAATGTTTTACTCCTGGGGCCCAGGCAGACAGCGGTCCTGAAGGAGGAAAAGATTACTTCCTGGAAGAGAGCCTTTTAATTGTTCCTTTAGAAGGGAGGCAGGAGCTGCCAAGGCCCTGACAGGGTCCTCCGCTCCTGGGGAGTCTCCATCTACTCGGCCAGGGAGCTGCAGGAGCCCTGGGCATGGCCGGGCCCATGGCGACGGGGCTGGCATCTCAGCAGCCCTGCGCATGGGTTTGTGGGGAGCTAGCATCCAGGCTTCTGCCTCCTGGAAGAGAGGGGGCACTTCCAAAGGAGCCACAGGGACCAGGCGTGGTCCCAGCAGGGCCCTGGCTGGGGGCTTGCAGATTTATTGCCAACTGTGCTTCTTCCTAAGCAATTCAAATTTTGCCTCCTTTAGAAACCCTCCTGGGTGAAGAGCATGGGCGGGCACTGTTCCTGTGGAAAACACAGCATAAATGAGAAAAGATAGGGATGGCTGTGGCCTGGGGCAGGTGCCCTGGGCTGGGCTTATTTACTCTCTCTCTCTCTCTCTCTCTCTCTCTCTCTCTCTCTCTCTCTCTC
>NW_004524587.1:2455943-2475881 GCF_000260255.1 Octodon degus
CTTCTTCCCTCCCTTGCTCCCTTCTTTCCTTCTGCCCTCTCTCCCTTTTGCCTTCTTGCAGCCTTATCTTCCTCCCTCCTTGCCTGCTCTTTCTCTCCCCTCTTCTCCACGGAGAAGCCTTGTTTCACTCTTAAGAATTCAGGACACACTTGCTTTGCTGTGGGTACCCCGAGAGGCTTTGTCCTTTGAGTAGAGACAGCACTGCTGACCTCACCACTGCCACCCAGCACAGTAAGCTTCCCTGGATTAGCACAGAGGGACCCTGTGGGGCTGGGCGGGGCGGGGCCCGGGGCGTGTCTAGTGCACACACAGGTGCCCCCATTTTGCTCCCTGCTCTACTTTCTTCGTGGTCTAACCACAGATGCTTCTTTTAATCCCATATTTGAAGAATCTACCTCTAGTTTTTACAACATTTCTGGTCAACTCTTTATTATAAGGTTAACTGCCATGTTAAAAAACAAAAACAAAAAACCACCTTTGCACCTTAATAAAAATGACGCGATGACTCTTCTGATAGTCCTTTGCTTCCCTCCTTCTCTGCTTGTGCTGAGGACACTTGGATAAAATCACAGAGCAAGCACCTATGTAGCACACTCCCAAGCTTGCTGAGCATCCGCTGTCGGGTCATTTTCTGGCCATCTTTTGGGGGATGCTGTTATTAATCCCAAGTACAGATGTGAAAACCGTAGCAGAGAGAGGCTAAGCAGTTTCCCCTGGATCTCAGAGTACAGGCCTTCGGAGCCAGGATTTGAAACCAGATTGTCTGGTTCTAGAGCCCACATGCTGAGGTACAGGCTGTGCTAACAGAAGACAGCACTTCCGTCTGGTGAGCTCAAAGGTGACTGTAGAGGAAGGGAAAACAGTAGACTATGGACCCATTTTGGAAATTACAACAGCTGAGGGGACAACACACTTGTGTTCTGAAATAAGCTCAGTACTTGAGGTCTAAAGGCAGCAGCCCAGGAGCCTCTGGGGATACGCATCTTGGGACAGAACCATGAGGAGACCTTTGATTTTTTTTTCCATCTCATCCCATCCTGGGTGCGGGGCTGGCATAGTATGTGGTGCCGGGGATCGAACCGTGGTCCCTGTGCTTGCCTGTAGACCACTGAGCTATCTCAGTGGCCCACAAGGAGGCCTTTGAAGGATAGCATGGGACGGCTGGGTGTGAGCCACCCCAGAGCATGCAGAACGGAGCTGCAGCTGTTCTAGCCTGGACCTGCCCTGGGCCGGGTTGTCAGGTGGTCAGTAGAACAAGGACAGTTCCTTTCTCTGGCTGTCTTATCTCCAGGGTCTCAAGCCCTGTCAAGGTCCAGCTTCTGGCTCCCAGGTGCTGAGCACCAGCAGCTCCATGGCCAGGGTTCAGACATCTATAACTCAGCATAGCAGGCGCACACTCCAGAGCCGCACCCCGCTCCAGGCCAGGTTTTTCATAATTGGTTTTCAGAGAGACTCTTCCATGATGTGTAATTGTTAGCAGTTGTAAAAAGATAACTCACATTTTTAAAAGCTTAAAGCTTGCTCTGTGCAGATAAAAACTGTGACAAATTATGTTCCGAAAAATCATAAAAGTAGAGAGAGAGATGTTAATAACCAAAGGTGCCGTTTCATTTAGAGGTCAGCCCGAGCTATTAAAGTGGCCAGGAATTTTGAGCTTTGGCAGTAGCGATTTGACCAAATCACTTATCTCCTCCAGACCATGCCTGAGCATCTCCCTCAGCAAAAAATAATCCACAGGCCGCAGTACAGGAGGACGGGGGGAACCAGGGAGAAACGCAGCACTCCCCAAATAAATTCTGTTTTCCATGAGAGCCCTTCAGATTCCCTGGAGCCACTTAGTGTCATTGTATGAGGACCTGCTTGCACACATGGTCACCAATACCCACATCCAGGCACACACCCTCGTGTATGTCAGATGAAGGACTCAGGCGGACATTGCTTTTTCCGGATAAATGATGAAGATGTTGTGAAGATCAGATGACACACACAGCAAACAAGTGTGGGAAAGGGTGTCTGGTTTCCCCCAACTTTAAAACATTTTACTCTTTAGTCCACAGAGAGCCAGATGCTAAGAATGAGTGCTCTTTAGCCCATGAGAGAGACTCTGAAGTTTTCACCTTTCCCCAGGAGGCAGGTCATGAGAGATGGACGAGTGGAATCTATCCCTATGGGCTGGAATCCATCCAAATATCTGCCACCCCAGTGTGTCCAACAGCCAAAGGTTACACTCTTAGATGAGATCAATTTTCTACAGTGAGTTATTGTTTCAGAATTAGATTCATAGTCCCTGCCCTGGAGACTCCAGTAGTATAGGTCACAAGTGACGACCAGGCAAGGTTATGAAGCTAGTCTCTAGCACATGCTGTACTTTGGAAAAAGCACAAAGTGCAACTCAAGCTAGCTAAGTTTCAGTTTTATGTCTAAGTAGGTGAGCACTGCTACGCAAGTCCCTTACCTCCCCCTGGGACCTGGTTCTCCCACCTTTATAATGGACACGTCCCACTGAGAGATGTGAGAACTGCCCAATATCTGCTGCTAATGTGGACACCGTATTCTACTCAGCCTCTCCATCCAAGATGTCCTAAGTATCACAATACCTTTTGGTATCCTAAGATCAGTGCAGTTTAGCCGCAGAGAGCTCCGTTCTGAGGAGCAGATTGCCCATAGTCAATTTTTCTTTGTTTTTAATACAGTTAATAGTCATCCAAGCAAAAAGGTGAAAGAAAAGCGCAAGCTGACCCCCACCTGTTGAAGGACAGTGTCTTAATGGACTGCAGAGGGTGGTGGGTACATTTGCTCAGAGAATCCTGCACTGCACCCCAGAGCTCAGTGGAAAACCATTTCCAGGCAGACACTGGCCTTGCTAAACACCCACATGGCCAGCTCCACTGTAATATAGAAATCTTAGTAGCCAAGAAATACGAACTTTCTGTGAACCTTATAAAATCCATGCTATTTATTCATAGACCAGATCAGCACACATAATTTAGGCAAATATCTGTAGCTGAGTTTTAATGCATTAGAAATGAACATAATGATGTAGGTGCTTATTTCAATTCTTCATAAGATATTCCATACTACTGAAATATTGAGAAAGGGGAAAGAAGCGAAATAGGAGACAGGGATTTATACATGAGCACTGACCTGAATTGGGTTTCTTAACAAAACTTGGTAGAAGATTTGAGGCATGAAATCTCAAACACAGTTATAAACTCACTAGGTTTTTCCCCTTCATAAAAAATTGTTACTACTTATTTTCATTTACAACCTACCATGCACTTAGCTAACTAAGAGTCAAAGAAAAAAAGTAAGACTTCAAGAAGTTCAATTAATAAAAATTACCTAAATTTCTTCATTAGAAAATACAAGAAAGAGGTAATCTTCTCCTATGCTTTACAGTCTTAAATAATTGGATGCCATTCATATTACTAAAATTGCCTTTAGAATAAGCATTAGGAATGAATCTCAAACATTCTTGATATAGACATTCAAACTCCAGCTTGTTCTCTTTATTCAGTTTAAACATCCTACTTTCTTCAAAGGTCTAGGCATATACAGGTGATCAATAAGTACCCATTATTATGTCTCTATAAAAAAAATCGCACACACTCCCCCCCCACACACACATGCATACATACAGCCTCAGGGTGGAAGGCTCTGATTCCCTTTACCTTACCCAATGTACACTGACTATCCACACGTAATGATGGACCAGACTTGGAACAATGTCATGATGACACTAATAACTTCCCAGTGGGACTCGTGCTTTGACCTGGTGGTTTTTGTTTTTCTCCTTTAATAGTGCATGTTGGAAGATCTTAAGTATGGATTTCCATCTGGCTATAGGGATATAAATAGATATCAAAAACAGAGGCTCCCCTGGCCCTTTGTGCATTAATAAGATGGTTTTGGATGCCTTACACATGCTGATGGGAAGGGACAGAAGGGCAAAAATGTGGAATGGACAACCCAATGCCAGTGCTCACCAGCATGCAGTACCCATTCACGGAGGATTCCATTGACAGATGGTCACAAGGAAGAGGGATTTTGGCTTTGGGGTGTGCTGCTAACTCTTGCCTGGTTAGCAGAGACTGTGAGAGTTTTTGCTACTGATGCTGATGCTGATGCTGATGCTGATGCTGATGCTGATGCTGATTCTAACAACGCTGATAATGATCAGCATGACTTTTATAAGCAGATGATGCGTTGTTCTTGAAAACTCTACCATCGAAACCTTGGGACAGAGTTCCAGTTGTCGAGCAACCCGATGACAGCACCCAAACCCTGTGCCAACTCTTGCAGAAGTTAATGTGTGACTTTGAAAATAAACTCCTCCGACTCCCTGAGCCTCAGGCTCCTCTTCTGCATGGTGAGGTCTATAGTGTGAGCCAAGCTGGGTTTTTCTTCAGAATAGCTTACATGTCTCATCGAAACCCTGCTGTCTTGCTCTCTGGCTGTCTTGTGACTTGTCCTTTGGGTCTCACCCTCTGTGTCACATTCCCAGCAGCATCCATGGCACTTCACTGGGTACAACCGCCTCACTGATCTACTTCCCATTCCTGCACATCAGTGCACTTCACAATGTATAATTTCATATCGTACACACTAGACGTTATGCACGCACATATAGCCCACACTTTTCTACCTGCTTCTCCTTCCTACTGCCATAAACTCTACAGCCTGATGCTTCCTATCCATCAGAGCATTAAAAAAAAAATCCCCTGGACCTAACCAATGCTCAAGAAATGCCTATCAAACCAATTAATGAAGACCTGAAAATCCAAGTTAGAATCACAATACGTAAAACACAATCTTAGTGTTTAAATGAATGAGTATTTATGTGCTTACATAATTGAAAAGAAAGGTTTAAACTCTTTTCATTTCACTTTCAACTTTCCCTCAGTTTTTCCTCTTGCACAGGGAGAATGTACAAAGTTTAAAATGGAACAAAAAATTAGCAAAATTTTGTGCATAGTCATAAAATGAATTTTAAACCTTCTCTGGGACAGAAACAAAATTCATATTACAATTGGCAGTCTGTTAATCTCTACTCTTGATAATACCCAACAAATAACTCCGTTTCCTTTATAAGTTAAATTGATTCATACATATTGGCAAGATAGCTATTTCCCTCAAAGGGAGTTGAATTTATTTGGGCTGTATATTAATATCTTATTATCCTTCTTATGCACCAGTGATGGGATCATTATTTCATCTCAGTATATTTATTAGAGTAAATACTTTTGGATGTGATTTTTTAAAAAAAACAAAACACCTCACCTAGGCGTAGCCATCTTTCTGGGCTGGAGCCTGTACACTCCTCTCTGCAGGCTTTTGCACACTGTGTCACTAGCAGTGTTTGCCAGCTAACCACAGCCAGGGCACACGTTCAGAAATGACTTAGATGTTCATGGGCCATTCATTCGGCATGACCCAGTGCATAAGGTGCGACTTGCCTTAGAACTTCACTGTAGTGTCTACTATCACTGATGACCAACTGGTTAAGTCTTGCCTGGAAACATTCTCAAATGCTTTCTTATAAGTCGACTGTGTTTATTGTTAAAAGCGGAGAAGATGGACAATGAGAAAGGGCTGGCCTTGGACAACTTAACCCAGACAGAGGGTTACACTGACTTTGTGGGCAAACGAGAAGATTGTTGAACTCAGCTAGGCCAGCACACCAGAGCTTTGAGGCTCACACCACTCAAAGGCATCGCACAGCACAGCTGACCTCAAGATCCTTGAGCCACAATGTTTTCCTGAGATCTTTTGAAGAGGGAATCAGGGGACAATTATTTCACAGAGCACACAGCAAACTCCTAAAATACTCCACTGACTTTCCCAAATCTCCCATCATGCCGTCTGCCTCTCTCCTGCGCTGATACCTTGCAAACGCAATCTTGCTTTTCATTTTTGCTCCAACTTCTGGTCCATGATGTTCATCTGCACTAGCTACATTTCCATTTTTGCTCAATTTGCTTTGCTTTTCTCAATTCTGCAACCATACTCTGAGCAAAGAATCTGAAACATGAAATCCTCCTTGGCAGAAGAGGGGCCAGGAAAACACATGCCTTATATCCTTGTTTCCGCCTTTTGCGTTGATCACAGCTCCCAATCTGCATTCACTAGTTAGATTCTCCCTGTTTATACAGGGCGGAGCCAAGCATTGGGAATCAGTTGTCCAAATCACAGTTAGGTTGGGTTTAATCCCAGTCAGAGGCTGGGTTGGGATTAAACTTCTTAACCACCTTTTTCTGTCCCTTCAGGTAATCTGAAATTGAGAACTCTAACACTCAGCATGAGGCACTCAGTACAGGGCTGTAGACCCACCTTTACCTGCTTCGCAAGAAACAAATTAGCAAGCAACATGACTTGCTTCCAAGAAGCAAGAGTTCTCTGACTAGAATCAACATCTCAATTGGAAGGTGATCTTACCTTGCAATTCTAGAGCTCCTGACTTTTCCTCTTTGGTGGGTTTGATTTCTCCAAATCCTGGATCTCATATTCATTTCCTAAGAGAACTTGATAGGCTTGGTAGGAACTATACAAACACAAAGGCCTCAATCATGAAGATACAAAGAGACAGAGAGTCATGAAAGTTAACACTTTAAAACAGAAAAGCTAACACAAGACAATATCTCAGCTTCATCTGACCCTGCAGGACTTTATCTCCCAAATACCCACTACCTATTTCCCTCTGATGATGAGAACCTGGGGCTTTGGGTGAAGCCCTCTCACTCTGGTGTGGTCAGATGCTGTTCACGGATAGCATTACTTTTCCTCACTAGAAACCTCCTACCATTTAGCCACTATGTGTTGGTTATACCTCTGTCCTTAAGGCCTTCTTAAAAATAAACATTGAAAAATTGAAACAAGCAATCCAGTTGTATTTTTTACTTTAGAGTTCACATTCCCTCTAGAAGTGTCATTGGCTCTCCTGTATTTCCTCCCTACCTCATTCTTCAGGAATTAGGCTGAGAAAGATCACCAGCTTTTGCCAGTTAGAGTCCTTGGAGCAGTAGGATAAGGACTCACAAACATCTCTGAGAACCAGAGTCCCATGAAGCCTTGGTGAAATCCCAAGTGTCTGATTCAGTAAATGTGGAGGTGTGGAACAGAATTTCTACTCCCAGAATAAGTTCATAGCACATTAAGATGAAACCAAGTCTTCCTCAAGACCACACTCTGAGACCTACTGGATTAGAAGTTCAAGGTTAAATCACATCCTTGCATTCATTCAATTGTTCTCTGTGGCCAACTCCCTTCCATGCACAAGATCTTCATGAAAGGAAAACAGCACTCAAATAACTAGAATATTCACTGTCCCAAGGTGAGCATCCTAAATCTGTTCAAATGATGCTTAGATAGAAGACTTTCCTGACTTCCTTCTGATTTGGTACATTCCTATCTGGATTCTACATCCTGTCTCCCTTGATCTGAGCCTACACTGACCAAAGAGTGGGTAGCTTCGAGTCTCATTGCTATCATATGCTGAAGGTTAAGCCCAAGCCATGGGGTCTTTTGCAAAGAGGGAGGTTTCAGGACCTGAAAATATATCTGATAAGTTTCACCTCGATGATTAGTTCATCTTGCTGACTTATGAACAAATTTTGGATCCTGACATAGCATGTAGCCTTTTCCCTTTTGTAATACCTACCACAGATTTCATGGATGGAATTCTGTTTCTATTCAAAATAACAATGTCCTTGAAAAAGATCGGCCCAAGCAGAGTTCAGTGATACCTCATAGCAACATCTCTTTAAATAATAATAATGATAGTAACGTTAATAAATAATAATAATAATCTATTATGTCTCCTTCAGTAAGGTTAAATAGCTAAATATCTGCTGATGATTCATTCCCCTAATCAACATTTCTACATCTCATCGTGGATATTTCTGGAAAGTAGTATCTCCTGCCTTCCTAAATCACCCATGCTCATACCAGAGAATTTCATTCAGACACTAGGTTTCCACTTTGCCTCTTTAAAGTTGAAGTGGAGATAACCCACTTGTACATCGTGACAGAATAAAGTTTAGCATCATATTATTTCTAAAATTGATCCTTTCCTTCTTTGTCTTTTTCTGTTGACATATGAACAACATTTTGGATCCTGACATAGCATGTAGCTATGTAGGAAATCAAAAGTTTTACATACGGTTTTCTTCTCTTCCTGATCTTTTTTGTGTGTGTCTCTGTGTGTGTGTTTTAGGGAAGGGTCTATAAGGCGTTCAGGGTCTCACTAGTAGATTGGACTTGTAGTTGATCTTCCTGTTTACAGTCTTCTAAGAGCTGGGATTATAAGCTCGTGCCACCATGCCAAGTCTCAATTGCCTTCTCAGGGTGTCCCGGAGGAGGGGTCGGAACGCAGGCCCTGGGATTAAACCCCTGGCCCCTGTGCCTGCTTGCAGGTGCTTTAATCCACTGAGTTATTTAGCTGGCCCTTCTTCCTGATCTTTTGAGTTTTCCACCTGTGATTCTTTTCACGGTCTCAGGATAGCATGTGTCTGGATATGTGGATTCAAATGAGCTAAAAGAGCCATCTAAATTTGTAGATTGCTTCTCTTTTGTTCCCATCTTATCCTCACGTTAATCTACCTCCCATGGCAGTTGAAGACCCCTTCTGGTTTGAACATTTCACTTTCCCAAAGAATATAACAGTAAAACAGTTGCTTAAATGGCTCTGGGGGGCTTACAGTTCACCAAGTATAAAGTATGTGGGATCTACTAGGCACTGCCTCTTAGTCCCCCTTTAATAAGTCAAACAACAGAGATACTTTACATGGTAGTAGAGATTTAGTAGCTACTGGATGAATAAAGCAAGGAAGGAAGGAAGGAAGGAAGGAAGGAAGGAAGGAAGGAAGGAAGGAAGGAAGGAAGGGCCCCTGGCCTGGCCTCATAGCAAGGATCAGCATTGTCTGCCAAGCGTTCCCAGCCTCACAGCTGCTGACCTCCCTCTGCCAGGCACATACATTGCCCCCACTGTGCTTCCTGCAGCCCTGCTCTTTGTCTCACTCTAAACCCCAGCAGAAAGGCACCAGCTTCTGATTTAGCATTTTCTTCCCCTTCATCTCCTTCTGGGATACAGGATTGAAGCCAACAAAAGTAAGAGCAAATGCAACGTATGGGGATGCTCCTAGTGTTGAATGGACAGTTACAACTCTTTTGGAAACTATTACCTCATTTTCCTCACAAGTGGGATTTCCTTGGTGTCTGATCCTATTTACCAGGCTCTAATGTATATGATTGGCATAGATTATTGCTAAATTTAATTTGAAATTTAAAATGACTGAAATTTTGCATAGTCCAGGTCTTTATTGCTGTTCTATGTGTGTGGTCTATTTTGAAAAAGTAAGAACAAGAAATAGGTTCTCAGAATAGGAAAATCTGTGGCAATAAAGAATAGCTCAGAGGGTCCCAGATGTGGAGGGGAGAAACTGAGATCCAATGACTGGTAGGTAAAGTGTTTCATTTAGGATAACAAAAACAACCTAAATTTGCTTATGGTTCAAGTTGTACAATTCCATAGATTAAATCCTACATCTTAAGTTTGTAAATTATGTGGTATGTAAATTCTGATTCAATAAAGTTGCTTGTAATTCATTCTAAATAAAAAACATTCACATACTTGACAATCTAGCTTCCAGTTGCAAGCTTTATTTTCTTGGTGGCTGTACAAGGTTACTATGTTGGACAGGCAGGATATGGAACGTCACCTTCATTCCAAAAAGTCTATTGGTCAGATCTGTTATAAAATTTATGCAAATGCATTCTTCATTAAATCATTGGGGTGGGAGGATTTTAGCATTTTCTAGTGGTTGTTTCAAATTTCCCTAGTAGGATTAGACATCCATTTCCCAGATGAAATTTCTAGATGCACTGGAAGAAAAATGATTGAGCTGTGTCTAAGAGGAAAAAAAAGAAAATGTTCTGACATGTTGATATTCTAGGCTGGCGACTTGGCTTGTGGCATTTTGGAACAAGATTTAGAATCAGGAAAGTGTCACCCATGTTGAAAGCTCCTCTGTAAGAAATGTCTTAGTTTGACCTAAAGTAAGTGGAAGAGACAGGGCAAAGGAAAGGGAAGCAGCAGAGGATGTCTAAGTGATAAATGGTACGCTGTCATATCGCATTTGACGTCTTAACCCGGAAAAGGGGGCTGTTGAGCCAGATGTGGGTTAAGTGAGGAAGTTCAAGCCTTGCTCTCGGCTTCGTTCTGTTTTGCAAGGCACAGGTTGAGTTCAGCAGTTCGGGGCTCAATCACAGCGTATCCATTCTGCAGCGAAAAGCCAGCCAGCGCCAATGTCCTCCTAGGCAGCCTCTGCCTTCTGCAACGCCAGTGAGCAGAGAAGCAGCAAGCTGAGATCGCCACCAGCAGCCACAGCCTCCTTGCTCTCACTGCCACCAGAGAGAGTGACAGCCACCAAAACCCTGTCTGCCTCTCCTGGGGCCAGGGAAGATGGAAGTCGTAACTGTCAGTCTTTAGAATCTCTTCTTCAGAGCTTGCTTTCCCCGAATACACACCCAAGAAAAGCTCCCAGGCGGTTGCTTCGCTCTAGAGTTCTGGTCTCTCCTGCTCTGTTTTCCCAGGGTAACTTCCACATCACAAACACACTTATCTGGGCTTCACATCAGCCTTAAAGATTTGGAGTATGGATCTGCTTTCCAGACTGACCGTCTGACTGTCTGACCTATGGCTGTTCACTCTCACAGAAATGCATAATGTGACCCTTGTTAAAACCACAATTAGTCTAAGCCCTTTACAGGAAATATCGGTTTGGTAAGATGAGAGATACCGTTAATAGGAAGTCACGTGCTTGGTAGCGAGAGCAGGCAGAGCAGTTGGATGTACACAATTTCTACTTATCATTGATCTCCGGCTGCAGCTGCCGCCTAATAAATGCAAAGCTTAGCATGCACGCATACCCTCCTGGCTGTCCAGGGAGGCCAGGGCAGGGGCGGCCCTGCAGCCTGTGAGGCCAGAGGTCCTCCAGGCTGAAGCTCTATGGAGAGTCTGGGAGCCCATGGAGAGCAGCTATTTCCACCTGCAGATACTTCCCATCACATTCCAACTGGGAGGAGAGACCAGGATTGCCAGTCTGAAGGCCACCCAGACGTGGTAGGCAACTTGCATGTTGTCCCCAAGGAGTTCACCTCAGAGACATTTAAAGAATCAAAGAAATGCAAGAGCTACTGGGCCAATGGCTGGTAAGTGAGTGGCTTTGCACTGGCATTAACGTGTAGCTCCACTGGACATTGGCTTTTGAGTTGGGCTTCAGTCTGTACGTGGGTGATGCTATCTATGGCGTCTAAGTTTACAGTTACTGGCTCATAGCAGTGACATGGCTAATCCTTGCTACAAGCCATTCGCTAGTTATTCTATTCCAGGAGTACTACTGAGACGCAGGTATCAGAAAACATAAAGATGGGAATAATACGTCATAGCGCTTAAACACAAGCAGGACAAATAGACTAGCTATCCACGTAGCCATAAAACAATTACTTAATCCTGCTCAGTTTTTGTTTTTTCCTCTGTAAAATCAAGGTAATCATACCTCTTGCAGATTGTATTGGAAGAATTAAATGAGGAAGTGTTTAGCATGACTTCAATATAAGAAGTAGCTAAGGCAAGGGACTACTAAAATTGTTAGTACTAGTGCCCATATATATTATTGATCTTATGATGATCATTTTCCTTGATGCCCATCACTACCTTTAAAGTGGGTAGTATTATTTTCTCTTATAGACCCAGAAACGGAGGTTAACCAATCTGTAAATAGAGCTTCAAATGAAGCACTACTAGGAAAACAACAACAACAACAACAACAAAAAGCTAGCCACTGTAGAACAAGGAATTTTAGAAGATGTGTGTTGTGACCAAACATAAAAGTTGAGTAGCAAGAAATAGAGTATTTGATTGGCCCAAAGAGATGCACCCCAGAAAGCAACGCATGCATGCAAGGCTTTGGTGGTAGACCCCTCAATTCCTAGATCTGAGAGCGGAAACTTTTTTTCTACCGTTGGCTTTTTCCAAAAGCTTGGAGTTTATGAACTTCTTAATAGACTCAGACTGACATCTTTGGACCCCAAAAACTTATTTCTGCCATTTATTGGGGCCTCGGCAAGCATCTGCCAGCTGATTGAACAAAGGCCTCCTCCACTCACTTTCGCGCTTGCAGTCATGAGTTTTTACCTTATCGTTATGTCTATATATTCCACCAAGTGTCAGCGACCTTCCTTCTTTCTCCCTCTATCAACCAAAACTGTAGCAGGAAAACGTGGGTAAGATTCAGGGCTGGGATGTGTTTCATGTATTTCATCTGTTCCTTAGGCCCAAGATGAATAGCGTGATTTGTGAAGAAGATGCTAAAACTTGACAAAGTTTAGCTGCAAAGTTAGAGAAAAAATAACATAATTTCAAAGAATTTCATTACTTCAGATAGTCTATATTGGAAAGCAATTCTTGCTAGTGTATACATATGCGTTTGTATTCAACTACATCAGGAAACATGCTACTTTTGCTTACATTCTCTCTCTCTCTCTCTCTCTCTCTCTCTCTCTCTCTCTCTCTCTCTCTCTCTCTCATATACATTGGTTATTGCAGGGTCTCACTATGCAGCTTGGACTCCCGGTGATCCTCCTGCTTTCAGCCCCCCCAGCACTGGGATCACAGGAATGCGCCACCACGCCCAGACCCTGGCTGGCTCAGGGTGCCCTGGGGCGGGGCTGGCACTGCATGTGGTGCCAGGGATCAAACCTCAGGCCCTGCACTTGCCTAAGCTTGCCTAAGCAGGCGCTTAAGTCCGCTGAGCTATCTCATCAGCCCTGCTTCTACACTCTCTTTCCCTGCCCAGATCTTAGAAATACTTTTGCCAGGCAGTCCCACACGGGCCACTTGTGCATATCTGCAGGGACAGACACAAAAAGTGCACTGTCACTATTCTCTAGAAGAGGACAGCACACCTAGCCAGCATCCTAATGCCTCCAGTGCAGCAACCTGGCAGGCATTACTAATGGATCAGGACACTGAGGGTCTCCACACAGTGCTGTAGGCAGACACTACCAATCGAATAGCGCTGGCAAGCTGGGTGAAAGCCCTTTGCTTTTGGGTAGCTAGAAGAAAGTTCCATGTCAGTATCCATGATCCAGAGATGTTGCTCAAATTATTAAAAAGTTGCAACCAATAATTTCACCTTGTTCCAAGCAAAATATGATTTTTTAAAAACGTATCTCATTTTATTCTTACTCTAATCCAAATAGAAAAAGGTGTTGACTTCAAAATGTCATTTGAAGAAATATATATGTGCTGACTCAGTAATTGCATTTCTGAGATTTAAGCTGATTAAATAGTATTATTTCAGGAAATTCCTTTGAAAAATAACTGTTCATTGCAACAGTGTGTATAACAGCAATAGCGCTAACCTAAGCGCCTAACAGTAAGAGGTAAACTGTGAGTGTATACTCCTTTAATTTACTTTTTACTTGATTTGTGCAGCTACTCAACAATTTGATTATGATAGATAGATAGATAGATAGATAGATAGATAGATAGATAGACAGATAGATTTTTTTAAAACATGAAAACCTTAAAAGGGATAATGACAAATTCACAGTGGTCACCCTATGTAGTCAGAATACAGGTGACCATTTATTCTCTCATTCTGCTTAACACTTTTAATAATGTGTAATAATTGTTAATAAAAATTATTATTACAGTACAACATATAAAAAAGCTCAAATCATAAGTGGATAACTAATAGTATCAATGAACCTTAAAGCCTCGGGCCAAAAAAACAAGTTTGGCTTTGATTTTTATAAAACAGAAGGAAAATTTAGCTACTTTTTTCTAGTTGCTTCTTTCCTGTACTACCATGCTTCTGAAATTAAATGCCAAGCTTTTTTGATTACACTCATTGACATTATTGCATAGCATTCTATTTTCTGAAGACAGCATTGTACCCTTGAAGACTCTCCCCTGTCTGGGCAAATTCTACTTGAAATGCTGCTACCAATGTTCCTGCATATGGCTTTTAGTAAATATTTTCTATTTGAGTAATTCCTAGGTCATAGGGTAGGAACATTAGCAATAAAAATAAGCTTTAAAAAATTTAAAACTTCATTTGTAAAAAGCAAAAGCTGAGAAGTCTCCTAAAATCTAGATGCCATTTCTACATCCTGCTTCTACCCTGTCTTGGTTATTGGATCTGCCAGTGCACAGGGTTTTGGGAGGGAGAGAGAGAGAGAGAGAGAGAGAGAGAGAGAGAGAGAGAGAGAGAGAGAGAGAGAGAGAGAGAGAAGAAATAAATGACTTTTTTCCACTTCCATGTCATTTGCCTTGCTTACTGCTCTGTGGAATCTGTCACTCCCTTCCCACTAGAAACTTGTCATGGGCTACACATCTGTCTCCCATGAGAGACCACGATCAGCTTTATATCCCTAACATCCCTAGTGTCTTCACAGTGGCTGTCCTGTAATAGCACCATCAATAAGTGCCCGCTGAATGGAAGGGGCATTTGTAACTTAGAAATATTACCAGGTGTCACTAGAAAAGGACACTCCTGAAGGGGCTCTTGCACAAATTAAGACAAAGGAAGAAGGCTCGGCCATAGTTGCAGCAACCCTGGAGAGAAGGAAGAGGAGGGAAGGGAAGTGGGAGGGGTGGGTGGAGAAGGGGTGCTGCAGAGCCTGTGGGGAATTCAACAGAGCTCATTGATCAATCTTCCACAGAGGAGATGAGAAGAGAAAGAGTCAAAGACAACATTAAAGTTCAGGGTTGGGCTATGGGGGTGTACCATGAGTTTCAGTACATTTAGGGGGTTGGGGAAGATGTGAAAACAGGTACTGTATAAAGAACTCTCCGAGATATAGAGTGCCTTAGTTAAACCACCACCAAGTGTGCCCACTGCTTTTGGATCAAAGGTCCCAATGATTTTCTGCATGTTGCATTTTTTCCCCTTTCTAAAACACACTTCCACTACAAAGTCAAGGCAGGAGGCTGAAGGTGCATTGGTGCATCAAACCCATAAGGTTGTTAAGACACTGCCACAGAGTCTCCCACTTCTCATGATTGAGAAGATTTGCCTGAGTCTCTTTCTGTGTTGGGTAATCTTGAGTTTATTCACTTGCTCTGCTATTTACTGGCTCCCTACCCTCTTAGGTACCCTTACACAGTGATGAGGGAGAAGATATGCAATTCCCACTCACACACAGTTCATAGAGAGCTCCCATAACTTCTATTCACTGTGACAGTTCACACTCATTGTCACCTTCAGTGATGGAAGCAAGGCCTATGAGATTAATGAAGCACCCTTCTGGGTGTGTCTGTCTGGCTCATGGAGGCGTGACCACGAGGACTGTATCTAGTCCCTGATGCTTTCTTTCCAGGCTCCCCTCCTGCTCTCTGCTTCCTCTGCTATGCTGTTCTCTTGAGTTTCAGCGGAGCATGAACTGGTACCATAAACCAAATAAACCTTTTCCCCTTTGGTTGTGTATACCAAGTATTTTGTCCCAGCAATGGAATGCAGGCTAATATATCATGTATACTGCTAATGAGAGACCTAGAAAAGGGTGACCTTGAGGAATCTACACACATCTTATAGGGATGAGGGAGAGGGCATGACCCCCCCAACAAGGATGTAGATGAGTAGGCAACAGCTAGGAGACTTAAGAGAGGGAGGAAAGAATGTTCGAGAAAGAAGTGAGAGTGAGGTGACAGCCCTGAAATAGGAGGGAAGGAAGTGAATGACAGTCTGAAAAGAAATCAGTAGACATTGGTCTAAGAGGAGTCAGATGAGAGAAGAGGCCAGTGGGGAGGTCAGAGCCAAACCAATGAGCCTCTATAGACCACATAAACAATGGCAGAGCCTGCCAGAGGGAGAGAATCACAGCCCCTGGGGTCAGTCAAGAAATTCTCCACACCTCTGATTCACACAGATGCAGCCTGCAGGGCCTCCCCTTCCAGACCGCAGCCTGCCCTGCTGAAGTGACTTCTGAGGTGCCCTGGGCAGGTCCCCACAGCTAAGACATTACAGCGTCTCCCCTCGTTCTTTCCAGTCTGATGTAATCTTCCCCAAGACTGGCAGCAGTTGCAGGAAAACTGTTTCAGATATCTATTAATATTTTAACATGCTTTTAAGAAAATTTGGCCTTTTGTGGAGCTGGCCTCAAAGCAGACATACATCACAGTCCATGGTAGACATTACACTTATCTCCAGTCAGTGGGTATATTTCCCTTGTTTGGATTCATTTTTTAACATCTATTATTAAAAATCTCTTTTGCCTGTTATGTGTTTGCTCCGACGGTTCCTCAGCTTGTTTGCTCTGATCAAGCCTCCCATGCTCAGCCTCTCTGGAAGGAATGGCAGGCTACTAATTCTGTGATCTGGGCTGGCTGAAATTACCGCTCTCAAATGAAACCCCAAAACATGTGGAACTCAGAGGCCAGACCAGAATGTCTAGGAACATGGAAATTATAGTCTGTAACTGGTCTTGCAGGGGAGAAAAAAAATTGGTCTATATTTTAAGTAATATTTATGGAAACTGTATCATGTCCAGGGACTCTGTGTCATGGGGCTTGTATGTGAAACTTCACTTCCTTCTAATTGTGACACTCTTAAGAGGGTCAGTTAGGACCTCTGTATGTCCTTTTTTAATGAATGAGAAACAGTGAGACTTGGGGTACAAATAACAACCCACAGGCAAAGTTGAGACGCAACCCATCTAGCAATAGCACACATCCTACCTCCCAGAGCTAAGTATTGGTTCTCGCTTTCACTCTCCAAAAGGAGGTGCTGGCCTTCTAGAACATTCTAGACTGCATTGTGGTAGGTTGGTCATAGGGGTTTACTGGCAGAATCTGCTACTGAGAAGACTCAGCCCAAAAAGGAGGCATAAACTGAAACCTGGGGCATGAAGAGGAGTCAGGCTCCTCGGAGTATAGGGAAAGATATTTCACACAGAAGGAATAACAGACATGAAGTTTCTGAGGTTGAGAGTGGAAGGCATGGTGTGTTTGTTGAACAGGAATGAGTACACTGTGGTTCCACAGTAATGTGAAAGGAAGGATGTGGCACAGGCAGTCAGGAGGGCATGAGGGTCTTGTTGGTCAGCCAGAAAAGTGATGTCTTTCTGAGTGCTGGAATGTGGCAAACAGAATGACATCTACCCTTGAATCCGAGAGGCTCTGGAACTCATTGGCCAACACAACATGGTAGAGAAGATACTATGCTGGTTTTCTCCTTGATTTAAAGGTATGTTCAACTTCCACTGCCTATTTTGAAACACTCTTTCTGGGGGCCATCAGCAGTTATGTAAGAACCCTAACTATCTTAAGAATGGCATGCTAGAGAGGTGACGCATGGGTCAACAATTTTAGCTAAGCCTAGCCCTTCAGTTACCTCCATTGAAACGCCAAGACCTATGAGTGAAGCACTCTTGGATTCTCCAAGCCATGACCTACTACAAAGCAGGATTCTCAGCTCAGATTCTCCTTTATCTGAGTACATATGTGACCTCAACCAGTGCTGTGTGGAACAGGAAATCCATTCTCCAGAGCTCTGTCTGTGCTCTTGACCCACAAACTGGGAACTAGAACAAAATCGCAGTTGTTGTATGCACCAAGCTAGGAGGATGATGGCTCCAGAGCAAAGATTGTCCAGGATGGAGGGGAAGATGTTGAAGGGGTGCATATGATAGAAGAAGATAATTGTGGCTGCTGCATAGAGTGAATTGTGAGGAGTGGGCAAGGGAAGGTGGAAGTGAGCAGATCCATTCTGGAGTTTACTCAGACAGGAAAGTGAGGGCTCACAACACAGATGGAGGAAAGAAGTGGATCTAATATTTGCTTTGGAAAAGATAAAATCAAATCCCAGAAATCCCTGAAATAAGATAGCCATGAGAGAAATGGAGAGTGACCCTGGACTCTGAGGTCCCGCAGATAGTGGCCCTGCCTTTCTGTTCCCCTGAGGACATGCCAGCCCAGCTTGAAGTTTGCTCCTTAGAAATGCTCTGGTTTTTAAGGAGGGTAAATGTGTACCCTTGCAAGGGTTGTTTGCCTTCCTATGAGTGAGCTAAATTCAGGGCAGGCTGAGCTTTGGATAGGACCTCTGTGTATCCGGAAATCTCAGCACTAGGACACCTCTCCACACACAGCTTGCTCCATGTTGCAGGAAGGTCTGAGGCCCTCTTGGTGCAAGACACCAGCTTGTTCCTTATCCCTGCTGACTCACTTTGACTGTCAGCAGATAATCTCTAATCTCAATCAAAAATAAAGGATGCCAAAATCAGCCTCCACTCAGTTGCATTTCCCCACTTTACCCCACTCCTTTCCCCCAGAGAGAAATGTCCCAAATACCCCTTTGCCAGGTGGCCCTCTGGGGAGGGACGTTGCCAAGAGAAGACAAGCTCTGCCTCCTTGGGTTGACCCAGTAACTAGTTGTGTGGGTGCATCAAGCTCCTCTTTACAACATTTTTATTTTGGGCCCTTGGTTGAGTCACCCCCAAGCCATTTTCCATGAGTGCCAGGA
Source organism: Octodon degus (assembly GCF_000260255.1). Classification (NCBI taxonomy): domain Eukaryota; kingdom Metazoa; phylum Chordata; class Mammalia; order Rodentia; family Octodontidae; genus Octodon; species Octodon degus. The sequence continues at coordinate 2,474,468 of NW_004524587.1, forward strand.
GAAGACTAGCAGGAAGGAGGTCGGGAGAGGTTGCTGGTGGGGGAGGCCACCTCCAGGACTTGGAGGGGTGCTGAAATCCAGTTCCCTTTCAAGTTATTGCTTCACTGGAGCCAACCTCAGATCACCACAGTCTGCTTTTTCTAAACTTTCCACGACTTGAGATGAGCTCGGACACCGCTGCAAGCCAAACTCGCGGCCCGCGCAGCCCCTGAGGGAGGTCAGTGTGCCTTCAAGCCTTGGACTCTGCTCTTCTTTCGCGCTGCTTTTCCGAATGTCAGGGAGAAGCCATGCTCCGATCTCTCTTGAGTTGCCTCTATCTATGCATATTCACACGTCTCTGGGGTCACGATCCCTGAGGCTAACGGAGAAAGACTGAAAAAGAGGAAATATTTGCAAGCCCATCGGGCGGGCTAAGCATCGGGGTAACGCATCTCCTTCCGTCGGGACCTGAGTACCCTCTTGTCGTCAATGAGAAGAACAGAGCTAGCTTTCCGGGAGGTAATCGTGTGGCTGGAATATGGAAGACGGTGTCATGGAGGAGAAAAGTGAAGACTTAGGGGTGAAACAGGTTGGAATCACATGTCTGGAGCTGTGGGATTCGTGACAACAGGGGTCCCCTCCACAGGGCTCTTGGCTGGGCCGACGACACATGAGCCCTCCAAATGCACTGGTTGGTGAATTCATGAAAGCATCCCACCTACTGATCAGCTCAGGAACTTCGCCCACCTCCCTCATTTTTAAAGCTGGCTGTGAAGAGCTGTCCTGAGGATTAAATGAGAAAGAATTCATTGAGCAAAGGTTTCTTGAGCTCGCCCGCACAATCAGCACAAAGGGCCACCACACCAAATTAAAAAGGGCATGAAACTCCTAACTCCAACCCTCCTGGAGCCTGTTTTCTAATGAGAAGAGACAAAAATCTGTGATGTATTAAAAAGTGAGGTGGGCTCAGAGGTCTAAGTGTCCACCTGGCAAGCTCAACAGTCTGGATTTGATCCATAGTACTGCATGCCGTGCAGACCCTGAAATCCCTGACATGCGTTGACAGCCCCGGAATCAGGGCATGGTGGCTTACGCCTGTGATCTCGGCTCTGGGGAGGCTGAGACAGAAGGATCACTATGAGTCCAAATTGCATAGCGAGATCCTGTACCAGATAAATTAATAACTAAAAGATTTTTAAAAATTAAGAAGTGAGATATCAGCCAGGTGTGGTGGTGCAGACATGCCTGAAACCTCAGCGTTCTGTGAGGCGAAGGTAGGGAAGGAAGACCATGAGTTCAAGCCCAGGCTGGACAACTTCATGACTTAACGAGGTTCTGTTTTATAAGCTGAGAGTGTAGCTTAGTGTGCAGGCTCTGGGTTCACTCGTCTCTCTCTCTCTCTCTCTCTCTCTCTCTCTCTCTCTCTCTCTCTCTC
>NW_004524587.1:2475986-2493017 GCF_000260255.1 Octodon degus
CTTGACTGGGAAGCTGATGTTCAGGCAAAGACTGAGGATACCAAGAGTGGCTATCAGAGGGCGAAGTCCTAAGGCAGGAGTTGAGTCACACGGTCCAGAAACACACACTAGCCATGCTGCCACAGTGAGCAGAATACGGGAGAGGGGAGGAAAATGTGGGGCCAGAGGCTGGCCAGGGACCTTCTGATGGGCCTTTGGGGCCATTTGGAAGAAGATTTCACAGTTATTCTGAGAAGAGCACTTAGCATGCTTCCAGTAGTGTGTCTAGTACGAAGTAGGTACTCCTCCAAAAACTCTTCCTCTTCCTTGTGGAAACTGACCAGCATCGCTGTTTCCATAGTCAAGTGTGAAAATCATGAGGTCCCACTAATTGCTCTATAATGCACAAGCTTCGTTGCTGGAGCAGAGTTCCAAAATGGCCTTGGGTCTGGTCTTGATTGCGCAAAATTAGTCTGTCTTCTGCTCATAACTCCCTGCATCACCTTTCCAGCCAATGCTTTCACACAGATAAATTCAGCCCTCGGAGATGGGCCATAGCCCTTTCCAGAGCTTTTGTAAAGGGAGCTACAGCCCAGCAGACGACTGGAGGCTTCAGACAAGATGAAAGCCAGCCAACTCCCCGCCCATAGGATCCTTGGGCTTATTTTGAGAGCCAATGATCCTGCAGTGCTGCCTCTGGGGAGCTCAGGGAGCAGTTTTCAGGCTGGGAAGCCTCAGCCCTGGGCAGGTCTGCAGGGAGCTGCTCAGCCCGGCCCCTCCCACACTACTTACTTATCAGACAAATGGACTATGTGATGACACAGGACATCACGGTTGGCCTGGTCTAGTGTCTGCTCAAATATTTCTCTTTTCTGAAAGCATTTAGCCTCTGGCAAGTGCTAGGAGAGCTGAAGGACTGTAAAAAGTATCTGCTTCTACAAAAGCCTTGCAAAAGCAGGGCAAGAGGAGGACTACATCGTGGGGTCCTTGTGTCCTACTGTGCAGGTACCCAGCTTTCTGCACTCACTGAGTGTATGCTGGCCAAGAAGGAAGGCATGCATGGGGTGGGGGGTACTGTGTGGCTATTCACATGAAAATTAATTATGGAAATGAGATGGAATTGAACATGCAGCTCCTTGGTATTAATGTCCATGTTGCAGTGCTCAGTAGGTACTGCAGTTTGCATCTCAGATGGCATCAACGGAGATGGGAAGAGTTTGGAGTGGTGCTGTTCTGCATCCAGAAGCCCTTCCAGTACCCCCAAAAGTGGGAAAAGAACCACCACAGGAAGAGGAAAAGATCGGTCCAAGGGCCTGGGCCTCGGCAGTGCTGGCAGGAAGTCGCTTTCCTCCAGCACAGGTGGGGGAAGCCCTTATGTGTTCCAAATGCTACCTGGCACGTGGGAGGACACTGGGAGAGATAGTTGACAGCGCTCTGGTGGAAGGATATTGGTATTTGCGGGGGGGACACATCTGACAGAAAGCTACCTTTTCATCAAGTCAAGGAGGCTGCAATGCAGAGGGGAGCAGCTCCCTAGTAAGACTTCTGCAGGCAGTTGGAGAACACAAGGGCAGGAGGCAAAGGGACCCACTGCACTCACAGATCCTGTCGGCGCTCTCCTCCTCGGACTCTTCCCTGTGCACTGGGGTGGGAGGGCTGACAACAGGAGGAAGACCCGTAGATGTGGCTCCGACCCCGTGGTTGTTCTGAATGTGCAGGCATGTGGTTGTCCGGCCTGTACATAAGCTCTCCAAGGGGTACCACGAGCAGCCCACTTTACACACAAGGTCACCAGGTGGTGCATTGAGTAGACAGCCAAAAAGCAATTTTGAAAGTCCGGTGGTTTTCTCGCTATAATACTGAGCAGAGAATTGCTGCTTGCCTGTACCTCATCGATATAAAATAGTCCATGATACTCTTCCTGGATCAAATTTAGGTGAGAGGAAAACTGATATCATTGACATAAGCCAAGTTTCTCCTGTTCTTACAGTAATAGGATTTTGATTCGATCATTTGGCATTTTTTGAAAGAAAAATGTATCTTTCTTCTTTTTTGTCCTGCTTTTATTTTATCTTCCGCCTCTCTCTTTCACCATCTCGCTTCCTCTGGTTTTCTTTTTTTTCTTATTTTGTGCCACATCAGATTTCTATGAGGAAAAAGGAGTCACTCCACTCCACTCTTTTTCTGGGTTAACTGTTAAAAACAAAACGAAAAATAAAAAAAACTTGATTGGCGGAGAGAAAGGACAAACTTTATCCTGCTATGCCAGTGGGTGGAAGCGCTTTTTACTTATTTTTTGAGTGCAGGCAGACAGTTTCTCACGATAGGTATCATTGAGCCCCTTACCCAGGTGGGAGGATCGAGGCTTAGAGAAAAGAGCCTTCTCCCAGGTGACAGAGCTGAGGGGTGGCCTGGGACTGACAGCGCTAATGCCTGGCCTACGAGCCTGTCGTCTTCCCGGGGCACTAAGCTGCCGCTTGCTTTGACTTACTTGCAGTGGGAAATTTCCCATGTGTGCTCCCCCTCACGTTGTGGAGGCTGAGTAGCCACAGAGAGCTGACCATGAGGTCCCCCAAACCTCCTTTATGGCTCGTGTTTTCTCCTCTTAGTATTCAAGAGAGCACAGAAATGCATCTGGTGAGATTCAGCTGTCCAGAAAGTGGGCTACTGCTGACTCGCTCAGGAGACCTTTGCCCTCTGCCACTTATCTGATCTGTAGAGGTCCTGACTGCAATTCCAAAAAGCAGCTCAGCCGAACACTCACAGAGCTCCGGACACATCCTCTTCTTTCAGAAGAGAAATGGAAACATAAAGTAATTATCTGAATTCTTTGACCAGCAAGGCAGGCTCTGTAGTTTATGAGACCCAGTGGAAAATGAGAACATGGGGTCCCTGTTCAACAAAGCAGGTACTAAAAGAGAAAGCCTCTTTTTATTGTCTAGGGACTCTTTTTCCAATTATCACGACACATTTTCAAATGTGTTATTTCATTCTAAATAAGGACAATTTAGTATTTTGACTTACAGCATGAGTTTGGCTGTTTATGCTCATGTTGTTAAATATCACTTTTAAGTACACATATGAGAGCACTTAACTCATGGGATTTTGACAAAATTACATAATTCATCTGTCATTGCTCATTCACAGATAGGCATGACACCTCCCCCTGGATAATGGGACAGCTGCATCAAGCTGACTCTGCTCCAGGCCCCTTCTTGCTTCCCACCTGAGCTGTTTCTTGGTCACTTACGCTCTCTGAAACACCAGCACCTTCTGTCTGTGCCCAGAACAAAGTGTGGTGTGATGGAAACCAAACGCCACCCTCGGCACTGCCCACACCTTTCCTTTACTCTTCTGGGAGCACGGCACACTTGCCTGCTACTTTCTCTGTGTCTCTCGAGATTCCCGGTGCTATGGGCACACCAGACTCCCCCGGTGACAGGACACAGAAAGTGCTCTACATAAACAGGGCAGCAAGGATCAGTGTCACACACACTGCGTGTATCGCCTCTGCATTTTTACATGCTACACTAAAACAAAGCTGTGGAGATGAAATCATGGAGAATTCCACCCCAGTGCTAGCAGATTGGTAAGCCAGCCCTATGATCCTCCATGGGATGCTCACTTATGAAGCCTTCCCTGTTGGCCGGTAGCTCCTAAACTCCCAGAATAACATGGGGACTGCTAAAAGCTTGGGTTTCTAAACCTGCCACAGATCTCCTGAATAAGAATCTCACACAGAGGGCATGGATGATTCTAGCTTTCCAGATAGTTATTGCAATGCAGAAACCGAGGGAAAGCCAGAGCTTGGCATCGTAGACGGAAATGTTTCCCAGGTTGGCAAACCCAAGCTGGACTCAGTCCTGCTGCTCTCTGGACTGGGCAGCCTTGGGCTGCTTCTGCTCCTAAGCCTCCTACTTTCCTTATTTATAAAGGTCTGTGATGCTTTCACATCTCAAACTGAGTGGGGAGATAAAGAGCTCACAAACACAGTCATGGTGGCCAATGGGAGTGTCCCATCAGATGAGAAACCACCCAGCATATAGAGTTGGTGTTGCCTGGGGAGAACCCTCCTTCTCCTGTCACTCATAGTGACCACTTAACTGGCCGCAAAGATTTCAATTCCTCTTCATCTCAGACATCCCCACATGCAGTAGTCTCCATTCTTACCTCCTTTAATATCAGCACTGTGGAGATAAAACAAGACTTAACTGGCCTGGGTGTGGCCTCAAAGCTAGGCCCCATTGGGTCTGTTCTGGTCACAGACAAGTAGCCTGCAGCTGTGTCTGTAAAGCTTGGTTACCAGCGTAGTCTCATAGGTGGTGGCTTCAGTCTCGAAAGCCAAAGAAAGCAGAGCCCCTCTCAGTAGTCTCAACTGGATGTGAGGCCTGATGGATCAACACCCAGGGAATCATCTGAGGAGCCAGGCTGGGCGAGCCAGCTTGCTCAAGGAACTGGGTGCTCAGCAAACTCAAGTACCCTCAGAACTGACAGAAAGAGCCGTCTCCGGAGAAAGAGAAGATGTAAACACTACACGGCTGATCCTTGCACTTTGGGAGAGAAACAAAGCCCAGAGAAAAAGACATGGCTGTAATTAACCTGGGGGAAATTATTCTCTGTCAGAGATGGAAAAAAGTTCTTGAGGTTTTTAGCTTTTTTTTTATGACTGATGCCAATAGCTACAAATATTTATGGAACACCTACTACCTGTCAGGCACTGTGACACGCTCTGTCTGGGTGATCGCAGAAGACCTCTGTGATAGTCTGCATAGATCAAGCTCTGCTTCACCGGCAAACATCTCCTAACTACCAATAGCTTAAACAAACATAGGCGTAGCTTTGGCCCTGCGGTCTGTCATGGCCCATCTTCCACATCTTCCTCTCTCCAGGGCCCACACAGATGGCAAAGGTCCAACTTGAAGTTCCTATTCGTTAAGGAAAGGAGGGAAGGACTCCAAGGTAGTATCCTGACTCTCCAAGCCCCCCAGGCAGAAGCAGCACTCTCCACTGCTACAATGTTTGTGATCAAAGCAAGTCACATAACATTACCTGACTCTGGGGGAGGCAAAAATATAATCTCTCTGTAAAGACAGGCAGGCTCCAAAAGTTGTGAAAATCCCTACTCCTACTCTCCTCTCAATAGTATTAATATGTACAAATCATGTCCTTCTACTGCAAGTGGCACTGAGACTTGGAAAGGCTTGGCGATCAATTCAAGTTTATAAAAGCAAGTAAGGAAGGAGTCTTCTTTGAATTTGAACATTGATGACCTGACCGCAGTCTGTTAGCTCCACGCCTTATCTGTACTCTTACTGCAGTTTCCTAAACACATCCAGGTCCATGAGCTTCTGCCCAGCAGTTGTTTTTGAAAGACTGAGATTCTCATAGTCGAATGCACTTTGCGGATTTTGCTTCTTTGAAGTTTGAACACTTGGATGCAATTTCCAGGCCTGGGAACGTGTGCTACCCTATAGTGACAGCCGATGTACCAAGGTGTTCTCAGCAACCGTAAAGCAGATGTTCATTTTCTTTTTTTTTTTCCTGAAGGGAAATACAGCAAAATCTTGTGCAGCTTTTATAGAGAAACCAAGATAAGCAGTCTCAAAATTAAACATTGGTTTGCCAAAATAGGCAGGTAAAGCATTGGCTTGAGAGACTAGTTGAGACATTCCTGGACAAGAGAGTCATGACGTCCGAGCAGGTCAGAGGGCTTCAGTCCTCGAAGTTCTTAGCTTTAGTCTATGTGCGGTTTGGAAAAGCATTGCTCTAGTGCCACTAGTAGGAAAGGGCTGTGTTAAATAATTGAAAGAACACATACCTTGTTAAAAGTCTGATGGTTCTAAGAAACTTCTTCCCACTGAGATAATTGTCCTCTGGGTATTACAGCATCATTTGGAAGATGAGGAAGTAAAAGCATTTTGCCCCCACCCAATCCAGCCTAGATCAGCCGGTTTCCAGCTGATCCACAGACACATGACTGCGCCTAGCTAAGATCAGGTCCCAGAGACCCCCAAACAAATGGAAACTGCAGGGGAACCGCAGAGCCTATCGCAGCTCTAAGGGCTCCTGATCACCCAGTGTGAAGGAGCTGTCACCCAGGAGCATTCATGTCTTTAGTCCTTAGGAACTGCTACCTTCCAGGCTGTCTAGAACCTTACCCACATTATCTCTACGCATGCTCAAGGACTCCATTGGATAGTAGGGAATCCAGCCATTTATCAAGGAAACACACAGAGAAATGTGGAAATGTCATTGCTGAGAATGCTACAAGGAACTTTCTAGAACTGTGAAGGTAGAATAGGGGATGTTACCTCATTAGGGGATGGGAACAGAGAAAGGCAGACTCACTAGAGAAAAAGACACAAAGGTGGAGATCATCCGGTTGGTAAAATAAGTCCTGGAAACTCTTAAAGACAGCTCCAGGGTCTTGGGTTTCTAAAGAAACAAAGCCAAATCCAACTTCAAGTAAATAAGAGAACCTAATGAAAACTTAAGCTGTCAGAAGCAATTAACCTCAGGCCAATAAATGCTAACAGTAGATTTGACCAATCAGAAAGCAGCAGCTAGCCTCTGACTAGGAACTTTCCTCTTCAACCAGTCAAATATCTGCTTTGTCTTACCTCTGCAAATGCCTTGTAAAAATCCCTCCAACCCCCATCTCATCAGTGAAGGCAGAATCATTTGCGGTCTGGTGCTAAATCACTGTGTCCTCACATCAACTCATTATACTTTTAATGGGCCTATGTTTATCTTTTAATGAGTGTATACACAGAAGATTTTAAAGCATTTTCTCTTTTGTTCTACACATGCGAGGGCTTGGTCTCTTCAGGGCATTGACAGAGGAAGATCCCATGGGTGGGGGACACCTGCTTTGGGATTTTCTTCCTAGGCAAGCACATCAAAATGACTGCAACACACAACCATAGATTCTCAAAAATGACACCTTAAAGCTGTTCAATTTGGAACATAGTAAGTTTTCTAAATAATACATTGTTTGGGAACAGTATCCTCCATTAGGGACTCTTTGTGACATGCTTGATCTGTGTGTATGACTTCTAATCCCCGAAAGATTAAAAAACAAACTCTTCTGCCCTTCTCTGAAGCCAACTTCTCCTCTCCTGGCTCAGATTCCAGCAGATGGCATTAGCACCCAGCCATTGTGGGTGGGAAATCTATATCTCCCTCTAAGAGCCAGTAAGGGCCAGAGACTGGAGGCAAGAAGTGACTCATCAACGTTCTACTGCCATTATCCAGGACCCACCACTTCAGCTCCATCCCTTGTCGCTCCTGTCTGTGTCACTGATTTGTCCTCCATGAGTCCATTCCACCAAGCCACTGTCCACACACTTGGATCAGTTCTCTAAGGCTCACCTCTCACACAGCCACTACTGTGGTTAAAACTGTCTCACGGCGCCTCCTTCAGGATGCAAAAACTTTGCCTTATAGCTCCAAGACCTCATGAGATCTCTCTTCACCACCTTCCCAATCCAACTGACTTCTCCAATGTCCTCCAGATCAATAACCCTTATCCTGAACTGTCCTGAACTTACTGACACCCACATCAATCATGTTCTTTGCCCTCCTGGCATTTACTCATTCTCCTCCTTGCTGAGAGGCCCATCTTAACACTAACAATCTTCAGTGTACTTTACAATCTGGTTCAAATCTCCTAATATGAATTCTTGCTTCATTGCCTCTGAGCAATGAAGGAACCATTCCTTCCTTTATGTTTTCATAAACTTTAGCAGCACCAATCTCATGCGTGCTATAACTACGCTGCCACATCTCCTCCCCTATCCTCAAAGGCAGGGAACTCCCACACCCTACATCTGCATCATCTTTGTAACCATTAGTGTTGAGTCAGGAGCTGTATAGATGATTTTTAAGCAGGTGACCTCAGCTTTGGCCCTCTTTTTGCCTACATAGTCTCCTCCCCTCCTTTTTTGTGAAAGAAAGAATCTAAGAGGGATTTTAATGGAAGATACAGGACAGTTCTTGAAGGTGAAATCAGTTTGAAAGTGAACTGCAAAGTCCATTATGCAAGCTCTCAAGGTTAGTAGTTGGATGGCTAATCATAAAAGCAATAGGATGCATAAATACCAGTGCACCCACACGACATACATTTTGGTATTGAAGCCTAAGCACACAGTCCTCCTCTGGTCTCTTCAGCAAGAACACGCTGTCTGCTTGAGCAAGTGTCCACCTTGTGTAAGCCATATCCGCAGCACCCTCTGCAACTTAGAGTCGCCCCGCTCTTAAGACAGACTATGATGACGTTCAGTCTCATGTTATATCAATAGCTTTCACGGTCTTATTCTGCCTCTGACAAATATCCCCAAATGTTCTTTCTAGCTTCATTGCTCACCTACCCAAAACCCATGAGTTCATACAAAACCTTCCAAGTCTCAGTTTCCTCTTCAGATAATGACATGTATTTCTGATGATGACTGTAAAATGGTTATCATGTGCCGTGCTAAAAGAACTTTCCATAGCCCAGATTGCTGCATCAAACCCTTGACATAAGAGATCTCGACGGAACCTGCCTGCCTCCACCAACAACGAAAATTGTTTGATTTTTACAACATGTACTGTTTCCTCCCTCCGAAAGTGCGGATAATTCCTGTGTGGCATTTCTATGGATCAGTAAGAGCAGTGAGTTAGTAAAAATTCTGAGAAGTTGTAGTTATGAGACCCGACCCTCTGAAGCCCACATAGAAGCCACAAAACTAATACTTAATGGTTCACTTACTATGTTCAAGCCACTTGTTTGAATATTTAGTTAGGTTAACTCACTCTACTCTCACAATGATTTTGTGATGAGATAAACAGCATTAATGTTACCATTTTAAAGATGAAGAAACTGAGGCACTGTTAGGAAGTCACTGCTAGGAAGAGGACAGTAAGTATAATAAAACCAGGGAGTTTAATTTCAGAGTCAATCATGGTACTCAAAATCAGCAGGAAATGAGGTGAGTAACCTTTATCGTATAGAATTTTAGAAAAGACTAAGCAAAATTCTGATTATTTTTGATCAAATACTTGACCCTCCATAGTTACAGGATAGATGTCCTTCTATCTAGTTTATTTTATTTTCCTTCTTATGCTCACCATGCCTTGCTGTGGGAACTTAGATATTTGGCATTTATCTTATTTTTTTCAATTCCTTCATATTCTCCTTACAATGAAAATCAAAACAATGTGAGTTGGTAGCATACTGAACCCTCAACTTCACCTTGGAAGTTGAAAGACCACCAAATCTGTGTATAAAACAACCACAAAAAATCAATCTTCCGTGCAGACACAATTTCTCTTGAAAGGTGACACAGTCCTGTAAAAATAGCTATGGGCTCCATTGTGCAAAGATAGTGACAGAGATTGACAGCTTTTAGACAGTGTAGTGTTTCCAGGCAGCAGGCTAGCATGGTTCACTCAGATAGAGATCAGTAATTCGATCTGGAGAAGAGTGCTAAATGTTAGAGGTGAAGCTGCTATGTTCTTATTGCTAATCAAACTTCAACACAGCGCCTCAGCCTTCTGGAGCCCCATAAAGACAGGGGATATAGTTGAGAGGTGCCCACCCTGGTGCCTGGACTCACAGACACCGCCCATCTCCAGCCACTGTGAGTCCAGCACCCTTCCTGGGTCCATCCAAAAGAGGCATTGTAAGGGCTTTCAGTGAGTGAGTTGGCAGATGACAACCAAGAGACAGCCCAACAAAGTGACAGCCCAGGGACCTTCTGCTCTTCTAACGAAGGGACACCGGGGAGAGAAGTGGATCCTTGGTTGCAAATTTCTCTAGGCAACTTCTTTCTGGGGATAAGGATAGAAGAAGGTGCTTTGGATTTGGTGTGTATCTGAGCAACTGGTTCCTTACCCTGGGGAACACAAAGATCTTGAAGGCTATTCATGGGTTTGGATCCTCCTTTTCCTGCTGTTGAGGCAGTGGTCTGCTGCACTGGGATTACTTACCAGCCTTCAAGGAATGGAATGTCTTGATTTGTAGTGCTTGCCAATTTCTGTGGTATAAATGCTCTTGCAGTGGCAGATTTTCAGCTACAAATGTGAAGTCACTGGACAGGGTTAGGCAAAAATATCACAATTAGCTGCCATGGCATGCCTACCTCTGGCACTGTGGTCATTAAAAGGTAGGAGAAGCTCTATAGCCATCCTTGCAGGGCAGCTCTGATCTTATCTGTAGGAACCACTCCCCCTGAAGAGGGATCTTGCCTTTCTCCTTAGACTTGATGGAAACACCCACAGTACTTGCAGAGGAAGCAAAGGAAGCAAAGCTAGCCCACCCTTGATCCTTCCATGGGTTGCTGCTGCTTGGCTCCCAAGCTCTTTCCTCTAAAATACAATCATTTAATCAAAAGGATCAATTTCTTTTCCAAAAAAAGAAAGCATTTCCCTGTGCCCCTGCATATGCACACATGACCTTACCTGGTGTCCTTCATGATGCCTTACAATAACCCCACCCAGTGGTGGGTCAGCACCTTATTTCATGGATGAAGAAATACCTTCAGAGCACCTCTGGCCAGAAGTCTTGTGATTTGTGCATTGTGCGACTGAGTTTGAAGCCTGTATTTGTCTCACTCCAAAGTTTGTGTTCTGGTCCACTCCCATGACCCAACTAATCCTAGAAGAACAAGAACAATTGGGAGGCTATAGCTGGGAGATCAGGTTTGGTGAGATTCCCCAGAAGAGCTAGAACTGAAAGTTAGCAGAATATGGGGCAGGCAGATGTGAGGGGGTTCAAGAACATAAGGAATTCAAGAACAATATTCAAGAACAATAGAAAAGTAAGACTGGGCTAACCACTAGGCTAATCTCAAGTATTGGGGCCACGTGGCTGATGCAGGCAGAAGTGAGATGAAATTTGTCTTCCATGCACAGGCCCCTGAGTCCTCAGATGAGGGCCCAGGGGTTAAAGGCCTTCCCTTCCATGAGTCTCAAAGCCACCCCTAACTCTTCCACAAACTGCTACATGCTGATCCTTCTGGTCCCAACCGGAACAACTCCATCCCAGAACATTGCACAGACCCAGTGGTGCTCCCTGAGAGTAGGGACCCATTCATATCCCAAGCTGTCTTTCCACTGGCTTCTCCTCTGCAGCTAAGATACATCTGCTTTCCATTGTTCCACCAGTGAAGTAGCAGTTGATCCACATTTCCATCACTCTCACCTGCCTCTGAGGTCTCACCTGAAGGTCAAAGTCCCCTTGCAGATACAAGAGAAGAACTGGCTACCTGGAGATTGGTGTTGCCCTGCTCCACCTGTAGTGCTCTTCCCTGGACAAAGGACTCAACAGGTTGAATTGGGGGATTACTAGGTCATTATTTGTATGTTCCTTCCTGGATAGAAGGATCCCAGGGACAGGAAGTGTGGCTGGTCTTGCCACCTGGCACAGTTTACCCCCTGGTGTTTCATGGTAGCATTTACTTAATGTACCTGAGTGTATGATCTGATCAATATAGAGGACAATATATTAAACGGTCACCTCTTCTGGAAGGTCCGTATCAAATGCCTTGTCCTATCAGGCAAGCTTCTTGAGGTGCCACAATTTTCTGTTAATATACCATTAGCTAATAGCTTCCCAAACTCGTTCAACATCCCTTTGGGATCCTCACATGAAAACAGATCTGCTTGCCTTTTGGGGTGCAGCAGGAAGATGACCTGGTTTAGGAAAAACCATGATAGCTTAGAAAAAAATCTGACTCTCCATCTCTAGAAGAGGGTGTGTGTGTGTGTGTGTGTGTGTGTGTGTGTGTGTGTGTGTGTGTGTGTAAGGGGATGATATATAGAGCGGAGGATTGGGAACATGAGGCATATGACAGTCACAAAGGCCCCCTGGTCTCTACAGGTGTCCGGATTCCACTCTGCCTCCTTGCAGGGACTGAAGGGGCTTTGGCCCCACTCCTCCTTTTTCTGTCCTGCTTTACCCCAACTTGTCCGCAGCATGCACACTTTGTACTGAGCCCGGGCTCTTTTTAGAGAGCTCAATCCATGGCCTTCTTGGCAGCAGGAGGAGGCCTGGCCTGAAGCCCACGTGGCACGGGTTGTTCCTGCCAGGAAAATCCCCTCACATCCGAGGCGCGCAGCTCATCCTTCCGGCAGCAGCCAGAACCGTGACCACCTTTGGCCCACTTAAAACTTGGATTCCCCGGAAGTGGGCGGCAGAGCAAGAATCCGAGCAAAGCCCATGGCAGACTCGGCCTTTCTAGTTGGACAGATCTGCAGGTTTCGCGGTGGAGCCAGTGCTCTAGGATACGGCAGGCCGCGCCTTTCCACGTGTGCACCTGCTTTCTACACGATCCCTCACCCTCTCAGGAAGGTGAAGTGGCTGGTCCGTATCTCACAAGCAGCAGTGGTTCGGACTCCGCGTTCCTTCAAGCTGCTCTTGGCCAGGATCCCTGCAGTCTGGGGCATTGCGTAGCTCTACCAGGCTGCCTTCTCCCAAATGCACGTCATACAAATTAAAAATAAGCTCAATCAGGTGATCAGGGACCAGAAGGTGGTCAAGGGTCCAAGTGCCTGTCTTGTGCTTATTGCTTGAAGCCAGGCTGATGTATCTGGGACAATAACCTTTGAGGACACAGGGGTGCTGACCCTGGCAATTGTCCCAAGTGGGGAGTTCTGCTTCCTCCAGATGCCACCACCGTGATCCCTTTGGAAAGCATGCAACTTCCTGTGAGGAAGGAGCTGCCCGCCTCTGCGGCCCCTTCCTCTACAGACCTCGAGTGGCCTGAGAGGGAGCTGTACCCCAGGGCTGCCTCCAGTTCCTGCCACGTGCCTGCAGGTCCTGCCCCGTGGCAAGGTGACCCTGCCCACAAATCGGCTATTTGATTACCCTTAAAGGGGACCCAAAGCCATGGTGGTTGCTCTGTACTTGGACCCAGTGTCCTGCTCAGTGGCATCAGTTCCAAAGAAGCCACTGGGCAGCAGACACCTGCTGAGACCAGCAGAGCCTCGATGAGGGCCCCGCCCATGCTTCCATGAGCCTCTGGAGCCTGGACCACCTCTAATGTGAGACTGGCAAGGTACAGATGCTGCCGAGAGCTCCCCTTGCCATGCCACACTTGCCCACTGGGAGAGGAAGCCAGTTCAGCCTGGGCTTGCCAGCTTCCACTCCCTGCGCAGTCACCCCTGTGGCACCTGCCCTGGCCGGCTGCTGGGCATTCGGTGATGAAGAAGACAGACACGGCTTCCAGTCTCATGGAGCTCAGGGTAGACCAATATTCATCAGGAAAATAATCACATGGTCAACTGTGAACTTCCCCAGATGCCATGAGTGACAAAGGATTGATTCTGTGGGGCCCGTAGGTGCTGGGAGGTCGAGCCCAGTAGACTTTCTACAGCCCCGGAAAACATCTTGCTTTAATTTCTTTTAATTCTAGAGTAAAATTTAAATGATCATGCAGTCAATAATGAACACAAGCTAGATGATATCTGCCTTTGCACCAATGTCAAATAAAATTTTAAGAGTTTTTAATGAAGGGAGACACTCACAAATGCGAGAATGTTAAGGCCCCAAGAATCTCATCATGTGGCCCGGTACACAGGTAACATCACAATGCCCATGAGGATGGGCTGATTTAGTACAAAGGTCCAGGAAAGCTTCACTGCAGAAGTAACAACTGAACTGCAAGAAAGAGAAAGCAGGAGTTAGGAGCAGAGGAGAGGTCGGGATAGCAGAAATAGCATGTGGAAGGGCGCTGGGGGTAAGAAAAAAGAGTAGGTCTGGGGCAGTAAAGAATGCTGCGGAGAAAACTGGTGCATGGTGTGAGCCAGACTTCCAGAGCAGGCAGTTGTCTTGGTATTTGACACCAGAGCTATGGAAAACCAAGAGTGCTTGACGCCAGATGGTTGGGGTGATGCCAGCAGCTAAAGACTTATTCTAAAAATTGCCCTGGCCATGAAGAGATTGGATTACAGGACACCAAGAGTGGAAGCAGGGTGAGCCATTAGGAGTCTACTGCTATGGTGGAGGCAAAAGGTGGTGGTGACTGATGGGGTTGGGAAGAGGAACAAGCCTAAGAGTTGCCTCAAAGGTCATAAGCATAGGATGAGATGTGTGGAAAGAGAGGGTCCAGAAGTCAAGGATTGCCCCAGGTGTGGCCTGGCACAGTCCCCTGGTGATGGTCTATCAGTCAAGTTGGGGAGCATTAGAAGTTGGTTTGCTGGAATGGAAGGTATAGTAGTACTGCCTCTCACTGAAACTCCAGCTCAGAATCTGGTCCCTGAGGAATCCTCATGAACAGTTTTTGAGCCAATGGAGAAGGAAACATGTATACAAGGTGGGGATAAAGGAACATCTCTGAGACATCAAGGTGGGAATCAGCACAGTTGAAGCTGCAGAAGTGGAAGGCAGGGAAAAAGCCTGAAACAACCTAAATGTCAAGCTAAGAAGCTGTGAGAGGAGACTTAGGGGAAGATTCAGGCCTGGAAAGGCTGCCACATTGATTTCAGCCAATCAGGAAGCCATGAGGGCTGTACCCAGATGACACAAGACATGACTGTATGGCCTGCGGATTTCCTGCTCTGGTTAAAACCGAGAGTTTGCAAGCACTGAGCTTTGAGAGAAACATATCACAATTATGTGAATGTATGAGTGTGCATGAGTGTATGTGCATCTTTAAGGGGTGTGAAAGTGTAGGTGTGCAAAGATGTGGCTCTAAAGGATGAGAAATAGAGTGGCATGGAGACTCTAGAAGTGCTAGTTGTGGAAGAGAGGATGAAGGAGCTTTTGTCTGGCTGCTTAGGGTCCCTGATTTGGTGTTCACTTAAGTTTGTATCAGAGAGAGCTATCTCCTTTAGGGAATAGTGACAGAGCAAGGACACCCAAGCCCCAGGCCCCAGCAGAGCTGGCACCCCTCATGCCACACGCAGCCCTTCTGCTGGCGCAGGCCAGGATGGGTGGCTCTTCCTGCAGAATACAAAAGCCCACCATGGACCACACTGGAGTGATTTCTGTCCCCCATATTTCAACCATTTCCTCTTGGGTGCTCAGAACAGCTCCACCTTTGACTGAGACAGATCATAGCTGAGTTCTACTGGGTGCTTTTCTCATTTCACTACCAAGACCAGGGGACAGGATAACCCTGCCATGAGGAGGCCGAGGTTCAGGGAAACCTGACAGGACTCAGATGCGTGTCTTTCAACCCCAGGTCCCAAGTTCCCCTCACACGGGCCTGCCTCGGTGTCCTAATGGAACGCTCGAGCCCTCTCTTTTCAGCTGGGAGACGTCCTTGTGGGGCTCCCCTGGGCTTTTCTTGATCCCATGGGAAGAGACTCCATTTGAAATTTGGACACTTCCAATGCTTTAAGTGACTGGGAGGCCAGGAGGAAACAGACAGTTGGACCTGTCCCCTCTCACTGTTCTTTTCCTCCCCCATCTTAGGGAAAAACCAGACCCCAGACTGACCTCTGCCTTCACTGGGGCCCTTGACCTCCTTTAGGCTATGAATACAACTCCCACCCACCAACCCCAGACCCAGACCTGGTACTATTTTTAGAATGTGGGATGCATTTTCTGGGAGGGGACATTGTGAAACACCGGGGAGTGGGATCCACGCTCTGCCAAGACTTGCAAGAGTTTCGGTAGGGATCCTTCCGGAAGATAGACTCTGCATGAACCATCTTAAAGCAAAAAAGATTTCAGTAATCTTATCAAGGAAGAAGAAATCTTTATATTTGAGCCAACTTTGGTTTTAGAATGTTGTGAAACAACTTCTGACAGCTTCACCCAACAGCTTTTTCTCCCCTGTTCTTTTCTCCACATAGCTGTCAGCTCTTAGGTTCTGTCTCCCGCATAGTTCCCCCTCCCAATCTGTCTCTCTGGATTTCTTGTACACATGATTCATTTTGTAGGGTTTTTCCTTTCTTTCCATGTGTGTATTTACTAGAAGAAATAAATCCCTGCTGGTTTGGAGACAGATTTCGCTTGCCATGGTTCGGTGTACTAAGATGGCATAGAAACCCCTCTCCTGGCGAGCCCTGCAGGTAGCGTCACCTCCTGGACACAGGGCCAGAACGAGCCAGGTTGTCATCTTGGCTTCCCCACGCCAATCCTTTTTGCTCCTCTCAAGAGCAGGGAGTGGCTAGAGATCTGTAACCCCTCTCTCCCTCCCAAATTTGATGTCTCCTAAGTGTCCACTTCCCATTTCTAACTCTTCCTCTTTAGCCTTTGTTCAAACTCCATTTCCTGCCTTCTGTGATGAAAAGATTCACTCCTGCCCCCTCTCTGTCCTTAGTCAAGATGTGCAGGGTAAAGCGTGGTCTGTGTGACCTGCATAGATGATGGCAAGACCCTATATCCAGGACCTGGAAGCCTTCCTCTTGTTCCCAGGACTCCCTGAGTCCTTTTCCTCTGCAGGCTCCACCTTCTGCGCAGTGGGCTGGTTCTTTATCTCCACCCTCCTGCACCAGCATCCTCGAAGGCTGAGGCCTTCCGCTCTAGGTGTGGGGTTCCCTAGCTAAGTTCTCAGGGCTAGCAAACACTCAAGGATGCCACAGAGTTAAGAAATGACTGCTTCCAACCACAAGGTTCTAAAGCAGAGTTAAGCACCAACTTTTGGGGGCCCCAGGAATCAGGGCCATTGTCTGAAAGATTTTTATTTAAATCTTGGTTCTGTCACAGACAGACTATGGAAATTTGGCCAAGTCCCTTGTCCTCCCAGAAAAGGAAAGCAAAGGAAGAAGCATCCACACGGGGGTCCTGGTGGTCCGGACACTGACAGAGGCCAACACAATGATCCCTACCCTGCCAGCACCTCTCCCTTCCTGTTCAAGGGATTCAGGGACAGTTTTTGGTAGTAAGCCTTGAGATGCTGGGTGTGGGGAGCAAGCGCAGAGAGGTTCATAGCTTCAAAACACTTGGAAATAACTTCTAAAACATGTGGAGTTTACTTATTGTATTAATTCCATTTTTATGATCCTAGAATCATAGATGCTTGATAGTTGTTCCATTATTCTTGATTATTCTTGATCTCTCTCTCTCTCTCTCTCTCTCTCTCTCTCTCTCTTCTTAATGTTCTCTCAAAACATCAGATAAGA
>NW_004524587.1:2493117-2517756 GCF_000260255.1 Octodon degus
TCTCTCTCTCTCTCTCTCTCCCCCTTCCCTCTTTTCCTCCCTCCATCTCTCTCTATTTACATGATAAAGATTCCAAGTTTTGAACTCCACTAATGACATAGATGCACTATGTAGCTACTCCACGTTCTAGGTATGGCCGGTCCATACCACTGTCCTGTCAGATTCACCACGAATCTCAGCGGTTCCTACACGGGAAGTTCCAACTGCTCCCCACCCCTTAGCTTTGGGCAAGGTCTAGTAGCCACAGCTGGGTGGAGGCACGAACACCGTAAAAACATCCACAACACACAGGAAGAATTATCGGGCTACGTATGTCAGCTTACTGAGTCTGAGGAGCCTGCTATAGTGGCCTAGTTGAAAGACGGGTGCCTGGTTTCTATCTGCCACCATCTTTATTAGCAAACTGACTTTGGGCATTTGGAGTTACTCATTTTTTACTCTTTGCAAAGGATCTATACCACTTAGCTCATAAAGCTGCTGTTTTTGAAGTGTTTAGCACAACCTCACTACTCAGTGCTGTGCCTGTAACAGCTATCACTTCATGGAGTTCAACTTGAGGGGCTTAGAAGGTCCAGACTCCACCCAAGTCTTAGGCTGGATGCAGGGCAGAGTTGGGGACTCCACCTGTCTCTCTCCCCAAATCCTACCTCTATGTCCCCAGGCCTCTTTCCTCCCAGTTATGTGAACATGGGACTGAAATGACTTGGAACAGCCTTGGTAATTCTAGAAGAGACAGAATACATGACGCTTGCTAAGCAGTCCTGCAATGACAAAAGCAGGTAACAAGAGTCTCCGTGTGACGTGAGTCTTGCCCAGTGGATGGCCCTGAACCCTCCTAGAGCCAAGAGAGTGACTTAATTCTGAGTCAAGGGTGTGGCTGCCTCAGCCCTTTGGCAGGACATTTTGTGATCCAGTCACTTCCCAGGTCCCTCAAGCAGGTGCCACCTCCCCTAAGAGCAGCCTGGGTGAGCTTCCGGCTGCATAGAGCTCTGGATAGACACTTCCTGGGCAGCTCAGCCCCCGAGACAGGAAGCAGTGCCAAGAGGAGGGCTAGTGTTCTCTTGGTGGTGACATTTCCACACTGGACAGCGTCCCAGGGAGCCTGCCTTGGGCTGTGAAGCCAGCGCGGTTGGCACGATCCGTGTCCTCACACCCCCTTCAGGGTAGCAGAGTGTAGAGGGCTGAGCCCCAGGGAAGCCCTTCTATGGCAGAGCTGCCCAGCCTCCAGGCCACATGTGGAGGTGACAAGTACGTGCACACACTGATGTCCAGCCACCCGACACTTGTCACTGGGGCCCTGGTATGTCTTCAGCTGCACCTTGCTGGGGAACATGGATATCTTGTTGCTAAGCCTGGAGCCCGCTTCCCATCTCACCCCCCAAAGTTGTGTGGCTGTTGAGCCTGATTGTGTGGCTGTAGAGCCTGATATCTTTCCAAGTTTTCTGAACCCACAATTCCAAGGTTCAGGAATTCAGAGTTCCCAGGAATCCTCGCCTCTGACATTCAGACTCCACGATCTCTCTGCATGGAGATGTGGATTTCTGAAACCACACCTATGCCACTTTTTAGCTCATAGGGCATTAAAAAGCAAACAGCAATAGCAGCAGACTCTCTCCCACAAGCTGGATAAGAACCCTAAAATCACAGAGGCAAGGTGCATGTTCAGAGTACTGTGCCCCTGACATATGCTGCGTGTAGTTCAGGGAGACAGAGGCCTTTTCTGGGAGTCTTCCCCTCTCTTTTATTTCTATTTTGTAAAGAAATAGCTCTAACTCTATGAAGAAGAAATGCAAATACTAACCACAAAGATCGCAGGACAGAGGTTTAGTGTCCCCGGAAGCTGGCATGGCCACCTATTATCAGGTCTAGCAGTGAGACCCCAGGAGGCCTGGGAAGGGGAGTAGGCAGAGGTCAGTCTATGGGGTATCAATGTCCCAAAGCCTGAGGCAGAGAGTCCTTCCAGCCTGGGCGCTGACCCAGTGCCCGGCAGGTACAGGACCTTGTCATCCAGGCCCATGACAAGCAATCGGAGTCTCTGGCTTATGTGCAGGGTCAAGTTAAGACTCATCAGAGTGCACCATCAGAATCATCAGAACTGCCTTGAAGTAGCAGTCACGTCCTGGGGTGGTGGGTGAGGCCACTCCTGAGACCCACCCTCAGCCTGCAGCCTCATCAATGGGCGTCACCATCCCTGGATGCATGTGGCACTTTGATTCCTGTCCTGGAAGTTTAGCCCAATATTATAGGGACACTTTGAATTCTTCAAAGAGCAATTCTCACTTGCCTTTTTTTTTCGCCTATTCCCCTTCAGGCTCAACCCCTTTTATCACACTAAAGTGCCAATCAATATCGCGAGATAGATGTTACATCTTAGCTTTTTATAACATTACTTGTCCCAGATGGGACACTGTATCTTTAAGGAAATGGACCTCGTCTCCTGCTTCTGAAGGATTAAAACCCTTTAAAGAGACAGAAGAGGCTGTAAACCCCGATCATATTCTTATTCTCTCTTCATTATCCTGTCCACTATCTATCCCTGCTGAGTAAATCTGGTTGTGTGTTTCTCCAAAGTGGTCATAAGAAGAAATTTATTTACTCCGCTTTGCACTGGAGGGGCATTACTGAGCTTCAAGGCTCTCCGAAGTAATAAAGATTTTGCAGTGTGTGCAAAAGGAGCCGAAATTCCGAACTTCTTTCCCCCTCTGAGGTCGTTTGGCCATCCGAAGGGGGAGTCACTTCTCATTTTCTGACAGGGTTTATTTCCGTAAGATTTTCCAATTAGCAGGAAAAGGTCACACTAATGTTGGTACTGGGTAGAGGAAGAGGATCCAGCTATGCAAATGGACGCATCCTTGAAAGGACAATATTAAAAAAAAAAAAAAATAGAGTGGATTTCTTCCATTTCCTAACTTACAAATTACTTAGATAGGTTTAGATTCTGTGCCTGTAGTCTCTTCTCTCAGGGAGGAAAAGGTGACAGGTTTGACCCAGCCATTTGCACCAGGGACCAAAGATTCTAAGGTTCCCGAGGGCAACCATGGGTGTCCGAAGGCGGGTGGGTTGGACACGTAGGGCAGGAGCTAGAAGGGAACTCTTGGCCCAGGATGCAAGGACACAGACCTGCAGATGGGCTGCCAGAGCAACCGCTCTGGACATGGCGAATGGCCTCACATCCCCAGCCACACAGGCAGCCCGCATATCATTCGGAAACTGCCCTCAGTCTCTCTCCCTGACACTTCCCCGGCTGCTTTTGTTTCCTGCTCCGTGCATTCGAAGCACAAGAACTTTTCTTGATAATAGGGAGGGCTGGGAGCCATGTCAGGGAAGATGTACTCCAGCAGCAGTGAGGACAAAAGTCACCGGTGCCCTTGAAGAGGGCTCAGGGGACACCTTAGCTTCAGGTTTGGGGCCAGGGCTGCTCCTTGTCTCGCTAACACGCAGTGCAAATGTTACAGCGGAGATTCCAGGCTCAATGCATGTGCCCAGCTCTGCTGCCTGTGACCACTGTCAGAGGGCCAGAGTTGGGCAGCTGGCTGGGAGAAAGAGCCCTGGGAAGAAGGGGTTCACAGCTCTGCAGGCCTTTCCCACTCGCCCTTGCACAATCGTGTGTGTCGGGGAGGCTGCAGTCAAAAGAGAAGGTGACATTCCTCCAGCAAAGCTGCTTCTTGCACAAGGAAGTCCCTTGGTGGGCAGGGATCTCAGCAAAAGTGACAGCCTGGTCAAGTCCTTGCAGTCACAGGCAGCATGTGTCCCAGGCCTGGAGAGTGGCAGGTCCCCTGCCCAGAGCTGGATGAAGGGCCTGGACAAGGTCAACTACTACTGCCTGGCTGTGAGTGGATTTAGATCCAGTGTACCTGTCAGCAGTGACACCACGGAGCCACATATGCAGTGAGTGTGACCATGTACAAGCCTTACAAAGGGAAGGGATGAAGAAAGAAGGAAGGCAGAAAAGAAAGAAGGAAGAAAAAAAGAAAGGTAGGAAGGAAGGAGGGAAGGAGAGAGGGAGGAATGGAAGAAGGAAGGAGGGAGAAAAAAGGAAGGAAGAGAAAAGGAAAGAAGGAGGGAGGGAGATAGGGAAGAAGGGAGAAAGGAGGGAAGGAGGGAGGAAAAAAGGAAAGAAGGATGGTAGGAAGGAGAGAAAGAGGGAGGAAGGGAGAAAGGAAGGAAGGGAGGGAAGGAGGGAGGAAAGGAGAGAGGGAGGGAAAGAGCTAGCAGGTGGGATGATTTTGACAACAAGTTTAATTCTACAAGTACCACTTGCCATTTATCGCTAGAATGTAAGGGACAAAATGATACAGAAATGTGACACTGGATTATTTGAAAATCAGGAATGTAGCCTTACATGCTGGCACACCTAATATTCCAGCATCTAAGAGGCAGAGACTGAAGATTACAAGTTCAAGTCCAGCCTGGGTGATTTAGAAACTTGGTGAAACTCTGTCTCAAAATTAAACTTTAAATACAGTAATGAGGCTGTAGGCCAATGTGCAGGGCCAGGGTTTGACCCCCAGTACTGCAAAGAAGAAAACCCGAAATGCACCAGCTGATCTCGAAGTGTGTTCCTGCCATGTGACCGGTGTTCACACTCGGTCCCTCATAAGCACCCTTGTGACTCCAACTCTGGGGTGACACAACACAGGTGGCTTCAGAAGATGTGTATTGTCTGGCGTCATTTAGATCCACTGCAATGCTTATTTCTGCCTCAAAGAATAAGACAGAAATGGTCCCCCTTCAGCTTAAAACCCCTTTTCCTTCTTCCTTGAAGTTGAGGACTAATGCCTCAGAGGGCATTATGGGGATTTCAACATGAAAGAGAAAGCCTTTTTATTTGCTTTGCTATGAAACAAAGAGTGACCCATTTTTTTCTGTTTTCAGAATATCATTTCTTTTTTATTGTTTCACACGTATTCATTACGACAGCCTATCACTGGCCCTGTTTTTCCTTAGAACAAATTAAGGTGGGCAGGACAATGACAAAGAACGAGCCCCCAAGCCGGAGGAGTCTGGAGAACGCAGTGTTGATTTATGTTTCAGATTTCACTGAAACAAAATTAAATTTCCCAAAGTCAAAATCATTATTCTGGTTTTATCCATGAGACATTATTAAGGCAAATCAAAGCAAACAAGCTAGTAGTAATTATAGTATTCAAATACCAAAGCAACCTCACGCCTTCAAATATAAAGCTGATGAAATAAAGCACAATATATACTTTAAAAGAATCCTGGACAGCCATTAGCAAGTGTGTTGAAGAAATATTTCAGTGCCGTCTTGTACTGTTCTCATCTCTCCCCCTTTCTGTCTCTCTCTTGTCCTACCACTATTATGGCAAATTCTTATCCCTAGGACATGTGAGGCCGAAGTTAGATGGAAGTGGAAGAGGTACACACAAGTGACTCTGGGCAAAGGGAAATTAGGTGAACAGATACCAACCAGAAGTATAGTGACCAAGCATTTGGGAAACTTAAATGTATTATAATCAGATAAAGTAATGTATCAGTGCAATGGAAAAAATCATGACAATCATTCGGTAGCTTGGAGACTACAGGCTATAGGGAAAAATAGTAATGGTCAGTGTGCATGTATTGAACTATTCCTACATGCTATGCTTGATTCTAAATAACTTAAATGTGAGCCAATTAGACTGGGGTAGGCCTATGAATGGCTACAAAGCTAAGTGAACCAAGTACACAGTTGTAAAATAATTTCTCCTGCGCTCCCACCGCAGACTAGGAGCGGTAGAGATTATTTCATTTGAATTTTAGTCTCCACAAAAGAATAAATTGTTCTAATAACTTTTTCAAAAGATGCAGCTCTCCCTCTCAAAATTTAGCCAAATTTAAAATTCAAACCTAATATCATTAAGAGAGATCCCTAACTCTAGCAAGAACATCAGAAGCACATGTTAAGAATGCAAAATCCCAAGCCCCAGACCAGACATATCTCATGTAAATAAACAGGGCGAGGCAGAACCACAAGTCAGGGTTTTAATAAGTTCCCTGCATGACTCCAAAGTAGTCAACTGTGAGTTGGGGACCATTTTGCAGTGATGAGAGTCATCAGGGATTCGTTCTATTACACGGAAGTTTCCAAGGCCTTCTCTGGAGAATTGGTGACATGGAACCCGGATGAGACTTGGGAACTTCTTATATCTTTACTCAAGTAACCCCACGTTCTGGGTGGCCTAGAACTACTCTGATGTGTGTAGCTCTGAACAGCACTCTCTTCCAAGTTTGGACAATGAGTTCTTGCTTCATCAGGATCCCCTAAGATCTCTATGGACAGGACAGCGCGGGAGGAGGCACAGCTCTACGAGGGTCAGCGACACTACCAGTGACCAGCTCCGTTCCTCACTGGCTAGTCATCAGCGTGGATAAGTTATTTAACTTCACCAGGCAATCGGTTTTCTCCCCTGCAAACTAGAGATAAGGATTCTGGACTCCTGGGCTGTTGCGAGATACAGCCACACGTGGCATCCCTCCTGAGGTGGCTGTGGGCTCAGAGAGGGTTCAGCAAACTCCACCTCCGTCTCTCAGGGAACACTGGGATTCTTCGGCTCAGCCCTGGGCGGCCTGGGCCAAGTCACAAGCAGCATTCTGCTGAACGCAGACGCCTCTGTAGTGAGCAGCTCTGAGCATTTCTCAGTTTTCCAAGGAGGCAGGACCACAAGCATCAGGCTGACTTCACCTAAGTGCTACAGTTTTGGGCACAGTTTTGCTTTTAAGTGCCAGGACCACACCCTGATGTCATTTTCTAAGTCCCCACACCAAGCTGTCAAGAAAAGCGAAGTGGGCCAGGGAGATGAAGGGGCAGGAAAACCCACTCACTAAGCCGTGCACCAACTTTCAGACTTGTTACCAAAGACTAGCAAGCCTGCCAGCCCGTTTGTAGCAGGAGGAATTCTAATAAATAATCCAAAGAGAGACATAATCCAGATGACAGTTTAAAGATTATTGATCAAAAGTCAGGAGTTTGCCTTTACCACAGAATTTGCATTCATAACGTTGCCCTGGGCAGCTCTCTAAAGTGAGAAAAGTATCGATGTAGCTGACACAAATAATGTTTCGGAGCAGGCAATCTGTTTTCAAGCAAGATGAATAAAGTGCTTCCACCGGCGATTTCAGTGTGTGGTGTGTACTTTTCTGACAACTGCACAGAACGCTTTAAGGATGATCTGCACATGTGTGGGCCTCAATAATGTAACACAGTCACCCAGTTCCAAAAAAATGTGTGTTCCATCCTTGTGAAGAGGCCCCTCACAGCCTAGGTCACGTCAGGTGCTAGCACAGGAAGTCCTTGAAGTGGGCTGTCCCCTGCTGTGAGCTAACCATGGAAAACCAGCAAGGAGGGGCAGAACTGGAACAAACAGGCTTGTGGAGAGGTGTTGTTTAGTTCTGGTTTTAGGGAGGGTTTGATGACTTAGACTCCACTTAAATTTTTAGCACTGTGATACATTTCTTCACTGGGCAATGTAAGGCCACTTAGAAGTGGCCAAATGCCACCTCCAGTTCTATACCAGGTCCATTTTCCCTAACCAACCTTAAAGTAATTTTGCCTCCAACACAGTTTTCAAACAGCTGAGGTGACTGAGTGTCAGGAGTTTTTTGTTTTGTTTTTTCTGAAAGTGCCTCATATTGCCAGGACTGATAAAAAAAAAAAAAAAAAAAAAAAAAAACCTACTCAAGGGTTATTTGCATATGCATGGAGGGCAAGTTAATTATAATAATAAATACTTTGGCCCAACAGCTCTTAAGGGGTCTGCATTCTGATGGGGCCACTCACTGACCTTGTGGTTAGAGCCCCTTCCTTACTCTTTTCTGAGCCTTGAGTTTCACTTCTGTGTGTTCGGTTCATAGCAATGCTCAGCTCATAGAGCTGTAAGAGGCTTCATGGGGCCAGGTGTGCTGCAGTCCAGCTGCAGCACTCTTAGCAGTTGGGGAATGTGACTTCGGTTCTGCTGCTTCTGATGGTCACGATGACAGTGGCAACAGTGAAGATGGTGAGGATAATGACGACAGAAATGGTATTAGTGACAACGGGAATGCCATTAGTGGTGATGGGGATGGCGCTGATGGTGGGGACGGCGCTGATGGTGGGACGGCACTGATGGTGGGACGGCGCTGATGGTGGGACGGCGCTGATGGTGGGACGGCGCTGATGGTGGGGATGGTGCTGATGGTGGGGATGACTACTCACTTGGGATATTTAGAGCTACCTCTTGGAGCCTCTATAAGAGCTGACTAGGCTTAGAAAGCTTTGGAGAAGGGCTTAGAAGTAAGGGAACCAAGATTGAAGACCCTTTAACTACTCTTTTCATAATTTCCTCAATTATGGAAGAATTCACCAGGACACGAACCCCAAAGGTACTCCAAGAGCAAAGAGGCCTCTCTCCCGGCCAGGAACATTTGCAAGGGTGTTCAGCATAAAGGACTGTAGAACCATCCATGAGGGCCAGGGCTTACCAGCCAGAGAGAAGCAGTTCAGGATGCTGGTGCGCCAGTGCCACTCCCTGGGTACCCGTGGGCAAGTCCTTTCACTTCCTCAGCCTTGTTGTTACATCCACCCCATCTAAATCCAATCATGACTCCCTCAGCATTTTGGAGACTACCAGAGAAAGCTATAAAAGTCACCTATATGGAGAATCTTGATGGAAGACAGCCATGCGCTTTGTTGTAGAAGTAGCTACTCTTGGTAGTGCCTTAGGAGTAGAAACAGGTTAGGGATCATGTGACACACAACCATCTACTACACACCAAAGTAACATCCCTCTGTGCCAGTGAGACAGCTCTGTGGACTAAGTCCCTGTTTTGGCAAGTGCAGGGACCAGGGTTCGATCCCTAGTTCCTCATGCTGCACCAACCCCACCCCTTGGGCACACTGAGCCTGCAACAAAGTCTGGATGTGGTGGAGCACACTTGTAATCCCAGTGCTGGGGAGCCTGAAAACAGGAGGATCACTGAGAGTCTGGGCTGCATGGTGAGACCCTGTACCAGATACACAAATGAAAAACAAAAGAGAGAATATCCCCGTTTTGCTGCTTCTGTAGCATCCAATCCATTGACAAGAGCAGCCCGTCTCTCTAAGCTAGTCCTTCACACCACTGCTGATCACCAGGCCACCCATCAGCAGTGGGTTGAAGCAACGTCCCTTTCACCATGTCACCTGTGACCTCCTATCCAATCCCTCTACTTCCACCCCTTTCCCCACCTCCCAATCCATTCTCTACACAGCAGATAGAGTCACATTTTCAAAAGGTAAATAAAATCCTGCCAATCCTTTCCGTAAAACTGTCAAGGACCAACCCAATAATAATAGCTAATAACCAGGGTTGCACTGGGAAGTGCTCGTCCATCACCCTCCATGGGACAGGAGCAGGCTGACTCCCAGCAGTCTTCAGTTTCCGTGGTGTGTGTGCTCCACCATGGCCAGTTTCCAGTCAAGCTACCAACAGGAAAAGACGCACACACCACCTCTTACTGCTCCTTCCACTTGCCTCTGTTTCCATCCTTCCAGCTTGCATTTCCAGCAGCCTGTTATGCCTTCTTTTTGGCAGAACTGTTGCGCTCTGATTTTTGGTGGAGGATTATAGATGAGGTGGCTAATCTGCTGTCCAGGGGATGCCTGGCCACGCCCTGAGACATGCTTGGTTCTCACACCTCAGGAAGTGAGCTGGTGAGCTACTGGCATCAGGAGCTTGAGGCCAAGGATGCTGCTCTGCACCCACAGTGCCATGCACAGGACGCCTCCCCTCCTACCAGCAAAGACCTCTCTAGTCCAGCATGCCCAACTAGGTTGAGGTTGAGAAATTTTACTGTGGACTGTAAATTCTCCCTGCTGGAATGCAAATTCCAGAGAGGTATAGCCTGGCTTGCCTTGTTCTCTGCTAAATCCCCAGCCGCAGACAGAGCACCTGGTACACAGTGGATGTTTTGAAACTAGATGTGACACGACCAAATGAAATATCACTGCTGATCATAATAATGTGGTGATGACGATAATAATAGTAATAATAATAACAATGCTAATGATACTGCACCCTTTCAAAGAGTCACATCTAAGTTTTCAAGGCAGGACACGGTGGGAAAGGTGCTCGTCATCCATCCCCCCTTCAGCCTTCTTTGGGGAGCAAAGACAAGGGGAGAGGGGGCAGGTGCTTGAGAAAGTCCCCTCCTCCTCCATCCCTGACCTCCTGCAGCCGCCGTCCAGTAAGTGTTGCACTTGGCCGGAGCTCCCCATAGTCATTTGCTTAATTGGATGAGCAGGCACCTTGGTGACACCAGCTGGATTTGCACACTGCAGTCCATCAAAACTAATCAGTTGGCTGGGTTCCATCTCTCAGCAACTGACAGCCTGGCCAAGACGGTGAGTAGATGGTAACTTTTTAAATTGAAGAACTTGCTCAATAATGGCAGTTAAAACTTGGCAGGATGCTTTTAAAGGCAAAGGGGAGAAAAGAAATACGGCCCTAGCTTTGTTTTCCCTCAAAGAGATAATCTTGTTAGACGCTGGCTGATTAAAAGTTTCTCCAAAAGACACTGGGAAAGAGTAATCACTCGAAATTCTACTCTGTTTCTTTTGTCTAAAAGAAAATGTGCAAAGCTAGAGTGTTGAGCTCTCCCTTTATATGGGCTTATTAACCCTGGTTCTCCTTAACACACCAGACTGACAAGGACAGCGCTAGCTGCTGTAACAAGCAAGACTTAATACTGTATTTGAGCAGCTTAACACATGATGGTGCACTTCCTACAAGTCCATTTGGAGGCTCTGCACTGGGAATCCTCTGAGCAGTAACTTAGAGACCCACTCTCTTCCTACCTGGCTGCCATGATCCCTTAAGCCCTCAATGTCACATGTGCCCAAGCCAACCCAAGGACAGAGACAAAGCATACCCAATTTTTAAAACTTGGATCCAGAAAAGACTACACGGTTTCAGGAAGGCATGACAAGTATGTCCGTCATCTAGTGGCAGGTCTAGACTACAGGAAGGAGAGCCTGGGTTGTGGCAGACAGCTGGTCACCCCAGCTGTACCCGGTGACTCTCTCTTACCCCAACCCAGGAAAATTTATTAAGACTTTCCTTTTTTCCTAAATAAGGATACTGTTGCTCTTGGGTATTTAGCCACTCTTCTGGATTACGTTACTGACAGCAAGCAAAGAAGTCAAACTTTGCACACGGGCCTTACAGAAACACCTCCGTCACCCCCTCTGCTTCTGTCGCTTTCTGCACTCTCCCGTCTTCCTCGCCCTCTGTTCTGGCTGCTCCTGTCTTTCATTGTCAACCTTGGAATTCTGAGAGCAGGAGCAGATGAAACAGATACTTCCAACATGATTGCTCTTCGGGCCTTCAAAAGATTGCCCACAGAGCCGTCTTTCACCTAGAGGAGGTTTGTTGGAAGCCTAAGAGACAGCTGCTCAAGCACTTATTTTGCTCTCAAAAGTATAGGGAACATGATAAGGAAAATGACAGAAAAGAGATGCTCCTCAAAGGCAAATGCGACACTGCCACCCCCTGACTTCATAATCCTGATGTCTCCCCATTGCATCCAGACAGACCTCAGCCTGCGGCTCTGTGTACAGAGACGCAGTGATCCAGCCTCTAACACAGCCCTGACCCGCGCCCAGACTGCAGACACCTGGGGCACTGCGCCGAGCTCCGCCACCCGGACTGCCTTCTCTGGTCTGCCTGGCTCCCGCTTCCCCCATTGCATACCGTAATGCCAAGCACACACAGGCGCTCCTGAGGGCCAGGTGCTGGTCGGCGCCTGGCTTGCGTGCTCTGTGTTCTTCTGGGCTCTGGGGGGCAAGGGCAGGCTGCTTTATTTCCATCTCCCCAGTGCCCAGCCCACGGCCTGACACAAAGCTGTGCTTCGTCTGTCCTAAATGTGCAGAACTGATGTGGTGTAAACTTGTAATTCCAGCCCCAAGGAAGGCTAAAGCCAAAAGATCACAGTGAGGAAGGGGGGTTGATGCAGGCTGGGCAATATGTAAATCAGTAAGACACTGTCTCTAAATAAATGGAAAGATAGATAGATAGGTGATAGATAGATGGATAGACAGAGAGGTAGATAGACAGATAGATAGATAGATAGATAGATAGATAGATAGATAGATAGGGTTAGGAATGTAGCTCTGTATAAAAGCCCTGGGCTTAATCCCCAGTACCACAAAAGAAAAAGAGGAGGAGGGGAAGGGGAGAAGAAGAAGGGAAAGAGCAAGGAAAAAGGAAAAGAAATTAACCTTATTATTAGGCAACAATGAAAAAAATGTCAACAGGTGCAAAAGGGATTTACAATAGAGGAGGGGACACAGTTCTGTTGGGAGCTGCAGTCAAACAGGCAGTGTGGCGCAGCTGTGCTGTAAGCTGGGGGTGGCACCACTTTTTGCTTTGCACCGAGTAGGTGGCAGTTGACAGAGAGCTCTACCCAGGGCCCCTCTCACTGCCCATCCCTCTGAAGAGGAGACAGGGCATCCTGTGCAGGGGCGCACATGTGCATCTAGCATGTGCACCCCTGAGGTGGCCAGCAGCCCCCGCTAACAACTGTGCTCCCAGCACCTTGAAAGATGACGGAGGGAGTTTCTGGGCTGGTCGGTGTAGTTGCAGATGGCCTAACGCTGCCATGCTTTACGCTTGCAGCTTTCTCTGCGCTGCTTGATGCAGATGCTAGTCTGAGTAGGAAGATCGCAAGGGGAGCCTCAGGACCCCAGACTCCGGGACTCTGGGGAGCTTGGACTTACTCCCTGGCGTGAGCAAACATTCTCAGGGCTGATTCAGGTCGCACAGTCACAGGGTTTGCAAGGAGCGCAGCAGAGCCGATTTCTAAACAGCCTGATGATTTATTTGATGCCTCTGGATATTTAAGTAGGCTGTAGTATACACCAAATGTCTAAAATGTTTATTTTTTTCCTTGCTTTAATGTGTGGGTCCTCTCACAATGCCTTGTACCCTGCAGGCACTCAATAAATATGATTTATGGAAGATGTAAATAAATTCAAACCCAGATTATGTCTGCGTTTATTAATTTGTAGCTCCACCAGGCAGCTCCCCTCACCAAACTTGAAAAAGCAGAAAATTCTCACCAAATCACAGAAGAGAGGAAAACGCAGGGAGGGCACCATTGGGACCAGTGCAGAAAGTCCTAGAACCTGAGGAGCGAGATATCAAATGCTCAGTCAGGTCCTTGGCGCTGACAGGTGCACCAGGGTGACCCTGAAGCAATGACTTTGCCCTTCCCGATTGTCCCCTCTGTCCCAGCATTGAACCGAAGTGGTTAAATTATGACATTGTGCTACTGGGCTTCAGAGAAATGAGAAAGGAAAGAAAATAAGTTGGGCAGAAATTTGGGACGAGCCCCTATCCCAAGAGATCTCATTTTGAATTCCTAATTTTGTCAGCATCCCCAAAGAGGGAGGCATAAAGACGGCTAGGGACACAGAACGCTGGCCCAGCTATGTGAGTTCAAGTCCCAACTCTGCCCTTTTTCCTTTACTCTCTTCTTTATTTGCTCTTATTTTTAACATAATAGGGCTTTAACCCAGGGCCTTCGCACTAAGCTGCACCCCAGGCCACTTAACAATGATTTGTGCTTTGAGGCAGGATTTCACCAAGTCACTGAATCATTCAAGTTGAGCTGGAAGTTTGGATTCTCCTGCCTCAGCCTCCCAGAGTGCTGGGGTTGCAGGCATCCACCACCATGCTAGGCTCCAGCTCTGCTCTTTACTGGCTCTGTGACCTTGGGCAAATTGCTTAACCTGTTCCATGTCCACTCCTTTGCAAAATGAGGAAGATAACATCTTGGTTGCAGGTTGACTGTGAGCCTGGAATGTGGTCACATAGAATGTGCCGAGGTAGCGGCTCTGTGACAAGGGAGGGTGGGAATGCTGCTCATTACTACGGTTCTCATTTGGGACAAAAGACTGAGGCACGTGGACTACGGCACCTGGCCAGAGGGCCCACTGCTCCTGGGCTCCAGAAATGTATAATGTGGCCAAGGAGTAAAGGCGTTGAGCCTCATTCCACAGCTCTGTGGATCTAGCTTCTACGTCAGTGCCCCATGGTGTCACAAGTCACACCAGTTTGTCCAACAGCCCTGGACAACCAGCTCTTGAGCCACCTGGTTTCTGGGCATGGCCTATTCCTAACCACCCTTGGGGCAAGTGTCCTGGTCAGCTCCCCTGCTCCACAGATTCGCCCAGTGGCACTGTACTGCCGCTCCAAGCTCAAGGAAAAACATGGTGAATGACTGAATTTAAAAGTAATTCATTATGACACAAGACACACTGCCCACTTTCCATCAGAATGCTTCCTCTTGCTTTGAGCAACTTATCCCATCATTCTTGCTACTTTCTGAAGCAGTTCTAGAAGTGCTCTTTCATAAGTTTCTTTAGCTATGCTGTAATGGCTGGCTCACACCCTAAATTAATTCACAATGTTAACCTGCCATAGAGATTTTGACTTTGAGAAAAGTCCGAAACCAAACAGTGTCAGTCGTGTGGACAAGCCCATGAGGCCACATCATAAATTTCTGTAACAGGCCTTCCTTTCCATTGGACAGCATGCAGCAACAACACTCACTGTGGGGTCTTTTTTGTTGTTTTTTGTTTTTACCACATCTCATAAGGACACTCACAAAGGAGGACTTCCAGAACTGCTTCAGAAAATGGCAAGAATGGTGGGATGAGTGTGTTCAAAGCAAGGGGAAATATTTTGCAAGGTCATTGTGATACATTTTTTTAAAAATCAAACATTGCCCATGTATGTTGACCACACCTGAATGCTCTTTATTAGCCTTCTTGTTGATGGATAACTAAGCCATATAAGGTGCACTGAGCCCATGTACAGCTAAGCCTGGTCCTGTTTTGTGGCTCTGGGAACCTTAGAAGACCTTCTTTGCTAGGCTGAGTCCCCTGGCACTTAAGCCTTCTCTGCAGCTCTTTCCCTGGGCATCTGCTCACTTTCTTTGCTGCAGGTCCTCCTGCCATAAATCCTGGCTGACAGGAAAGACAGCCAAACGCATGCCATGGGCTCATTGCTCAGGCTGGCCAAAGGATTAAGGCACATCTTTCCTCTTCCATGGGGCATCAGGTGGGCATCTGGTATCTATTCGCTAAGGGACTTGACCTCCTTGTGGATTGGTGTGCTGCAGGAGACTGATACACTTCCTGCTCTGAGGACTCCATTTGGTTTCTTGAAATATCTGTGGCCTTTCTCACATGAGCTCTGAGATGAGCTTTTGTTCTTGATTTTCAGCTTTGCACGGTTTCTCACCTTGGTCTGTCACTCAGGGGCGTGGCCCTCACATCCCCAGTTTATGAGATTTTGCAAAATAAGAAAGGCTGCTTGATATCAAGGTTGGGAGCCCCAAAGTCAGGCAGCCCTGGTGGGCTGAGCTCTACTTCGGTTATTTGCTCACTACGCCACTGTGAGCCACTGCCTTCGCCCCTCCACACCACGCAGTCCTGGGGCCAGCGCCCAAGTGCATGCTGCACCCTCCTAATTCCTGTGCCTGGCTCCTGGCTGCTCGAGGAAAAGAAGCTGCTTTGCTGAGTGCAAGGTGTCCCTGGACCACACAGAGCACCCTCACCAGACCTGCTTTCATTTTGGTCTCTGTCTTTCCTGGTGCTGGTTCGCTGCCCATGTGTAGATGGCCCAGGGCCTCTTCCCTCGGCTCCTTGAGTCCTTTGGATTGGACTTCAGAGCACTGTGACCAGGACTAGGGTGTTTCCTGCACAAGGCTCACCTTTCCTCCTCCCGTCCTTTCAGGTGCACCTAGCTATTCAAGGCCCACGGCCTTAAAATGTTTGGGTTAATAGCAAATTCATAAGCACAAGATTTCTGAGCATTTCAGAGTCTCTAACAGGGAGAGAGGCTTTAGAACTATCATTTTCTAGAAAATCTACCACTTACAGAAATTTTATTCTCAAAAATTAAGTATATAGGGCCAGCAGTACAGCTTAGTGGACTAAGCACTTGCATAGGTAAGTGCAGGGGCCAGGGTTTGGCCCAGCCCCTGGGTGCACAGAGCCAGCGATGGAGTCCAGGTGTGGTGGCACATGCCTGTCATCCCAGCACTTGGGAGGCAAAAATCAGGAGGATCACTGCGAGTCTGGACTGTGTAGTGAGACCTCACACAAAAGAAAACTAAAAAAAATTAAGTACATGTTAGTACCCAATTACGCTTGGAATGCTGGGAACACTAAGAGTTTAACCATAAAAGGGGAAGACCAGGACATGTGTGTAGTCCAACCACCTCTGCCTTCCTGGATTACAGCAGCAGCCAGAAACCTCTGGGGCCCATACTTCTACCTACACTGGGTCAATTAATGAGCAGACCGACCTGCTTGCTTGCTATATATAAAATGGTACAAGCGTGTATAATTGGGATATCTTCGATTATGGGTCATATTGAATTTCTGTGGACTGACTATCTGGTCTCTCTCTACTCTGGTATCTTTCCTAGTTTTCTGTGACAACCTGGGGTTTATTTTATATGTGTGTCTGTTCTTTGCATAGAATGAGTTTCTTTTAACCAGCATTTCTCATTAAGGAGGGATTGGAAAAGATAGTAAAGTTGAAAAGCAGTAATTTTGAAATTGTTTTGAAGCCATATTTAAACAGAGAGCACATTGGTTTAATTTAGATTATGTTTCGCAAATTAATAAGAATAGTAGAGGCTGGGGAGAGTACTTGGCAGTCCAAGCACCTGCCTGGCAAGTACAAGGACCCAAGTCCCATTTTTGCCAGCTCCAGAACTCCCGGGGCACTGTGGTGGCCCCAAAACCAGGCATGCTGGTGTACACCTATAATCCCAGCACTGGGGAGGCTGAGACAGGAGGATCGTTAGGAGTCTGAACTGCATAGCAAGACTCTATCAAATAAATAATGTTTTAAGTTCAAAAAAAAAAAAAAAAAAACAAACAGTAGAGCTCTCTACAGTTGCTTCCATTAAAAGATAAGGGAAGTCACGTGAGCGAGTCACAGCCCAGGGCAGAGACTATCAGGGGCTCATTTGAGTTGAGGGAAGCCACAGCTTTCGTGAGATTTAGGGGCGATTCCTTTCTCCCATTTTATTGCTTGCTTTGCAGCTACTTTTTAATTTTTCACACTGTGGGTATTTTAAAAAAATTTTCAGAAGCAATAATTTTCCTCTTGTATTTTTCTTCACAAATTCTACTATGAACCCGGAGGAAATGGTCTCGTAGGTATGCCAGATGCCAGGCATGTGAAATTTCATTTGCGTGGCACCATCTTCCTACACAAAGCTTTCTGGAAGCAAAGATCTGAAGCAAACTCTCACTTCTCTAAAGTCCAGCTGGGTCAGAGTCTAAGGACCCGTGTCTCAGCCTGGCACTGGCAGCCCTCAGCTTATGAGGAACTTGACTGCAAAGATCTGACCAGGCTGGTACCTCCGAGTCCTGTCCAGAGAAGAGAGATGAGGTTCCCTGTACCTCCACTGGGCCCTGGGTCCCTTGCCTGGTTCAGTTCTCCAAGAAGAACAAAACCAGAATGGAGGAAGCAAAACCTAGCAACCTCACAGAGAGAAAGGGACAAGGGCACAGCAGGTGGTAGAGATCGACCATGACCTGCAAAACCGCCCCTTTGTGTTTCAGAGCTGTGGCTCTCGGGAGAGCTAAAGAGATCCCACGAAGGGTGCAAGGCACCCCTAGGTCTGTCCTTAATTTTTAAAGACAGAATTACCCTCAAAATATTCCCTTTCCCTTCAAACACACTTACCCAGGTTATTGTTTCCACTTTCCAAAGCAGTTCTGGAAGTCCTTTTTCATAAGTGTTGTTATGAGACATGATCAAAAATTCCCGTGACCACTGAGGGCTAGTCCCATCCAACGAGAGGCAGGCTTGTACAAACATCACAGTGTGTCCTGGTCATCCTTATTCACTGGATCTCTCACGAAGGGTCTTTTGGTTATTTGTTAAAATCAAAATAAAAATTAAAGGTAAACATTTTGAATTAATTCAGCACATCAAGGCAGCCATGACAGTGTAAGGAAAGACATGAAAGAATTCTAGAACTTTGTCAGAACACGACAACAATCTGCAGATGAATGACTAAAAGAAATGTGTAAATACACAATGGAGTACTACTCAGCCACAAAGAAGGTTAGAGTCATTTGGAGCAAAAACAGATACACGTTCAGACCACAGTACTAAGTGAAATAAATCAGACACAGAAAGGTAAATAATAGTTTCTCTTATATGAAATATCCAAAGTAGAAATAATTTAAAGAGCAAAAGTAAGTGGTAAATGATAGAAATCAGCGAGATAGATTTTGTGAAGACAGGGAAGGGAAATGGTGATGGGGGAGCTGGGAGAGGCGGGAAGGGTACAGGGAGAAAAGGGAACAAGTTGCGTTATGTCTATACACCAATTCCCCACAGTGAATGTATTCATTAGGTATTACAAACATTTACAAATAAAAATGGGGAAAAATTTTAAAAATAAAACTTAATAAAGGAAGCTCGTCAAATGTACACTTCCTAAAAGTAAAGAAGTAAAGAAGTGAGAAGCCTGCTGGAAGTGAAAAGCAGTATTTTGAGGGCTTTGGTTAGTGGATGTATTACTTTAAATTTACATATTCACAAAATGGGACTTCCAGGGCTGCTTCAGAAAATGACACTCAGTTTATTTTTGATCACTCCCGATATATAAGCGACCCGGGACTGCAGACGAGGCTCCTTGGCAGGAAGCCAGCCAGAGCGGAAGGCCTCGTCAGGTACCGGACAAGGAGAGGACCAGTGGAGAAGGAGAGGACTCACAGTAGCCAAATGAAAGACCCCTTTCCAGCCTCCACAAGCTGTGTCGTCAAACAAGAGCCGGCTCAGCCTAAGGGATTTTATCTTAGACTCTGGAAGGAATGAGCTCCTGCTTGCCCTATTTCATTAAGAAACTGGCAACAGCTAAACAAAATAAATAAATAAATAAATAAATAAATAAATAAATAAATAAATAAATAAATGGAGCATGTTGTTCTCAAACAGCATCCTGCCCTGTGATTTCTACTACATCCTAAAAAATTTTGCACGGATTTGAAACTTTCCTGTTTTCAGCCTCCCAAGTGCTGGGATTACAGGTGCACGCCACCATGGCCAGTCTCAATCTCTGTCTCAGTGTGCCCCGGGAGTGGGACCAACCCGGCAGGCCTGGGATCGAAGCCCAGCTCCTGCACCCTGCTGAAGCAGGCACTTTAGTCCACTGAGCTATCTGACCGGCCCTGACTTCATTTTCTCATTTAGCCTGACCCAGTATTCCCCAAAACTGCAGTTGTCCTAAAATGCTTCCAAGTTTATTTCCCTATCTGAAAACTGATTCAAAACAAAATTTGACTTCTTTTTTTAAAACCTAAACTCTATCTACCATGAAGAATAATAAATTGAAGGCATTCCTAGGTAAATGGCTGTACCTCGAAGCTGTAATACGAAGTGAAATGAATCAGACAAACTTAAATTTTAGAGGTTTCTCTTGTGAGATCCCTAGCGTGCACATAAAGAGCAAATTGAAAGACAGAGCTTAGGAGGTGGGGAGCTCTTCCCCAAATAGGAAGAGGAAGGAGAGATGGAAGTAGGGGTAGGAACGGAGGAGAAAGGCAAGGAAAAAAGAAGTGAAGAAAAGCAGTGGAGCTTTTGGAAATGGGAATGGACTGAGAGTTGGAAGGAACAGGAAAGGACAGGAAGGGTCAGGAATGAAAACAACGTAGGGTGTGTTGCATCTGTTGTCGTCAGGGTTTGTAAGGGAAAGAAATTAATACAGGACACATAACATATAGGATTATTTTATATGATTCTCTGAAAAGAGTCAAAGGCAAAAAGAGTGCAGGAAATCTGTCCACACACTAGAGACCCAAGAATCCACCCAACGGCCTGGATCCCAGGACAGGGTCCTCCCCAAGTCCAGCTGGAGGCCTAGAGCCCATGACAATGCCCCATGCAGGCCCGCTTCGCAGATCTGTGCTGGGAAGGCCCAAAGGTCAGCGGTGGAAGCCAGAAAGTCGCCAGCGGGATGAAGGATCTGTGCCTGCAGGCTGAGGGATCTGCACTGGAGCCAGCAAGCGATGCTCAAGATGAGGACCAGAACTCCCCAAAGTGAACTGCAGCCCGTCTCAGGGACAGCGAGGTCCTGAGCTCCTCCAACAGTGAGAATAGCCAGGTCCACATTAGGAAGAACAGCCAGCCAGCATGACAAGCTTCTCCAGGAGAAGCAAGAGCACCACCTCTTCTGCACCAACTCCCTTTTAGGCTGCTGCCAACTACAGGTGGGACCCCATGCACAGCACTGCACTGAGTCAGTCCAGCTGGTGTTAAGAGGTGACCCCAAGTTGTCAACGCACCATGGTGTGTGTGTCCCCCTCCCCATGATAAATGGAACTATCATATACTGCCAACAGTGGCTCATGAGAATAAGAAGTTTTTAAAACACACACACACACACACACATACAGTGCGTTCTAACATGAACCGCTCTGAGTTTGTACCTAGTGGCATGCTCTCTACCCTCTGAGAACCAGTGAGAGCAAAGGGGAGACCCTGGAGCGAGGCCTACCAGGCACCTACTGTAAGGCAGCACTTCCAAGATGAACGCGGACGAGATCGGATGCACTGTCCCATCACCCTTTCAATCCAGACATCGGGTATCGTCACTCCCACTTCAAAGGGAAGCAGAGTGAGGCCTCAGGCAGCTTCGGGAGCGGGCTCAAGTTCTCTCTTGTCTCAAGGAAAGAAACAGCAAAGCTGAGGCTACACCTAAGTCTGCTGGCTGGGACCAAACTGGGTTTTATGGCAATCAGACAGGGTGATGGAGAGAGAGAGGCCTGTGATGGAGCTCCAGTTCCTCCCTTATGAGATGGATTCTAAGAGTGTCCCCCTGGAGGACTTAGTGTGGACAGGGAGAGAGAGCCAACTAGGCCTGGCATCCTTCATGGGGATGACAGCGTGATTGGCCAAAGTGCCTACCACTTGGGTGGAAAGAGAGGAACTCCTTCACCCTAGCTAGGCAAACTCTATCTCCCCCTCAGTTGTTTTTAAGCCCCCACAGCAAGCTTGCCAAATGCTCGCTAAGTGGCCTTGTCCAATGTGACCTTGTGGCTTTCTTTCTTGTGCAGCCGAAAGTCACTGCATGATCTGCGCATGGTCATAGCTGTCCCCAAAGCTGGGCCCTTCAAAGAGGAATGGCTGAGAAGGCATTGGAGAGTGGCAGTGCTCAGGGAGTGCAAAGCACCTGCCCTCATAACCAGTGTCACAGGAAAATAAACGTCATAGAGAGACGCCTATCTGGAAAGCGGGAATCTTACGAGAAGCGAGAAGCAAGGAATGGTCCTCGACTCACCAGCCATCACCTGAATATTTCCCCTATGCCCTGAATGGCTTCTGCCCTGAGCCATCCTGTACAAAGGAGGTCTTTCAAAACCTTTTGAAATTCAAAAACCCCAATCAGCTTCTGCTGCACACCTCAGAGGTCTTCCTTGCTTTGCAGGCAAACTCTCCTTCTGATTCGGGGCTAGGAAGTGGAGAGATTCACACATGCACCCTGAGAGGCCGGAGTCCATGGGTTCAAACCCCATGGCTACCACTCACAGCGTGAACAGCCTCAGGCAACATATTCTGAGCCTCAGGACCAAAACCAAGCTTATTCCTCCCGGAATCCTTCACCTGTTTTTTTTTTTTTTTTTCTCTTTTGAAAACTTTCCTCATTTCCTGTTGCAATGCTCTTAGATACTACCCTGCTTCCCTGGACACCTCAAGAATGGCTAAAGACACCTGCAGACTTTCTCTACACCCTGGTGCATGGGACAGCAAACTGTCCCACAGGTCAGATCCAGCCTCCACCTATTTCTTTAGGCAAGGTATTGGACATGTCCATGTCCCCTCATTTACATATTTCCTGGGACTATTGTCCCACTAAAACTGCAGAATTGAACATTTGCACCAGCTTGTATATGACCTGCAAAGCCTAAAAGTGCACTCTTTGCTCTTTAGCAGAAAAAGCTTGCCGACTCTCATCCCAGTTCAATGACTTCAGATACAGTAAGTCTTAATCATCATTATGTCTCTGCTATGCTCAGTAGAAATATATTAAATATAGGAACATAAATTAGATATAATCTGTAGTGTAGATTTTTTAAAAACTGCAATTTGGAATGGAAAATTTTAAAACCAAAGGGAAGAACCTTTTCCATCAACTTTTTTGATCAGTAAACTGCTCCAACATCTGAAATCAAACTTCTTGAGTATGTAGTATTCCAGACACCAAGACAAGTCTTTTTCCATTCATCAATGTGTTTAACCCTCACTCTAGCTCCATAAGGTTGAGATATAATTTCCAGAGTGATTTACTCATTCTGGGGAAAAAGAGAAACATGTATAATTTGATCAAGGAAGTCTGCAGTTTATAAACAGTTATAAATGATCTGTCTTCAAACATCATGTTCAAAGATGTGTTTTATGAATTTAAAAGTAAGGTTGGCAGGGCCAGTGAGATAGCTCAGCCACCCAAGTGCCTGCTCTGACAAGCACAGGGACCAGGGTTCAGTCTCCAATCCCACATGCTATGCCAGTCCCGCCCCCAGGGTGCTCAGAGCCAGCGACAGTGTCTGGGCATGGTGGCGCATGCCTGTAATCCCAGCGCTGCAGAGGCTGAAAACACGAGGATCACCATGGGGTCCGATCTGCATAGTGAAACCCTGTACCAAATATACAAATGAAAAAAACAACAACAAATAAATAAAGATAAATTAAAAAATAAATAAAAGTGAGGTTGGCATTGACATTGTGGTGGCCAGGGCTTGTACAGCAGTTGTCATGCTGGACCAGGCGCATCTAGACTCTAGACCTTTTGACTCTATTGCCTGTGTGTTTACCATCACATGGTACCCATGTTCTGTGGGCTAGAGCTTGAGATCCTGGTGAGATGGCATGCTTGGGGGGTTCATCTCCCATTCCCTATACTGGGGCTCCCCTTATCACTTCTTATCTCAGGCTTTGGTTCTCTTCCTAGCTGTGTTTGCTCTGTTCTTTGTGGTTTAAATTTTTGGGGGGGAGGGGTACTGGGGATTGAACTCAGGACCTTGTGGTTGCCAGGCAGGCACTTATGCCACCGAGCTATCTCTCCAGGCCCTCTTTCTGGTTTAAGTTCATTGTCTTGCAGGAATAAGACAAAAGCCAACAAAGAATTGAGTTCTCCTTCTTCTGTTATCTTTTAACATCACACATCAGCCTCAAACAATTTATACATTGCTTTGTTCTGCTTATTCTTACCAGAATCCAGAACAGCCTGTGTATGTATGCGTAGATATGCACAGTACTGACGTGGCCACAAGAGCCTGGGCCTAACTGAAAGGGGCTTTGCATCTCACCCTTCCACCCTTAAATCTTGGTCCTCGTCTACTAGCTGTGGGCTTGAGCAGTTGCTTCCTCTCTCACTCTAAGCTTCATACTCCTCTTCTGTTTTTGCCACGCTTATGACAACATCTGCACCACGGGGCTGTGGTGAGGACTCAGTGGGACAGCATCTGAAGGCAGTGTTTAGATGAGGGCCTGTCATGCTGGAAGCACGTGGTGGTGTGAGCTCCACTGGTGGCTTTTGTCAGGGTAAAATTGATTCTAATTTTCTTTGTTCATTCTTGAAGATTTGCATCTTTATCATGGGGCAAAAGGTGGCACTCCAAACCCCATATATTACCAAGAACCTCAGAATGGGACTTTATTTGGAAAGAATCTCTACAGAGATAATTAAATAAAAAATGAGAGCATCCTCTGGTGGATGAAGGTAGAGCCAAAATCCACTGATAAGAAGAGAAAACAAGAGAAGGCTTGAGGGTAGAAGAGACTGGAGTGAGGAATCTACAAACCAAAGAACGGCAAGATTTCTAGTGACCAAAAGAAGCTGGGAGGGGCAGGGAGGAGTCTTGCCGGGGCCTTCAGGAGGAGCCCAGGCTCTGCCTTGGCAATAAATTTCTTACCTCCAGAGCTGTGAGAAATACACTTGCATTATTTTAAGCCGCCGAGTTTCTGGTCATTTGTTACAGCACCTGTAGGAAACTAGTACAGTCTCTCTGCTTGTTTCCTTTATACTGTTTTCCCACTAGAGCAGCTTCGGCTTCTCGAGGTACATTTCTCAGTTTTCCAGGGGTGGCTTGCGTCCTAAGTAAAGCATTGCACCTGGGCTCTGCTGATTACTACCCTGGTGTTTCTGACCCAGTTCTTTAGCCTTCCTGGGCCTCCATTTCTTGATTGCATAGCATAAATAATAAATGCTTGTTCATAGGGTTATTATATTAGTAATAGGAAGAGCAGTATTTTTAAAAATCTTCTTATGTATTTATTTATTTATTTGGTATAGGGTCTTGCTACACAGCTTGGACTCATTGTGATCCTCCTGTCTCAGGCACCCCAATGCTGGGATTACAGGTGTGTGTCACCACACCTGGTTACAGGACCTTCATGGCAAGCTGTACCAGGGATTGAGCCCAGGTCCCGGCACTTGCTGACCTGTCTCTCCAGCCCTAAACAGCAGTGTTGATAGCTGCCATTTGTGGAGCTCTGCCAACAAGCAGGCAGAGTGATGAAACACAGCTTTTTATTTGACCCTCACCCACGTTTTATAGATGAGGTGGGGTGTTTTGTTTTTTTTTTT
>NW_004524587.1:2517856-2519805 GCF_000260255.1 Octodon degus
CTTGCCAAGGAAGCGCTTATTCCACTGAGCCATCTCCCTGGCCCCTTAGATGAGGTGTTTTTAACACCCAGTTTAAAGCAATGCAGCTCAAGGGACAAAAGTGTCCAGCTTGTGATCGCAAGACCTAACAGCACCTTCTGCGCTAGCGTACTCTGCCGTGAGCCCCGAATATGCGCAGAGACAAAGGCAGCGGCCCTACCTCGGCAGATCTCATGTTTTTAGTGGGGAGATAGACACACACAAGAGGTGACCAGAACACAGGTAACCTTTAAATATTTAAAAATACGTCACAGTCAAAGACAGATGACCATTAATCGTCCTCACTTACCCCGCCTTGCTTGTCACCTTCTGAAGCACATTTGGAGTGCTGGATCATGACTGCCTTTATGAGGAATGATCAGAAATGGGGTGGACGCTGCTACCGAGTGTCATCCAGTGGGAATGCACACTGACAAAATCACTGCTGTGTGCCCTCTTTCCACACGTTATTCACTGAATCGGGCACCATTTTTTTTTGAGTCTCAACAGTGTCTCACTATATCATGTAGGCTGGCCTTGAACTCACGATGGCTACAAAAGAGGACTTAAGGATGGCTTCGGAATGTGGCTACCATGATGAGAAGCCAGGAGAAACTTGTTTGCTTGTTTGATTTCTCTGGAGGGACTTCGATGGCAGTGCGTCGTTACTGTAATAAATTCTTCAATGTGCACCGTCTAGTTTGCTCTCGCCTCATAGTGAGCACTCAGTTAGTAGGCCTGCTGGCTCCTCTATGATGCTATTTGGAGGACAGAGGGAAGAATCCGGTAGCCACAGCTCATGGCCCCTTTCTCCCAGGGTAACAGCACTTCTTCCTGACCACTGACTCATTCTCCTGGTCCTGCAGGTCCCTCTCCTACTTCCTTGGTCCTTTGAGAAAGCAACCCAGCTGTCAGCAAGGGGGCTGCTCCCAGATGCCCGTGGGAGGGACCCAGTTCCCAGGCATGGTGTGGGCTGTTCAAT
This sequence comes from Octodon degus, assembly GCF_000260255.1. Taxonomy (NCBI): domain Eukaryota; kingdom Metazoa; phylum Chordata; class Mammalia; order Rodentia; family Octodontidae; genus Octodon; species Octodon degus. Next base: position 2,518,857 of record NW_004524587.1, read on the forward strand.
CCATCACCCCAGTGCTGTGTCCTCACTCCCGTGCCAATCCCGTGCTGCGCAATGTGCTCTGTTCCATGGCTGTGCCCACCCGGGGCCTTGCCACTGCAGGAAGTGCCACTCCTTTTCTCCCTCTTTTCATCCTAGTTCACATTTTCTCTGTGGGTCTTGTAACCCAACATTTGTTCCTCTCCCTTCCTTTAACTGTTTTTACTACTTTTTAAAAACCTACACCCTTAATATTGCTTCGGGAGGGATATAACACAGAGGTGTGGTCGAGGAGCACAAAACGAGCCCTCGGAATTCCCTCCTTTTCCTCTCCAGGCGGAGCCCTGACACACACAAAGTCCCCTTTCTCCCCGCGATGCTCCAGCCATGGCTGGGGATGCTCCTCTCTCTGAGCATGGCCTGGCCAGCCCAGCCTCACCGACTTCCCGCCACAGCCCCAGGTCCCGTGTGGCCCTTATCCTCATTCCCTCTGGACTGAACACAGAATGCGATGCTTGGAGTTCACGTCTTTCTCCTAGAAATCACCTACTATTCTCTTCTTATATTGGGATATTTTGCTGAATTCAAGTCCCTACAATATTTGAACTGGCATCAAGTATGAAAAGGTCCTTTAACGACTTCTCCAAATACAGCTTCTCTAACAACAATGGAACACCCATCTCTGACAAAACAAAACAAAAAAAAGGGGGGGCATATAAATAAAGGACCATTTTGTAGTGAAAAAACACATATGTGCATACAAAATAGTTAGGATAGATATACAGCTACCTTCTTTTAGTTCAATGAGAAAAAAGGTTTGTACTAATATTGTTTAGACAAGATATCATATCTGCATTTTGTCCTCTGAATAACTACTATGAAGACAAGAATATGCAATGTTTTAATTAGTATAACTGTCCTACTAAGTTCTTTTGAAACTGTTTCATTGCTATTTTTTCTCATTAAAATGAAT
>NW_004524587.1:2519905-2557638 GCF_000260255.1 Octodon degus
ATATGATAAGTGAATGCCAGGCCCAGAGGTGGCTAGAGGATCCCCAGGAGCCCCCTGCAGGTGTCCACTCATGCAGCCCCATGCAGCTCCTTCAGAGGGGCTCGGAAGGCCCATAGAGCTCGGGGCTGGCCAGCCACTTCCAGTTCGCCCCAGGAGGCAGCTGTGCTGCTGCGGCCAGACATATGCATCCCCAGGGAGCTGAGAAGTCTTCCCTTCCACCCAAGAGTCCTTGTCCCCCACTCTACCACCTGCAGATCTTTTAGAAACTATGAATCAGTCTGAAGTCACTCTGCAATGGAAACCCTTCCAGTGGCCTCCAAAGTGCCTGAATAAAGTCTTTGTTTCCCCAGCTCCTCCTGGCCTAGGCTCCTCCCTCCACGTGCTTCACTTAGTACCCTTTGCCCTGATCCTGACACCACCCTTCTTCCCCAGGAACCCAACACAAGCGGGATCAAACTCTCATGCCCTCGAGCTAAGCCACAAGTGCTTCCTCCACCTGTATCTTAACATCTCCTAGGACCTGCGCATTTTAAATATCTTGTCAGCGTTCAAGATTCACCTTAACGCCTACCATGGTAGGGAGCCCAGCCCCGACCAACCTAGCAACACACAGCTCAGCATGCTCTTGGCTACACTCACTCGCACCCTCCAGCATGAAAAGGTGACTTCTGTTTTCCTCTACTAGGTAATTATTTATGACCCTCTCTGGAATATAAACTCCAGGAGGGCAAGGAACTCTCCATTAGTTCCCTGTACTCAGGTTGACTCGAATGGCCTTAGCACACCATCATTTTTTCAATAAATTGTTATTGGAAGATGTATAAATTAATCAGTAAACAAGGAAAATGTATAAATTCATGGATAAATAAAGAGAATGCCAAGTGCCCCCTATGTCTATTTCAAAATGCCTTATCGTTGCCCAGATCTCATACACCTACTGTATGGCTTGGGTTTAGATGTTCCCCTAAAGCCTCATGTGGTCATGGGTACAGCTTTTTAGACGTGACGCATCTAGTGTGTGTGACTCTGAGATTAGTTGTGTGGCACTGGGATCAGTGGTACCTGATTACTACGTTAGTCTACTAGTTGGTTTGGTGTAGTTCTGAGCCTGGGCAATGGGAAGGCCCACCTGGGTGTGAGTGCTGCCCACCCTAAGGATGCGGAGCCTGGATAGAATACAAGGCACAGAGAGAGGCTGCTGTGGCCACTCGCCGCTGCTTCGTGACTTCATTGCTTTGCTGCCTTCTGCCCTCCATGAACTGTTTCTCCTCTGTGACGCCACATATCAGTTTCTCGTCTCTCGTTGCTGGGACAAGATACCTGACACCCAAAATGAAGGAAGGGAAGGTTTATTTAGCTCACGGTTAGTGGAGGTTTCAGTTCATACTCGGCTGGCTCCAAGGCAGGGTGGAACATGGCAGGGAGCGGCAGATCGCGGCAGCAGCTGCAGCAGCTGTGAGCTTCCCGCCTCCCCTTACACTGTATGCAGATCACTCACCCCAGGGCGGGTACAGCACTCACACCCCACACTGGATCATGAATTAATCACGAACTCTAGAAGCCACCTCGATGACTGCATGAGGCTTTGGGGGGACAACTAGACACAAACCATAACAGCTCTTCTTCCCTGCCACCCTGCCTTGGTGCCAGCCTGCTATTGGCTGAAATCTCTACAAACTGTGAACTGTAATAAACTTTTTGTCCTTGAACCATGTGGGTGTCAGGTATTTTGTGTCGCCAGTAAGAAAAGAAACCAGGACATGAAACTTATGTCCATTATTTGTTCCCTGTATGGGTCAGAAGCCTTGCTTTGGCCAGCCAAATAGTTCAGCAGATTAAAGCGTCTGTTTAGGCAGACACAGCAGCCTGAGTTCGATCCCCGGCATGCTGTGCCTGCCCCACCCAGGGGCATGCTGATACACTGAGGCAGAGATTGAGACTGGGCGTGGTGGCACGAGCCTGTAATCCCAGTGCTTGGGAGGCTAAAGACAGGAGAATCACTACAAGTCCGATCTATGTAGTGAGACCCTGTAGACCCTGCCCTAAAATACAAGAAAAAAAATCTTACGTCTGTTGAACACATTTTCTACTTTCTGTATCTGGCTGAGCATTTTTTCCCAAGCAGTGGCTCTCAGTGAAGAAGGGAAGGCATGAAGGCCGGCACTATTTTAACAATAGGAAGTTGCTATTGTACAGTTTCCCACCCTTCTGCTTGCAGAAGCTGCACTGTGTCTATCGTTTTTCAAGTAATCTGAAGTGTTGATCCATAGAACTTCCAAAGTTTATTTCAATTAGAAAGAGTTTCAGATAAAGATCAAATTAATTAAGTCTCCCCTTAAAGTTCATCTTAATTAGCCATTGTTTCTTTTTTAGTGGGTTAGTAACTGGTTGGGCTTCAACCCGGACAGAGAAGAATTGGTGGGGACCCGGACGCAGATACAGATGCCTGGCAGAGCCCTGGTGTGCTACCAGGTTTTCAGAGCATACGAGAGATCAGGGGAAACTTGCTGCTAAATAAAATCAAAATGACTAATTCTCAAGAGTAAAATTCTCCGGCTTCTCACATCAGTGATTTTTCCAACTTTCCTAGCTGAAATAAACAGTTGCCCAGGGAATGTTATTTTATTTTTGCCCCTTGAATTTTTGTTTTTTTTTCTTTTCTAAGTTTCATGAGGTTTGACAGTTTGGGCAAGAAATCTGCTGTGGAGATGCAGGCAAGCAGATCTGCCTTGGGAATGGCTCTACGGCCTTTCTCTTCCAGATCTCAGCCTTGGACTGCACAAAGGAGGGGAGGTTTCCAGCAGAGGCTGAGTTTCTGGTGTCCTGAGATACCCTTTTCCCTGTGTCTCTCATAGCCTGAAGAGTATTTTATGGCACAATCTTTGATACTTAGGGAACAGGTGCAAACACTTTAAGTGATATAATGTGTCGCACAGATGATTTTAAAAGGAGCCATGAAATGGATGTATCCAACAAAAGTATAACATTTAATTCACTCCCGAGAACTAGTGGTGTGCCAGGGGCTGCCAGCAATAAATCATCACAGACTTAGGTGACACTAGATGATGTCGTCGGGAGAAGCTCCTTTCTGGCAGGTCCAGAGCTGGGCTGATGAATCTATCCTGTTCAGTGCCAGGGCAGGTTTGCAACTGCTATCTGACCGCATCTTCTCATTGCTTGGTGAGGATGGTGTACACTCTAGAAATTTCTGTGGCACTGAGCAGGAAGCGTAACATTCTCCCCCTCCTGGAAGCCCATCCAAGTTAGCATGAGTATGCCCAGGGATCCAGTTGGCATTCAATATGACAATGTTATCAGCAAAACTCCTTGGAGCTATGTGGTAACAACCTCAGGGCACACACTGGTGGGTGGCCCTGGCTTAATGTCATCTTTCTTTCTGGCCCCAGAGCCCCACAGGCTGCACAGGACCATATCTGTCCCTATGATCCCAATAGCCTCAGAGTCTACACAGCATGATTTTATGATGCACTATAAATGGAAATGTATTGGGGATGTATTTGAAAAGTGGAGGAACAAAGGAAGGGAGGAGGGAAGGAAGAAAGGAGAGAAGGAAGAAAGGGAAGGAGGAAGGGAGGAAGGAAGAAAGGGAGGGAGGGAGGGAGGGAGCCTGGGCTCAAACACAGTCTTTAGCATCAGGGGGGAGGGAGGGAGAGAGGGGAGGGAGGTAGGAAAGAAGGAAGGAAGGAAGGAAGGAAGGAAGGAAGGAAGGAAGGAAGGAAGGACAGAGAGTGGGAGGAATAGGAAAAGAGAAGGAAAGAGGATAGAAAGGAAGGAAGGAACAAAGGAAGGAAGAAGGAGAGAGGGAAGGAATGAAGGAAGGAGAGAAGGAAGAAAGGAGAGAAGGAAGGAAGGATGAGAGTGGGAAGCAACAAAAGAGGAAAGGACAGAAATAATACAGGGTCTGAGTAAAGGACTAGGTAACTCCCACCCCCATCTCTTTGCTTGTGTGTCATATAGTACAATTCCATTTATCTGAGCCTTGTTTTCCCCTTTTCTAAATAAAGACCCTAAAGGGTCCCTATGAGAACCCAAGGGTGGTTTGTTTTGATCCATTACCACACCGTTGGTGTTCGGCAAACCTTGGCTTCTCCAACTTCACCTCTTCTAGTCCAACCCTGTGATGTTGGGCACCAGCCCAAGGAGGGAAGAGGAAGGTGTACTTGTTTGGGTTCTCCATAGGCACTCTTTCCTCTGCCGCTGCCTCTGAGCATCCTATGAGACACCGCTGTGTACTCCACATGACCACCTGAACTTCTCCCTCCATCCCCCAAGGGATCCATTTCCTCTGAATGCAAAATGAGCTCCCTGGGAGAAGCGGAAGTCACCTGGCACTCAGGCAGCAGCTGAGTGTTGTGTCTTGAAAGAAGATGCCTTAGCAACTCGACAAGGACATCATTTATGGAAGACACAGGGCCCCCATGTGAGAACCTCTTCCTGACTGGGGCCGTCTCTCCTTAGAACCCACAGCAGATGTGTGTCAGGAAGAAGGCAGGAACTTCTTAACCCACGTCCTGAAGGCCACTCCTTCACCACACATGGGTGAAGCAGCTGTGTAGAGAGAAGCATCTAGAATATTAGACAACCTCTGAGTTCTCCAGAAGTGATTTGTGGAGAGCTTGTCAGCATGATCACTGTTTCAGTCATTCTCTAAGTAAGGTCACCTCAAAGAAGTCGCCATCACCAAGTTGCAAGTGGAAAAGGCTCCCCAGAGGTGCTCCCGTGGCCTGAGGTAGTGCTTTGCAAAATGACAGCTGATTCTCAGTTGGGAGCAGGAGCAGGTCTGCCGTGAGAAGCCAGCAGCTCATGCAAGATTTTTCCAATGGCAGACCCTAGTCCTATGGCCACCAGGGCCCCTAAAGGTCAACAGGCCCCTCCTGAGGACAGACTAATAGAAATGCTGGACACTACCTGCAGCCCTTGCTAGAAGCTCCAGCAGCCTCAATCTCAGTAATCAAAGTCACCCTATTATTAAGAACAGATATGGTGGAAAGGAAGGTGTAAGGACTCCAGAATGTAACCACTCTAGAGTGCAATTCCTGTCCTTAATAATGTTGCGCTACCCTTACGTGCCTCATCTACTTGAGTAAAGCCCTCCCACTCCATCCTGCAGCCGCCTTAGCATTGGCCCTCAAGCACAGGCTCTAGCCTCAGCCGTAGCGGCACAGGAAACCCAGAGTGATCTCTTAACGCTAAGAACTTGGAAGAGACTATTTACCAAGCCAAGATCCCATCTGTAAAATGGGTAGATTCAACAATAACACCCATTTAAAATGATGAATGTGTGCATGGTATTACTCTCAACTCACTGCTGGGAGCTGTCAGAATAGATATCTTCATAATGAATTTTAATAAACAAATTTTTGTATCAGTAGATAGTAGCCTTTGGTTAGAATGGAAAAAATATTTTTATAGTTAAAATAGCAATGATTTCACTCTCTTCCATGCACTCACCCAGTTCTGTACCTCTCTGACTAGCTTCCTTTTTATTCAGAGTTTTGGAACTTCCTGGGTCGTTCCATGGCTGTCACTGTGCTGTTGCCATGTTCTTCTTACTGGCATAGAAGCCCCCAAAGGCTGGGCATTGTTTCTTTCATTACCTTATGCTCAGCCACTAGAATTTACTGGCTGGTACTAACTGAACAAATAATTGAAATTTTTTTAAATGGCAGACACTGAAAACCAAGCATACAGGTAACCTGTGGCAAGTGCTACTACCTGTATTAATTCCTGATGTCTCAGTAATCTACAGGGGCAAATACAAAAACAAGTGACTTCACTTCCTCTCAAAGAATCAGTTCCATTAGTAAAAGAAGTAGGGAAACCTGAGGAACCACCACACACACCAAGATCGCCCTGAGTTTCCCTGGTACCCTGCTGCCTTCTGGGAAAGGAGAAATACATGATGGGTAGAGAGATACATGATGGGTAAAATCAACCTCCATGTGGCCCTCAGACTCTTCTTTGTCATTTCTAGAGTGCCTGAAACATGACAACCTACAATTGTTGGGGGCTTCCTACTCTTTGTTGTGATGATCCCCCAGGAGGAATATTTTCTAAGACACTTGCATTGTATTTGGCTTAATTTGCCAAACAGAAGCTCCCTTGATAGCAAAAATTTAGGGTCTTTCCACCACTTTAACAAATCTGTCCTCTGTTCTCTACTACATTCCTGGGTTCCTGATGTTTAATGGGATGCCTGGTCAAGTGCCTCCCTGCAGCCCATCTCAAGCCCAGAAACCTCTCTAAATCCCACACCCAAATTACTGACCTCAACAGGCTATAGCACAGTGAGGGTCCCCATGAGAAGGCTGTTTCAAGGCCATGACTTTTCCAGGAAGGCTGAGTCCCTCGGAGGTGTTGCTCACAATATCCCACACTTCCTCCATTCCAAGGCTCTGTTGACCACAGCCATGCCCAGAGTTTATGTAATAATACTCTCCAGGGACAAGCGTGAAAAAAGGATTCTACCACATGAAACAGCCACAGCAATTGTAACACGCATCTTAGTTTCCGAACAGTAAAAGGTACTTGGCTCAGAAGTAAGATTCTGTTGTGTCCAACACTGTTGTATTCCACTCACCTGGTGTCCCCTGGCCATTTCATGTGGCCTCATGTTGTCGAGTCACCCCAGAAACCTTGGGGTTGTGGGTGCTCTTATACTAAACTCCCTTGGGAACAAGCAGACCAAGAGAATGCATACTTCCCCAGCCCAGGGTGTCCTGAGGCTTGTGCCAGGGTCTCCCAGACTCCAACCCTTTGCTACTCATTGGGTAAAAAGCTGAGTTGAGATGCCAGGGCTCTTCTCTTCCCACTTAGAGAGCTGAGTAAGACAGGGAAGACTTCCAAGACTAGAGTTAAGGGTGCAAAGAAGCAGGTTAAAACCAGGAGTCTTCTCCAAGAGATGAGGGCTTTCTCCAGCAAAAGAACAAGAACAGAAGGTCAAGATGGCCTGCAGTATGTGACAGAGCCAGGATCTGATTCTTGGGATCCACACACACTAAGGACAGGATGAACATAATAAAGGGCAGGTGTCACATAAAAGACCCCCAAACAGCCCATTTTTAAAAGTTCATTTTACTCGTTTTGCATTGGGAGCTGTTGCCTGGCACCGCAAAACCCGGTAATGGCCACACTCTGACTGCAGAGGGCCCAGTTCTTCATCCCTGATCCCCCTCCTTCCTTCTCTGCCTTTCTTAGCACATCGACCACAGAAAAGACCCCGGGCTTCTGCTTTTCCTTCTGCAAGGCGCCTTTCTTCCCCCTCCATAGGAAGGGCCAGTGCCACCCTATCACTGAAAAAGACGCTGTGGTTTTCTCTCACTTTCTCTTCAGGGTTCACTTACTGCGTCCACGCCAAGTGCCCAGGGCAGCAGACACTGGCCAACTTTCCAGCGATTGTATTCAGGTTTCCTAACGATCAATCCTATGAACTAGGCACTGCCTTTTGCCTTTGCACATGCAGAAATCGAGGCTCAAAGTTCGGAGTATGCCCCAAGTCAGGAAAGCCTGTGTGGTTCTCTCTGTAAGTGCGAGCCTTTAACCACATGCAACTCCTGTCGTTCCAGCTCACCACCTCCTCGCAGTGCACACAAGGCTGAAGCTGCCCTTGCAGGGCTATACTCAGGTCTCCACAGCATCCCAGACATCAGACATAAAACAGACCTTTGCCTGGGCAGAGTCAGTAAGTGTGCAAGGGTGTGCCCTGTGCACGGTGGAGGAGATCTGACTCATCTAATATCCTTATAGCAGATGCAGGACGAGATAAGAGAAGGCGTGTTCTTTTCCACTGAGATGGACACAGAGACAGGCTCTGTGATTAGGTAGGTAGGCTCGTGGGGTTACGCAATAATTACCGGCTCACGTGACCTGGATTGCCGAGACACGTCCCTTAGAGCCGGCCCTGTGTATCTGGCACAGGCCTCCGCTGGAAGGTCTAGAGGGAAGGGATTTCTGACTTGTTGCTGTGCTTCTTTGAAATTCAAACAAAAGGTAATATAAGCAAGCACAGGGGAGTGGGTGTGCTGTGGCAGAGAAGCCAGTGGGGAAAGAAGTGTGCTGAGAAGTAGTAAAATAAAGTAACACCAGACCCAGGAAGGACCATCCTTAAAGGTGCTTTACATGTGGTCTTTAGTGAGGGTCATTGCCATGACCCTTCAATGGGGTATGATTTGCTGTCCCATAAATCTGCGGCTTTGCAGCCGCATGTGCTTGAGAAAGGCAAGAGAGCACGCGGGGCCCATTGGCGGTGTGCGGGCGTCAGGGACAGGTGGCTAATGACAGGGAAATGGCAAGTGTTCCCGTATATGCTTAATTGCTTTTTAGTTTTAAGAAAACAAGTATTGCTTTAGTAATAAAAAAAAAATGATGGAGGAAGAAGGAGGAGAGCAAAAGCAAAGACGGGTGGTGGAAGGAAACAAAGAAGAGAGAGAACAGGATGAAAAAGACCTTCCGACTGTGGTGGGCAGCTGAGGGTCCGCCCCGGTAGGGCAGGACAGCACTTGCTCTTGACCCTCACTCTTCCCCTCCCACTCCATTCCTTCTGGTCCTGTCTCAGTTTATCTCAGAGAGGTACTGGGTCTTCCCTTCAGGACACTCTGAGGATGTCACTGCAGCTAAGTGACTCTAGACTGGCATCTATCTGAGATAGGAAAAAGGTGGCTGAAGGGCTTGGGGCAGGGTGGGGGTGGAGCTTGCAAACTGGTCAAGTCTTAGAGAAAGAGCAAAAGGTTTTGTTCTGAGTGCACTTCAGAGACCCAGGTACCTGGTGTCCAGTCCAGGCCGGGCTGCAGCCTCTCCTGTCATCTGTTCTCCACGCTCCAGCTTCTCCAGAAGCCTGCAGCTAAAGGCAGGCAGGAAGCCACTGCCTAAAAAGAGGACAAAAAAGGAAGGCAGCATCTCACGCAGGCTTTGTAAACTTGCAGGCCCATCTGCACACCAAATCCTGAACATTCCGAATGTGTCTAGAATTCTCACCTTACCCACCAAAGGTCACACAAAAAGGTTGCCAGACACATGCTTTCCATTTCAAAAAAGAGTTAGAAAGAGGGTTGCCACACCATTCTTAGGAACCAAAGATGCAAGCTCTACCTAGTTTAGAGCAGAAAGTGCAAATAGAAGAAAAGGAAGCAGGAGTAAGACACTCTGGACAGAGGCGTCTTCCTCTCCCTTATGCTGAAAACAGATGTGAGCCCAGGCAGGAGACTGCTCAGGAGATGGGCAGCAGTGAGGGGCTCGATACTGGAGAGAAATCCAGCTGAGGAGTCAATGAGACGCCACAGGGGTGGGGCTGAAAAAAAGAAAGGGCAGCCCCGCAGCCTGCAGGGTGGAAGCGAGCGCTCCTGGGAACAGCAGCAGCACCCTGGCATTCGCTGAAGCAAAAGAGCCCCTCTGCCCAGCCAGCACCTGCCAGCGCACAGGCTCTGCCAAGAGCAACTCAGTACCAACTTCAATAATATCACAGCTCAGTATTTCAATAATGCGACAAGATTCGTTTGGAACTGGACCAGGGATGGCTCAGGGCAGTAATTTTCCTTTTAGCAGTGGGAGCTGAGAATCTACAATTTTCCCAAAGATAATACCACTCCACCCTTCCCAGGAAGAGCACCCTGAACACAGCCTGGCAGAGATACTGACCGTGCAACTGTGGAAGGGATTCCTGTCCCTGAGTGTCCCACAGGGGGAGATGCAGGTGGCTTTGTGTCTGCCCCAGGGTGGAGAGAGGAGCCCCACCCAACTCCAGATGTGAGGCCTGACTCCAGGTGCTCAGCTCACCCCTGCAGACCAGGCCAGTCCACCTAGCTTGGCTCTTGACTGCACATTTAAGATTTCTCACCAGAATGCTTTGGTCCCAGCCACAGCCAAAAAACACCTCAGGACTCCTGTTTGCTAATTAATGACTTCTGCCCTGGTTGGTTCTCCCTGGCTTTTCCGTCCCTATGCACAAAATGAGAAAGTAGAAGCGCTCTGTGCTTCCATTCAAGTTACAGCCAGGTGGTGGCCTCATAGGCAAAGCAGGGTGGCTGGACCCTTGTCAAAGGACACTGAAGTTGCCCATTGCCCAGTTCCATTGAAACGGGGGAACTGGGAGGGAAAGCTGCAGGTTTTATTAATTTCTGATTCTGAGAGTTCTTCTTTTGATATTTATTCATGCAGTCTGCTAACTGACCACTGTTTGCCATGTGATAGATAACGCCCTTTAAGCCACAGTGTAAGTTACAGTAATGTCACCAGGCTATTAACCTCTGAGCATTTGCATTATTAGTCAATTTCTAAGTCCATGGAGTTAAAGCAGCCGCTGTGATTTTCTTATTTCCATTCTGTAAAAACTAGGGCCAAGTTGCATGAATTTCCCGCAGCATGGAGCATCAGCTGAGGCCCTGTAGTTCGGTCCCGCGTTTTGTGTGAGGGGGAATCAGGCACCTCCCATGCCTGGCTGGGAGGGAGATCCGCTAATGAACACCCATAATTTATGGTGAAAGTTTAACAAAAGAGCGGACTTTCAAACAAACCCCATATCAGCGTCGGCCGCTGGCCAATGGGGACTGGAGCCTGGGATATCGGCTGACTGCTGCGGAGCCCCTGCTAAAGCTGAAGCATTTTGGCTTTTGACAGGTGTTATGTGCCTCCTTTAAGCATGAAATATACGTCCAGATAAAATATCCGTGCTCCATAATGCGAGGCGCCGTGCCGAAATCTAGGGCAAGAGAGTTTACGTATGAAAACCAACTGGAATATGAAAACCGAAGTTCAGGCATATAAAAGAAGGCAGAACTTGTGGAGAAATAAAGATAGGGAGGAGGAGAGAGGGAGAGAGGGAGAGAGGGAGAGAGGGAGAGAGGGAGAGAGGGAGGGGTGGGAGGAAGAAGGGAGAATTGCAAGCCCGACACAATGGGAGCTTTAAGTGAATATTCTACAAATAGCCAATAAAGGGAATTACATAACAGGGCTCAGGGAGCGCAGGCCAAGAATGAAGGCTCCGCCAAACAAGGCCACTCCATGCTTGGACCCAGAGGCTTCCAGCCACAATTCCCTCCTTGGTTCCCCTCTCCTGGGGACTTCTACTGTGACCGAGGCTTGTATGAGTAGCCTGCGGTGCCCCCAAGCTCGCTGAAGTGGCCTTCCAAGTTCTTTCCACAGCGCCAGCGTGCACCGAGAAGCGCACAGGTTCTGGAGACAGGAGAAGCGTGGCTTCCGGTCCGCCTCAGCTTCCTGTTCAGCCCTGCCGCCCTCGGCAAGTCCATGCCTGTTGTCTCTTTTTTCCTCATGCTTATTGGCCTGCAATCCCAGAGCTTTGGGAGGCGAGGGAGGATAATCACAAGTTTGAGTTGAGCACAGGCAGTATAGCACTTTGGCAAGACCCCGTCTCAAAATAAAAAGTAAAAAGGGGCTGGGGGTGTAAGCCCAGGACTAAGGCCCTGAAAACGAGCATCTCATAGTGTTAGAGAATTAAAGGATGCATTTGCCAAAGATGTCAGAATAGCTGTTGACTGGGCCAAGGTAGCTCAGGGATAGAACAGGTGCCCAGCACACGCAAGGCCCTGGTTTCCACCACCAGCATCACAGAAAGGAAAATAAAAGGGAGGAAGTCTTGAATCTTTTGAGATTTCCATGGGAGAAAATTCCTATTTGGAATAATCTTTACAAATAACAGTGGATTTTACTGCAGGCTTTATGATTTTCTGGCTTCCTTTCCATCCTCCTTGGGCCCATTGTTTGGTCCCTGTGGCTGCTCAAAGCAAACCCCTTTTCTCCCATTTTCCTGATAAGCCTTACAGAGGTTCTTTGGCCTGTCTGCAACCACATGGGCTGTTAAGTGCTGGAAGAGTGGCCTCGCCGAGGTCAGCACCCACCCTTCAAGACTTCTCTGGCATCCTGGGGATCTTCCAAGTTAATGCACTGCTTCTCCAAAGGCTATGTCCTCCTCCACAGGACCTGGGTGACCAAAGTTCCTGAGCCATAGCCCAGCAGATCTGACTGTTCCAGGTGTCGCCAGTGATCAATGTGGACCTGTGTTGGGTCAATTCAGCTGCAGTGATCAGTATTGATCACCTCGACAGCCCCATCGATTAGGTCAGCAGGGCTGTGGGTCTTTGGGGACCCCACAGACATGACCCAGGCTGACCTTCCTCCGTGTCTGTCAGGTATTATCATCCCTGTGGCAAAAGAAGGGAAATCAAGGCACAAGCAGGTAGTGGCATGACAGATGGATGAATTTAAACAAAAGGAAGAGAGTCCTGCTTCTGCAAACTTTTACCTAGTGACCGTCATGGTAAAGGGTGACCCAGGACAGGTCATGGAGGAATTGTCTCCTGGGGTTGTGCTGGGTCTAGAAATGGCTTCCTCTAAACTTCATCATAGCTTTGCCAGCTTGCAATTTGGTGATGCGTCCACATGGCCACTGTCCTGGGACAACCCAGGCTCTGATTATTTTATACTCTTCATATATTTGAGAGACTCACACAGAGATCATTTCAGAAAGATCAGGTACAGGCAGGGAACAAAATGCCTCATCTGGGCCAATCAGTTATCTTCTACTGTGCATGAGCCCATTTTGTGGTGAGATTTTATGTGGTTTCTGCTCAAGCATTTGCTGTTACTGCTTTTTAAATGTTTTTTCCCTTTTCTCTTTTCTAAGTGAAGAATAGCGCTGGGGTTCCGCTGTGCTGTGAGGTTACTGCCTGCCATTTGCAGGCTACGATTGAGCCCGTGGGTATTTTTCACTTCCAGCGTCCAGCAGGCACAGGAACCCCTAGTGCCCTACAGTCACCTGGAAGGGGGCTGGCACAGAATTTCCAGCCAGGCCCCAAAGCAGAAGCTGGGACCCTGGGCTGAGTCTCCTCCTGCCTCCAGGACAGCTGTCCTCATGACTGAGAGTGGGTCACACTGGGTCAGCCTGTGTCCCACCATCCCCAGAGAGCACCCAAGTGTGGAAGAAACCAACAGTGAGCAGGTCGTGTGAGCAGGGAGCCTGGGTCGCAGCGACCCCACACTCACCAGGCCCCCCCTACACTCCTATTTATGCATCACAAGAGATTTTCAGCTCAGTATGGTCTGGGTGGATCCATCTCCTCCCTCTGATTTTCCACTGAAAACACAGGGTCAGGGCTATAAGATTCATCTTGTAGACCGACTCTTCAGAGGATGGGCATGGGAGAGAGTGGTGTACATGGACCGAAACAAAAAAATTAAATATATATATAATAAATTATATATATTATTATTATATATTAATTTTACTGAGAAAGAAGTAGCAATGAGACAGTTTCAAAACAGGTTAATAGGACAGTTACAATAATTAATACATTGCATATTGTTGTCTTTGTAGTAGTTATTCATAGTATAAGATGCAGACTTGATGTCTTGTCTAAACACTATTTGTTCAAAACTTTCTTCTTGTTGAACTAAGAGAAAGTAGCTGTATATCTGTGCTAACTATTTTGTACATATATCCAGGTCTAGTCTTAAGTGGTTTTTCACAAAACAGCCAGACAGCCCAAGTAACGGTAGCTACTTCTAGCATCTCCATTTTACAGGGAGGAGGTTGAGGCATAGAAAGTTTAAATCACTTGCCTGGGGGAACAGTCAGCAAAAACCATGTAGTTTGAGTCTAATCTGGAATTTGACCTTATATTATTTCCATGATGATTGGCCTCCGATAAGGAAAAAAAAAAAAAAATGGAACATGATGGTTAGCAGCTGACAACCTTGTCAGCAATTAATGGTATTTATCAAATCCTTTCTATGTAACAAAAGCTAAGGAGAAGTAAGCCAAGGGCTTTCTCATTAGAATGTCCCGGAGTTCAGAGCTGTCTCTTTGCCTTTATCCTACAGCCTGTTTGTGGACAGGTCTCATTGCCCCTCATACCTGACGAGTTCCCTCCTCAATATGTTGGGCAGGAGGCTGAAGGCTGGGCCATGGATCGGGGATTTGCCCTGTTGCATTCATCAGCCTACACTATGCCTTACACACGAAGGCACACATAAGTGTGCGTGGGGTGAACTAATGAAGAAGTGCCTCTTGTCATCACCCATTACAGCCTGTCACTACTTTACTTGAGCAGCAGAGGTTGAGAGTGGAAAAGAACATGGATCACATAGAAATGACAAAACAGAGTGGGAAGAGCAGAAATTTTAAGGCAGTCCAGGGTTTGAGAGTGAGTTTAATTTAAGGAGAACTCACCACTCTAAGAATCCTCTGGAGGGGGCTGAGGAGATAGCTCAGCAGTGTAAGTGCCTGCCTGGCAAGCTCAAGGACCCTGGTTTGATCCTTGGTACCACATGCCACACTGGCCCCAGAACCACGGGCACACTGTGCCAGTCAGTGAAACCAGGCATGGTGGTGCATGCCTGTAATCCCACTCCCTAGGAGGCTAACACAGGAGGATCGCTATGAGTCTGAGCTGTGTAGTGAGACCCAATACCAAATATATATATTGCACTGGAGGTAGAGACCGCATTCCAATATGGAAGCTAGAAGGCCTATAATAGCTGTCCTGTCTTCTCTGGGAACTGAGTAAGTGCATGGTCTGATCTCAGCAGTCAAAATGTAGCAGAAGAGCCCTAGACTTTCTAGATTTTCAGTGTTGCCAAGGAAGCCAAGAAATGGCAAGGGACACCCAGTGCTTGTGACACTGGGGTTGGAGGCCAGGATCAGGATCAGTGGTGACAGAGAAGCACCCTGATGTCCCTGTGTCCCACAGCACAGGACACTGTCTATGATGGCTGCAGCTACAGGACCGGCCTGCCTTCCTCCTCCCGTATTTCCTGAGCCTCATTTTCCAGTTTCCTGAGAGCCCTTCCTCCACAATACTTCCAGTAACTTCTCTCCATTTCAATCCTCCAGCCACTGTTTCTGTGCTTACAACCCAGAACCCTGTCTACCACAGCTCAGGGCCAAACAGACACTTCAGTCACAGGTCCCAAGATCATAACCAATGTCTCTATTTCCTCTGACCAGCAGGAGGTCTAATCTCCACAATTCCCTGGCAGCTCCTTACTGGACCTGGAGGGGTGGGGCTTCTTGAACTCCTTTTCCCTGAGCCTGTGAAACCCTCAGCTAGAAGCCAGGGACATCAAGGTGTCTCTGAAGAAGGGGTAGCCCTCAGTCACAGTCCCCCACGACTCCAGGAAGGAAGAGCACCCAGTGTTTGGCTTGAGTCTCTTCCAACAGCAGAGAGGGGTTGGAAGCAGCTTTGGGGGGGGGGGTGCTGCAAGACGGTACGCCTGCATTCCTGGGTGCCTTCCCTGAGCACGGGCAGGCAGGAGGGGACAGCTGAGAGCCAAGCAGCTCTGCTCCCCGGCCCTGGTGGGAGCTGTCAAAGCCTTATTCATCGCTGAGCCCAAGGAACAGAAACCATTCACCTGCCCTGGCTGAGTCCCCTCCCTTGCCCTGCTCCCTGGGACCGGCTCCCGGCCTGTTGCTGTGACCTTGTTTCTTTGGACGTTCTAATACAAGCTGAAATGGATATTAGCTGTAATTACTCATTCCCCACGATTCTGTAGGCTGTTCTTTGTACCAGAGTTGAGAACCTTCATTGTCCACGTTGCTTAAATTACTGAACATTGTGCCATCCATTCTGAATTAGTGCTCACTAAGGGGCTGGCAGTCCTAGAAACTCCCTATTTATTATTCAGAGGCCAAGTATAATCCGAGCAGCTGCATCGCAACACCGCTCATGTGACTTTTGATCTGTCATGGAAAGAAACAAGGGAGGGGAAAACTGACACATATATTAATTCTTTTGGTCATTCTCTTGACCAAAGGTAACATGGACAGAAAAATAATCATTTGCCCCACCCCCACACCTTGATTATTAATGAGCCTTTTGCTCTGAAATGAAATACGATGATTGAGGAAGAGGTCTCTTCTCTCCTTTTTCCTCCCAGTCCTTTTCTTCTGCCTCTGCAGCTTCTTCTCCTTGTCTTTCTTCTCCTTCTCCTTCACTTCTTTTCTTTTGTTTTTGTAGTTGTGAGACAGGGTCTCACGATGCAGTTCAGCTGGCCTTGTGCTCACTTTTGTAGCTCCCAGGCTGGTCTCGAATTTGCAGAGATCCTTCTGGCTCATTCTCCCAAGTGCTGGGATTACAGGCGTGCACCACCATACCCGTTTCTTCCCTTCCTTTAAAGCTCGATGTTCTTTTTTGATATTTCAACCCCCTCCTGCTCCTATTTTCATAATCCCAGAGCAAAAAACACCACCTTTCTTTTCCTACCTCTCCCTGACTTCTCTTGTCTTCCCTTTGTCCCTAAGTTACACAATCAAAAGGGACAATTCTGATAGTGATTTGAGGCCAAAGAAAGAAAGAAAGACAAAAATCAATGGCTAAGCAAGCCATCTGAATGGTCTTGCTCTAAAGGAAAAGTCACAATTGGCTTCTTTAAGCCTACAGAATAGGAAGATTCAAAACAAGAGGCGGCACCTGCTTCCCGTTGTCCACATGCAGTAATCCGAGACAGCATCCACGGTCGCCCAGGCATCCTCAGCCCATCTTAGGTCTCAGCATTTCTCATTGGAGGGATGCTCTCGCCTGCAAAGGGGAGGGAGTGCTGCCTCCCAAGCTGACATTGATGTCTCTGCAAGGACACTCTGCCAGGGTGCGACAGGTCACCACCAAATGGATTGCTCCCCCGTGGGCTGGGCTCCAGTCACATTGTCAGGTAAACACAGGAATATTCTGTCTTCACCTGCCAAGGCTTGTCAAGTGCCTGTATTTGTTATTGCATCTTGGGTCCCCCAAGGTCCCCCCACCCCATATTTCTTTAGAGAGGAAATGCAAACCATATGCTTTCACCTTATTTCCACTGAACGTATCCTAATGCTGTGTGGGACCAGACATACTCTTTCACAGCGAGTCTTTTCAGCACAGTGCACAGACAGTTGCCCTTCTTTTTAATGTGTCTTGCCATAACTAAAGTGGGTCTAGCTTGCTGGTGTAAATCCAGAAGTCTTCAGTAGATCTTCAATAGGAGGACGTGGATTCTGATCATGCTGACTTATCTTCTGTTCGTTCTTTAATAAACGTAGGTTTGGGCTGGAGAGATAGCTCAGTAGAATAAGCACTTCCTTGGCAGGCACAAGGGCCTGAGTTCAATCCCCGGTTCTGCAAAAAAAAAAAAAAAAGAAAGAAAAGAGAAGGCTTGCAGGAATAGAGGAACACCATGAGGGTCCCCTAAGTAAATGTCAGAACTCCTTCTTTGTGGTTGTGCCTCAGAACCCTTCTCAATACAAGTCACTGAACTGTCTGTCTGAATTCGAAGGCCTCATCATTCGCCATGCCAGCAAGAGATGCACTTGTACAGGTCGAGGTGGGCAGTGGGTTCCACCAGCCTCCATCCAGTTCTCAGGCATGAGGAACCCTGAGAAACACAGAACATAAGGAGGCTTCCAAGTCAGAGGGCAAGTTGGAGGCCAGCCTCAGCAGGAGCGGTCTTAAGAAGTTGCAGCCCAAGTAACACCAGGAGCCTAGTGTGCCTCAAATCTTTGAAGAAATAGGCAAAGCCTTTAACTTCCTGCTGGAATCCCATGCCAGGCTCTGATGCTATCTTAAGCCCTGCTATTTATCCGCCTGGTGAGGCACAACACTTACTTATTAAAAACATATCTATCACGGTTAATGACTTGATTTTTCCCTTTAATACATTGCAATGACAGGTGTAAAGGGAAGACGAGAGTCAGATGCTGCTTCAATATGCTTCTCCTTCAAAGATGTCGAAGCCATCAGCCTCACTGCATGGAGTGGGGGGAGGGGGCCACTCGCCCCACGGCCCCGATACGCCTGCCCCCACCCCCCAAACACCCATACACAAATGCGCGTACATGCACACGCGCAGAGATTACACGCTTGTGTTGGACAGGAAATCGTGCCATTTGCAGTTTCAGATAAAAGCATGTTTGAGTGCATATGGAAAGTACCATTAGGACCAACTCGGAACGCTGAGTAAAATGGGTCATTAGGCTTTTGTTTGTTGGAGAGTGTCTCCCATCTGACAGTACCGAATGGTACCACTTTTAGCAGCTTATGTTCCCAGTTACATTAAACAGACAAACAGATTGACTGTTTTGCATCTCTCCTTCGACAACAGCTTGTCTTCATTTGCCGCACACGGGTGGCAGCGCTGAAAGCGCAGTGCGTTGCCGCAGCTGAGGTCCCGGTTTTGAGCAACAGCAGATGCCAACATTTAACTTCAAAATCAATCAATTCTTTTTCCTGAGTATGGATAAAAGGTCTAGTAGAGCGCCTGAAGGGGGAATTCTGCTGCTTACAGCTGAAAACGTGCGCGCCACATTCATTACCGAAGTTTCAGCAAGCGATAACTCATGTGTGGAGGTTGCGGAGGGAGGTGCTGGGAAGACACACGTCCCTGAGGAGGGGAGAAGGCAGGGCATCTGTGGTGGTGCCCTTATCACCTCAACCAGAGGTGATAAGGGAACATAAGCTGCTAAAAGTTCATCTGTTTCTGGCACAAGGTTTTAATATGCAGTGACAAAAAAAAAAAAAGAGTCATTTTCATGCTGACTACTTTTCTCAATGGCCTATGGCCAGGGGGTCACTTAAAGCTTTCTGCAAGAAGGGGACATCCCAGAGACCTTTCCTCATTAGGAACTAGAGAGCCAGCTGCTGGGTGCAGAGTCAGGCGGATCACAACTTGCTGGTCCAGATGCCCCAGTCCCTCCAGCCCTGCACCTCCGGCCATGACACCACTCAGTGCCAGCACTGAGGCCCTGCTGGCCTATGAGGTGCAGAGGCTTGGGGTGCAGAGTGCTGGGCTTTGGTTCAGGACAAACCACTGCTCAGCTCGCTCTGTTGACCTTACGAGCTGTGAGACCTTGTAAAGTAAACTGACTTCTCGACTCAGTTTCCCCACCCACTGTAGCAGGGCAATAGCATCCGTTCCACTTCACTGGGCTTTCTAGGGGGTTAAATCAGGCCCACTGTGCGAAGCCACTGTACCTAGACAGCAGGAGGTGCCCTGTGGTGTAGAAGAATTTAGATGAAAAGTATATGCATGTTATTGTAACATATAATAAAATAAAATTCACATAAACAAAATGAATAGACGTACATAAAAATATAAAACTAAAATCTATGCACAATTACTATTCATGTATAACATGTCACATGCCACAGTGGAACCTCGCCTCTACCCAAGGGACAGCAGTAGGGCCATCTTGCACCTTGTCACCTCTCGCTCTTCTCCAGTGCTGTCACACAGAGGTGTACACCCTCAGAAGGAAAACAAGGCTCCTCCTTCAGTGTCATAACACTAACTCCTAAATGAGCTCCTACTTCCTGCCATTGAGGATGACCCAAAACTCTCAAATCTAGCTGGACAGGGCCGGGGAGATGGCTCAGTGGAATAAGCGCTTCCCTGGCAAGCGCAAGGGCCTGAGTTCAATCCCCAGTTCCGCAAAAAAAAAAAAAAAAAAAAAAATCTAGCTGGACATCGGGGCTGCTAGCTAGGAGGAGTGATGTCTCTGTCCATGAGTCTCCCTAGGCAGTGGGACAAGGCCCATTTGCTCCCCAGTTTTCTTGCATCTCCAGGGTCTAACCCTGACTGTTGGGGAGACAGGAGTTTGTAGCATCAGACACCACTGGGTCTAGTTTTCTGGAGCGCCCTGCTGGCTCTGTACAGCAGCTGCCATGTGGCACCTCCGGCTCTACTTGGGGACTTCTCTTTGTCAAGTTGCAAGCAGCTTCTTCACAGGGGCCCTATTTTATGACTGCCTCCTGTCTCCCCTCTTCCCTACCTGCTCCCGGCCCACTCTCCTCTCCTCTGTTCTCTTTTCATTCCTTCTGCTCTTCATGTGTTGACCAAAAGCAGACCTCAATCCAAGCATTTTGAACTTTATCCAAACTTGTAGTCAACTCTTTGGTTTATTTTTGAAACATTCTGTTGACCTATAACCTGGTAAAACATTAGGCTTCTGAATAATTTCATATTGCCATTCCCTGCCCTCATTAAAAAAAAAAAAAATCATTGATCGCATCTGCTCTCTCCCTCAAAAAAAAAAGAAAGAAAGAAAGAAAGAAAGAAAGAAGAAAGAAAGAAAGAAAAAAAGGAAAAGAAAAGAAAAGTTAAAAAGTAGAGAATGTTTTTGGTTTCTATTTTACATTTTTCTCCCATCACTTTTAGGAACTCACAAAAATCCTAGGATAATCCCGATTTGAGATAAGGCTCAGTAAGAGTTAAATCACTAACATATAAAGAGTCAACAGTCCATAAACGTTATTTGGTTTTAAATCTTTATCCCACACACTTATCTAGTTTAGGAACAATCATTAGCCATTAGGGCTGCTGTGAGACAAAGCCTGACCAACACAGATTAATATTTGAACCTCACCAACCAAACCTTTTCAGAATACTGCCTTCCACCCAGACGTGCCCTGGGTGGTGGGTGCACACTCCTACACACACGAAGACCCACAGGAGGCAGACAGCCCCAGCCAGGTGGGCAAAAGAGACAACTACAGCTCAGACCGGAAAACAAAGGATAAAGCCTTGAAGCAGTCACATTCATCATCCACACAGGAGAAAGGAAGACTGTTACGAGTGATGCTGTCTGAGCTCCCAGTGCTGTTGTGGGAACTCAGATGTTTTCTCTGCCATCTAGGCACCCTGGCATCTGCCCAGAGCTGGAAGCGGGGATCATCGCATAAGAAGGACCAAGGTCCAAGACCCTAGGGGCTGCAGGACACTGGCCTGAAGGTGGCCACTGCCAGGAATGCAACTTCCAGCTCTGAAAGGTGCAGGGCATCCACTCGGCATGGGGTGAGGGCAGACCCACCCCAGATAACTCTAGAAACCTGCCCATTAATTGGGCTGCCTTCTCTCCCTCAACCCCCCTCCCTCTGTAGCTCCCCTTTCTCCTCAGTCTTTGTGCCCCTGGCCTGGCATTTAGGGCCTTTTGTTGGCTTAATAGAGACTGAAACTTGCTTGGGGGCTGGAGTTTGCTGTTTTAATTCAATGCTGGAAGGGTTTTTTTCTTTGTCTTTGTTTGTTTTTCTTTTCCTTTTTCTTCTTCTAAACCAGGCAGACAATGCATTCGCAGAGCAGAAGCTGAGTGCTGGGAGCTCCCCTGATCCTGAACAAAACCCTCATTAAGGGGAGGTGGGATTTCCTGGTCACAGTTTTTAGCCAAAGGGCAAAGGTTGCCCATTAACCAGCGTCCAGTCTAAACAGAGCTCTGTAAAACGACAGGGAGGAGAGGGAGCAAAAGGAGGAAAAAGTCAAATATATGCTCACCATTCTCAAGCCCACAGCAGGACAGCAGAGTGGGGTGCCCATCAGCTTCCATGCTGACCCTCCCAGGACTCCCCGAAGGGGAAGGAGCTGCTCCATCCCTGCAGCAGGAGCAAGGGAGGTTTAGTGGGCAAGGACTTGGGGGCTTGGCTTGCCACGGTACAACTGCATCTGCCTTCGGACCTCGTGTCCAAAGGACCTAGTGTCTCTCAGTTGTAACAAGAACTTTCTGGGCATTGGAGCAGTTTCCTGTGTATAACTTTTCAGGGACCCTCTTATAGCCTCTCCCACACCCTAGGATCCTGACAGGAGCATACAGATAGCTATCACCTCCCCACTGCCCAGCCACTATCCGCGGGAGACCGCCCAACTTCCCCCTTGTGGTGTCTGTGTCATGCCCAGTTCCCCATTCACAGCCTTGTTTCTTTACCAAATCGTACCATCCTCCAGGGCCCGGGCAGGACCTTATTCATCTCTGTTTGTCCTACGCCAGGCCCAGCACACAGTAGGTTTTCAACATACACTGACTCTGTTCTCCCATGAACCCCTTACCAATGCTTTTGCTGTTGTCTTTGAGTGGAAAAACTTCCTTTTCCGAGCCATAGAGCCTTGACCAGTCCCCTCAATAGGAGAACCTTGAGTCTGAGCACGTTGACTCCTCCTTGGTGACCAGACCCACACTCTGTCTACTGCTCCATAGCACAGGCAGAAGAGAGGATGACTCATTGGCACCTTTCAGACTTCGGCCAGAAGTTACCCTGCTCTTGCCCTCCAAAACCAGAGCTGGACTGCAGAAGCACCATTTGGTTCTTCTACTCCATGGCTTGGATTAGGGAGCTGGTAGAGCCTGTGTCCAAGCATAGGGAGAAATGAGTTAGATCACTCAGGCCTTATAAACAGGGCTGCTTCTATATACTTCAG
Organism: Octodon degus; assembly: GCF_000260255.1. Lineage (NCBI taxonomy): Eukaryota > Metazoa > Chordata > Mammalia > Rodentia > Octodontidae > Octodon > Octodon degus. The sequence goes on from NW_004524587.1 coordinate 2,542,088, forward strand.
ACGGCGAGGAACACAGCAAACTAGCTTTCCACATGCAGGCCGGCCCCTAGGAGCCTGAGAGAGGCGCACTAGGCCCAGGATGGCTGCTCCCTTCCTCAGATTTACCAACCATATCAGCCCTTCCCCTTCCCAGGGACAAAGTCTCCATTCCCTGGGCACTGCAGACCAAGAATACTCTGCAAACAGTGACTTCTCAACCTCAGCCTCAAAAGTGCCATTTGAGGACCACCTGGGCCTTGGCATCACTTCCTGTTGTCAGAGTTCTGACATTCTTAATAATTTTGAATAATTAACAGCTTGTTAATTTTTTTAATAGGGCCTGTAAGTTACACAACCACCTCAGTTATGGCCTCAGCCGCATGTAGGGGTCACCTGTGTAGCTTTTTAGAAAACACAGAGGCTCGACTTAACTGGTTAGGGTTCTTAGTGACATGGATAAACCACCCAAGGGTGGATGATCTGCTCTGTGGACCAGCCTGTACAGGAGGAGGAAATCAGATAGGGTGGATGTATACTGTCCCAAGTAAGTCTTCAAAAAGAGAAGGCCAATGTTCCCAACCTTCTATTGCCGTCAAACTCAACTCTTACCCTATGCAATAGTGTAGAGACCCATTTATCATAATCATAATGTGAAGAGAGATGGTATTTACGGGGTAAGCATGCTCAGTCAGGGGCCCTGAGCTCTTTATGGCGCCATCACATGAGAGTATTTTCGAACCTTGTAGGTCAGAGGTCACAGTTTCCATGCTTAGAGTAGAGAAGCTGAAGTTCCACAGAGGTTGAATGGTCTGGCCAAAGAGCAAGAGCCTCTACGTGTGACCAGCGCGAAGGTCCAGTTCCCCATTCACAGCCTGGTTTCCTCACCAAATCGTACCACTCTCCAGGGCCTGGGAAGCATCTTATTCATCTCTGTTTGTCCCACGTCAGGCCCAGCACACAGTAGGTTTTCAGCACACACTGACTCTATTCTTCCATGAACCCCTTAGCTGTGCTTGTGCTGTTATCTTTGAGTGGAAAAACTTCCTTTGCATTCAACACTATCACGAAGAGTCGCCAGGCAAACCTCCTGCACTGTCTTCTTTCATGTTGTCTTCCTTGGATCCCATACACAGTCCTGTAATAGCTCTGGCCCTGAGCTAGCCAGCAGGGCAGGACCCCAGGACATGAATGCTAACACGATACAGACAGCACTCGCAGCAGAACAAACCCGGGAAAAGTGGCTGCTCCTAGGTGAGAAAGAGCTATGCAGCAGCAGTCTCCAGCCAGGCCGGGGACACCGCGCAGCATGCACGGTCCCAGCCATTCACGGGCAACTCTCTTCCACAAAGGGCTTTTGCGCTTCTCCAAAACGCCAAGTCATTGCCTCTCCAGAGGAGAGTCCGCTCCCCAGGACACTGAGAGCAGACGGATTACAAGCTCAGAAAAACACAGGAGGGGAAACAGAACCTTCTCAGTAGCCTTGAACTACAAGGGGAAATAATAGGTAACCTGGAGAGAAACTGAACAGCATGTTTCCCATTAATCTGTGTGTTTGCTGGGCAGAGGCAGCCCTGGGTCCTGAGCTTTCTGCTTCCCTTGACCCTGGGGCAGAGAGGAACCAGAGCAAGGCCTGAATTCAGTCGAAAGATTTAAAGAGCTGAGGAAGTAAAAAAAAAAAAAAAAAAAAAAATCACTAGTCTTTGAAACACCAGATAAATATAGTCTAACTGGAGAGCCGCTGAAATTCCTACTTATGGGACCAATTTTTTAAAATAGATAAATCCTTCCAATCTGTATAATGCTCTTAAACTTTTGTGACCTCCCCGGGCTCTTACCTGCATGATCAGATTCATAATACTAATGGTAGTTCTTGGGGACTTATTATATGTAAAACTTTATTTAATCCCACAGTGACGTTAGGAGAAAGAATGTGCTATTATTACTATCCCATTTTATAGATGAGGTTAGGAACGATCAAGGCAGATGCTGCTGGAGTCAGCGCTAGGCCTCCTTTTCACTGTCTCTGTGACCACCAGGCCACTTGGAAAGCTGATTTGGCCGGTGGAGGCTCAGGTGTGGGCTCCACACAAACGGCACCAAGATTCTGCCATGCACACCAGGGAGGTGAAGTGTCAGCTGCAGGAGGGCAGAGAGCAAAGCTGGCTTTGAAGAGCTTACGCAGGGAACACCACTTCAGCTTCATATCTGTGAAATGGGAATAACAGCCGTCCCTGCACGGTAACCCTGAGGGAGTTCACCCAGGAGAAGCAGTGTAGTCCCCAGGGAACAGGCTCCACCCCCGCCAGTGTGATCCCTGTTTTATGCCACCCTCCAGGAACAAGATATACCTTGGGGCCACTGGCACTGGACTTGGACCCTTTCTGTGTAAACAGCTTCAAAGGCTTTACTTGAAAACCCAGCGTGGAGTGCAGGCCCAAGCTTCTAGGGCAGGGGTCCTTTCAAATGTCCAGCCCGAGATTTTCCTTTTTCTCACATCCATGCATGCCCCTTCAAACTCCAAACAAGCACAGAGACAGCTCCACTACTGATGCCTTGGCTTACGGTGTTATCAGCAGCTGCCTTATTCTTCCAACTCCACACAGTGGCCAGTGGCCCCTGTACCAGTGGAGAGCCACCAGGACTCCTGCATAATGGGACATTGGATGGCGAAGTGGACAATGCTTCCTCTTCACCCACTGCCGCATTTGTGCAGCACCAGCGGAGGAGCTCTGGGCCCCATTCTTATAGTTTGGATGTGGTTTAGTCACTGACAAGGTCCCTCCAGCAAGCGTAGACTTTGGAGCCAGATAGTCCCATGCTCCGCCCCTCCTTCTGACACTATCTAGCAAAATAGTTCCTTAAGCTCTCGGACATGAATTTCCTCTGTTAACTGTTATGAATGTTTACCCAAAAGCATTCAGGCAGAGACCAAATGAGATAGCCACTTCTTGATAACATCACACCTACCTAAACACTTCCCAGGGGCTGGGCCATGGTCACAGTGGATCCCCAGAGGCTTGCAAATGCTCTTGGTGACCTGGACTAGAGGGCACTGAGACACCTTCCCACTTTGGAGGTTGGAGGAATTGGCTCCACCCTGTGTGGAGTAACAAGGAAACAGGGGTCTACAGAAAAGGAAGGACACGTGAGCACCCTTGGCCATAGGCACAGTCGCTTAGGAAGTCTATCTCAGCAGCTGCGAGCCACAATTCCATGGTTCCATCTTTTCCCCAGGGAAAATGGACAAGGATACAAGAATCTAAGGGGAGGACATCAAAAACAGTTCCTGTGAATGATTGCATGATTTGGGAGCTCTTGGTGTCCACAAGATGACCCTGCCACTATCGCCAAAGGAGCTAAGGACTTGCTTTGTCTCTGAATTCAAGTCCCTTCAGCATTACCAAAGAACACTCACGCACAAGTTCTGCAGATCCCCAGGCAGATTGGGATGAAATCTCAATTACTCCAGGGGCTGCTACCCCTTGCACAGTGGCCGTATCTCACCTTATTTCAGAAAATCTGGAGGAGAATCTCCACGGGGCCCCATCCAGGCAATGACCCAGCAGCTGCGGAGGACATGGGCAGAAACGCTCTGGTGGAAAGCTCAAATAGAGTCCCACCTGCGCCTCCCCATCACTCTGTACTCTCTCCTCATTCTTCTTACTCTCTCCATCAAAGAGCCGGAGGTGGGGTGGGGTGGGAAGAGGTGCTTCTGGGGTCCTCCATCCCCTGGGAGGGGTGCCGCTCTGGTTGTATTCCATTCCAGGAGAATGGAGTCCCCTCTTGGTGAGCCCGGACAGAGCCTCACAAACAGGCAAGAGGAAAGAGTGTGGACCCAGGACCTGGTGACTGCATCTGCCACATGCATGGGCCATGACACAAAGAGCACAGGAGCAGCTCAGGCCCCACCTGGCATTCCCTAACTTGGGGCAGTTGGGAGTCCCATAGTGCTCATCTGACAAACGATAATCAACGTGTATTCTCATACAAAAACAAGAAGATAGGACATTATTATATAAGGACTGTATCTAGTATATAGAAAATATGCATCATATAGTAGGTATCTTTTTAAAAACTTATCATCTAATTGTATTTTCTTCTCTGTTTGCAGACAATAATGCAATTGGTTTTCAGGGTACTCAGAGAGCTGGCCTTGCCTGAGTGTGCAAGGCCCTTGAGTCGACCGTTCTTCTGCAGAATCTGTGTTGGGGTGCTCCCAGGGCTTGGGGTCTCAAACCTGGGGGCCTGCAGGAATTGACAGGAACCATGCATGACTCCTCCGCACTCTGTCTACCTGCGGGAGCTTTCCAGACATTTGAGCAAAAGTATCTGTCGATTCAAGACGACAGAGAGGATTCTCCCAAAGTTGAATAGCACGGTGCTGGCAGGGCCGTGTGGACTCGCAAGGCTCCGGGAGGGGGCTGCGGGGAAGCCTTGCGGATGCTGCCTGCTTCTGGTGGCTCCAGTAAGTCCCTTTGCCAGCAGCTGCCTCACCCTGGGCTCTCTGCCTGGGTCTTCCCACAGCCTTACTTCCACAAGAGGTCACACTCATGTGTGCCAGGGTTCCAATCTCAATATGCCTTTCAGGGGACACAGATCAACCCACAGCAGTTCCTGGGCTTTCTGCCTATGAAACTTCATCCCAACACCTGCGCTTTAGGGAATGGTCTTGTTTTCGGGTGCACATCCTTCTGAGTCATCGTACTCCCCTCTGGGCCTCAGTCTCCTCACCTGTCTGACAGTGGCCCAGAGCTTCCTGCTGAGCAGAGGTATCCTGCTGCTCCCTTCCTCCCTCCCCTATCTGCCTCCCTGCAGGGCCCAAAAATCACCCCTGCAGTCATCCCCCAAGGGAGGGAGTCCCTGAGGGCAGCACTGCCACTACTCGTGCCCCCTGTATCCCCAGCCCTAGGCCTGTGCCCAGCATCTAACTTCTGCGAAGTTACTTCCTACATCGGCCAGAGTACAGTCAGGAAAACAGCACACACCCCCAGCTAGGTGTATCGGGGCAAACATAATCTGGAGAACTAATTACAAAGGTGCCAGAGCAGATCTGACACCTGTAAGGAGGGCAGAGCACACCTTCCCCTCTCCTCAGGTTCCCTTCCTTCATCTCCTGTTGTCCAGGTCCATCAGGGAGTTGGTGGGCAAGGGCTGGAGCCAGCAGGGTGGCAGAGGGTGGGAAATGGCACTTGATGGGGTCACTTCCCGGACACATAGAGTGAAGCGGTGGTGGATCCACTGAGATATCAGAGCCAACAAGTGGACCACCCAGGGCTGTGGGACTTGAGTGCCTCCGGGTGAGTCCTGGGTGTTCACTATGTCCTTCCGGCCAGCGTCCAGAGGACGCATAGAAGAGTCAGGCTCCCAGGTCCCACACCCCCAGGGGACTCTAGGGCAGGCCACCACCTGGGAGAGACTGGCAGTCTATATTTTGACAGAGGCTGCCCTCTCATGGAGGACCGGCCTCAGTGATTGCCCTGCAGCTGATTAAAGGTCAATAAGAGGAGAAACCTGAGGTCAGCACCAGGAGTTGACACGATTGTCCTTCCCAAAGGAAGGACTGAGATTCCTTCCAAAGCTGTCACATAGTGCCTGAAAGCATGCTGATCTAATCCTTTCAGATAACCATCCAGCCCAAACCTCTGCTAAGAATCCCTCATTTTACCATAAATTAAAGAAAAGCGTACATGCACACCCAGGCTAAGCACGGAGGCCCTTCAGCAAGCTGGGCCTGGATTGATATTCAGCCTCTAAGCAAAACTCTCTCTAAAAAACCAGCCCAGACTCTCAGAACCATACTACCTTATCTAACCATAGCCAGGAGCCAGGGGCATATTCAGAAAGAAAAGTCTGTCCATTTCGGACACCGAATCGGTGACCCATGTAACCAGTCCAGAGAGAGATAATTATACATGGTGCCCTAATGATTTCAGTGGAATTAATATGTAAAGGCTGTCCTATCTCTGATCAGATAAGAACAGGTCTTGTAGCACACTCTGCCCTCTGTACTGAGCCGCCAGGGGAAACGGCTCCTTTATCTGATCGGAAGTAGCTTCCCTCCCAGCAGGGTCTCAGACTTGCAATTGTGTGTGGATTCAGAAACAAGTGTCCTGGTTCTTACTCCTCTCTGAGGGGACAGCCCACCTAAGACAATGAACTTGGCAGGCTGAACGAGTGGAGTCTAACACTCACTCTGCTATCCAAGAGCAGGGGCACCTGGGAAGAAGAATATGGCCTCTCTAAGCCTCAGTTTCCACCTCCCAGAAATGGGTGCCAGATGCCCTACTCAGGCTGCAGTGCAAATCTGCTAGAAAAATTATGTGTCTGTGGTGGAGGGTCTCATGTGAGGGTCATAGTTGTCACACATTCATCTGGCCCCTCGTCTTACCCACACGTTCTGCATGGTCTAGAAATATGGTCGGATGCAATCAGCTGCTCTCGCTGTCTTTATGTACCATTTCCAGTCTCCCAGGGTCGCAGCCAGCTTAGCCATGTAGAGCTGTCCCCCCTGCCCTGCCCAAATCCCACAGCCCCCATGGAGACCACTGCATCCCCTGCCACCTCCTCTCCTCACCCCAGTACTCTGTGCTGCCAGCCACAGGAGTCCACTTGCCGCTTAAAATTCCTCCAGGAGTCCTCATACTCTGAAGAATCAAGTAAGTCTTCCTTAGCCTGATAGCCACAGCTTCCTGGGCCTCCTCCAGCTCATCCTTCAGAAAGATCCAAGCCTTGGAGATCGGAGTTTAAGTAGTACGAAGGGGAAAATGGGGTGAATGTTGAATTTTTTAAATATTACTACAAAAGACATGTTGTCACCAATTCCCTCCACAATGCTCCCTCTCACTTTAAACACATGTAGCCCATCATTCTTGCCATGTTCCCCAGCAGCTCTAGAAGTCCTTTCCTGAGTGTCTTCAGTCGTGCTGCAGTGGCTGCCTCCATTTCCTCAATCGGTCTGAAACACTTACTTTGAAGGTCATTCTGAAGGTCATTTGACTTGGCAGAAGAGCCAAAAGTCACATGGTGCCAGATTTATTGAACAAGGTGGATGTGGTCACCATGAGGTTCCAGCATCCTGCCTCTCTGGTGGATGGCTCTCAGCTGTGGCATTCACTATTTTCCATTCCATCTCGTATGGGCATTCAAGAGCGCAGACTTCCAGAAGGGCTTCAGAAGGTATCAGCATAATGGGCTAAGTGCTCTCAAAGCAGGGGGAGGGGAGTACCATAAAGGGGGGTCAATGGTGGTGAAGCGCCTTGGAGTAAATTTTTAAAATTTAAATATTAACCATCTATGTTGATCAGCCCTTGCGTATCCTCTTCTCTCTCTCTCTCTCTCTCTCTCTCTCTCTCTCTCTCTCTCTCTCTCTCTCTCTCTCTCTCTCTCTCTCTTTCTAGTTTAAAAATAAATGAATGGGTGAGTGAAAGGTTTGCATGGCTCCATAAACAAGTGAATGCTTCTGCTCACAGCCTCCTCCCGACGTTTAGGGATCCCGGCAAACCAGAGTAACATCTGATCCAGCCTGCCTCGATGCTCTGGCTTGAATTACACACAGGTCTCGGCAGGATCCCGGCTGTAGGCTTTGGGAGGAGACAGTTGGTCTCTTGCCACTTTCCTCCCACTAGGACGAGGTCTTCACCGTCAGCTGCTGGCCCTTAAGCTGCCGGTGTGGACTCGCACCAGCTGCGTCTGCGGGGCTTCCTACCTCACCCGACAGGGACTGTGTGCAGAGCAAGCTTCTCTCAGGCCGATCGCTCCCTCCCAGCCCGTGCAGGGCCCAGCAGCAGCTGGGCTGGGAGCTCGGCAGGTGTCTAACAGCCCTGCAATCCTGCATAACAGGAAGTGAAAGAGAACACCATATCCAATTGAAACTGCAGCAGAATATGGGCTGCAATGCTTAATTAACCACCCTCAGTCATTTCACAGATTTCTGTTGTTGCCGAAGGAAAAAAAAAAAAAAAAAAACCAAAGCAGAGCAGTGGAGGACAACAAAGCCATTTCTGGAATGTTCATTTGTGTTCATGCCCCCTGCTCTCTTATTCCACAGCCTGCTGACATAATGCACGGGGAATGCTCACTTATGGCTTCGTGTTTAATGGGTTTTTAAAGTGTTTTGTTTTGATGTTTTCCAGGGAGTCAGAGCCGCGTGCGCTATAGTCCCAGGAACTCAAAGGTATAGGTGGGGGATCACTGAGTTTCCAGGAAGGCACTGGGCACATGCTTGGAAGGCAGGGCGCTGGGCCCTCGGGCACGTGGTGACAGACACGGACAGATGTGCGCGCCAGCACTCTGCTCCGGGGCTACTCAGGTGTTAAAGACGTGTGTGTGTGCGCGCGCGCGCGCGCGTGCTGCGTGACTCTGAACAAGCACTGTCCATGTTCCCATGAACGCAGCGTCCGCTTTGGTATTTCAGAAGATGCGTCTTTATCTGTACAGGCATTTGTGGTTACACGCGAATGATAGTCAGAACTTTTATTGTTCATGTGTTTGTGTTGGGGGGGGTTGCATGCAAAGTGTAATGATTTGGTCCATGTATTTTTTAACTTGAGATGAGAAATAGTGTGTAGCTAGGCTTATTAAGGACCTGCTAAGGAAATGGCTGAATTTATGCACAAATTCTGTTTGTCCCTGTTGGGGTATCTTCAGGCAGGAGTAACCTTGGGCTCCTTCCCTTCCTGGACAGAAGTTCCCCACGAAGGCTCTGTAGCGTCTCCAGGCTTCACCTGCAGCCATCACCTTGTTTGCCAGTGCAGGCTCCTTTCTACACGTGGGTTTCTTGTGGATTCTTAGAAGGCTGTGAAAGTCAGGGGGGCATGAGTGCATTTACTAAGAAGCCGCTGTTCACTGAGGGGCTAACGGTTTTGCCAGCACCACCCCAGGTATGTCGCAGTACTCATCTCCCCAGGAACCTTACCAAACAACAACTGCTATTCATTCCTCTTTGAGTTGACAAACTCAAGTCACTGGTATGTGGTAGAGCCAGGATTTGAATGTGTAATATCCAGCTTTAGAACCCAAAAATCTACTAAGTCACTGTCCCTGAACATGAGGACAGAAGTACACTTTCCTACAGTCAGCAAGCAGCAGAAATAATTTGTATGTTGCCATTACAGACGGGCTGTTTCTGTAAGCATCAGAACAGCTTCTGAAAAACTGTGGGTGAAGGCATCAATGTACGCTGGAGTCTTGCAAGGCCACCTCTGCTCCTTCACGCCTTCCTGCATGCTGCTGGTATCCTTGCTTGGTAGTGAGACCCACAGTGCCCTCTGCCCTTCCCCAGTCTTTAGTAGAGTCCAGCTTCTGAACAGCATATTGTCAGGATCTTGGAGTGGTATCTTAGTAAGATATTCCCAGTCCTTGGAGTCCATTGAGATTGACCCAGTGAGCTTTTTGAAAATTGGTGAGAGCCAGGGAGACAGCTCAGTAGAATAAGCACTTGCCTGGCAAGCACAAGATCCTGAGTGAAATCCCCTATACCACAAAAAGAAGGAAGAAGAAGAAAGAAGAAGAAGAAGAAGAGGAAGGGAAGAGGAGGAGGAGGAGGGAGAGAAAAAGGAAGAGGAAGAGGAAGAGGAGGAGGAAGAGGAAGAGGAGGAGGAAGAGGAAGAGGAGGAGGAAGAGGAAGAGGAGGAAGAAGAAGAGAAGGAAGAAGAAGATTGGGGAACATATCTACCAGAGATTCTTTCTTTTTTTATGTATTTGTACAGGGTCTACAAGGTCTCACGACATACATCAGACTCATGGTGGTCCTCCTGTTTTCAGCCTCCCAAGTACTGAGATGACAGGTGTGCATGCATCATACCCAGTCTCAATTGCCATTTCAGCATGCCCTGGGGGTGGACACGGCTCTCCAGGTATTGAGCCCAGGCCACTGTGCTCTGCCTAAGCAGGTGCTTTAGTCTGCTGAGCTATCTGGCCGGCCCTTACCGCTGAGTTTCTTGAGAAGCAATATCCAGAGTAAGCTCCACTGCCAGAAATCTAGCATCCCAGCCCCAGGAATCTAGAGACCCACTACCAGTAATTCTGGTCATATGAGTCTCAGAAGGATTCAAGAGCTCATGATTTGTATAAGCCACTCCCTCTCCCCACATCCAAGTGGCTCTGATGGGGTTCCTAAGAGCCAGGCACTCAGGGAAGCTGCTCTCCAACCGGCCAGCTGTTTATCTGCACCCAAAGCACCTCTCGCGAAGGAGGCTGTGATCCCAACTCCAAGGTCACTCATGGCTAAGCAGTGGCCAGGCTGCATCCTAGGAAAGTGCACCCAATATACCTCTCTCATATCCAATCTGCAGTGACAGGCGGTGTTTCTTTCAGTACGGCTGGGAGAAGCGCAGACAAATGGCCATGTGAAGCCAGGCATCCCTCAAGGAATTTAAATGGGTCAGGAACTCTTAAAGAATTTAAATGAGCATGAAATAGGTATAGAGGGTTTTCTGGGCCAATATGCAAGCCAAATAGTAAATAACTATTTTCAGCACTGAGTTTGGTTGGCAAATTTGCATATACATGTGATGCCCTGCGTTTCTATTTTTACCATGTAAATCTGCAATCTGCAGAAAGAGCCTCGTGCCTCTGTGGAAAGGCAAGCTCAGGCTGGTGGCTGGGAAGAGCTGATTTTCAGTCTCTCTGGACCTGGAGTTCTGTATTTTAATGAGTCCAGCTAAGAGTGGGCAGGAAAGAGAGGGGCTGCCCTGGCGAACTTGTGTCTCAGGTGGAGCCTTTGTAGCGCCAAGGAGATTTCGCCGGAAGCAAAGCATTCACGCCTGACAAACAGAAGTTCAAGTGGAAAGTTTGACATTTTGCTGTGACATTAGCCTTGCACAGCTTCTCAACCTTTCCTAAAAAGCCATCTCTGTTCTTGCTGACCTATGATAGTCACCGTGCCATTGTGATGCTTACGTTCACTGTGAAAATGGCCTTCAGCCTGGACGAGCCTCTGCACAACCAGAAATATCTTGGCCCTTTCCTTCAAATCCTTCACTTTCTGATGGCAATAATGAGCTAGAGTTGGGGCTTGGGATTAGAGAGTCATGTTGTTGTTCATTTCTCCAGTCCTGGAAATTGAACCTGCAGCCTTCCCACTGAGACACATCCTCCAACCCCCTTTTATACTTTTATATTGAGACAAAGTTTCAGTAAGTGGCTCACTTGTTCCCGGAGGTCCTGGCCCTTGTGATCCTTCTGCCTCAGCCTCCTATAGTGTTGAGATTACACAAGTGTCGCTCTGCCTGGCTGGGGTGCTTTTCTTAATGCCTTAATTTATAGACCCAGACTGGGGCTGCCTCTTGGGTGATTTGTAATTGTCCTAAAGGTCTCCCTAGGGATGACTTTACCAAGTGAGAGCCTGTGTCAGCCTTTGCGTCCTCCTGCAGCAAGACACATCTTTCACCCGTCTGTGCTTCAGGAACACGTACAGGTGAGAGGAAAGAACCCATCCTCCTTCACTCCAAATCCTTGTGGAAGGAAGGGAGCCCTGCTTGGGTAGTGAGGAGTGTGGTGAGCTGCATCGTGTTGGCGCTGGAGGGTCCACAGGAGTCCACTGAATTGCTACTTAGTACCAGCTATATCTTCCCCCAGGCTTGCCACGCATGGCCCGAGAAACCACTGCTCTGGAGCTCTGGAGAGGTGCATCATGGTTGCACTTAGACGGCTGATGGGCCGAGGAAGGGTGCTCTCCCCTCCTTAAGCTGATCCTACGGGGGATGGGCACTTCCGGTGAGGAGGGGCGGGGACTCACCTGCGCTTCTCCAAGCCTCCAGAGACACCCCTCAGGCCAAGACGGGGAGCAGAGAGGATGAAGTGGCCTACACTCTGTCCTTTCCTCACTTTCACTTCGAAAACACTGCTTCCTTTGTCAGAACTAATCCGGAGTGGATAATGATTGCTGGGCCCTCGGGCGTGGCAGTTCAGAAACTACCCAAGATCCTTGCCACAGCTTGGAAGACTTACCAAATGAGTTTTTCAAGAGATATCTTTTAAAATACCTATAAAAGTATGTGCTTTCCCTCCTCTTAGTAATTGGAAAAATATATAAATGAACCGAAGGAGATACATAGAGAGCTTTGGGACTATAAGTTAAACGTTTGGAGTCTTTTTACAATGTAGAGATTTATGCTTATAGTACTCCAGGATAAAGAGAAATTTTTGCCAATTTTAAAGAGCTCTTAAAATGAATAAATTGCAAACTCTTGTGCAAAATTCAGCACCTTGAAACATACTTATTGTGAATAAGTGAGGGACTTTCTTCCAGCTAATGTAACATGAGATCGTTCTCTACAACAGCAGCTTCCTCGGCTCATTACTGAGTTGGAAAGAATACCTCATTCACATCTTAGACAAACCCATCAGTCCCTCCATTCCTCCATCTATCCATCCATCCGTGGCATAAATAGATGGAGGACGTCCACACTTCAGCCTGTTCTGGTGACCAGGGGTACAGAGGTAAATCGGAGACCGTCCCTATGAATAGCTTCACCCCCTGGCACCCAGGACCTGCTACGGCAGACCCGTGCCTGATCCCAGCTCAGTAGTTGTGGTTCCGACCTTCATGAGCAGCCCAGTGCTTCGTGACTGCACGATCTGTCAGGTTTTGCTGCTACCTGGATTTGAACAATTCCTCAATGAAACTAGTGAGCAAGGGAAAGACACTCTTTAACTTCATGAGTGAGCTTAGCTGGCAGCCCAGGGTGCACCCTGAGATGAATTTTGTGGTTCTGCACCCAGAATAATTCTCATCAAGGGAAAAGTACTACTCTGTGGGGTATGACGGCACCCAAATAAAGCCACCTACCAATGCTACTTGCGGAACAAAGACAGTAAAGATGCCTCCTTAAAGCCTGGGTGGGAGATTATATGACAAGCAGAGACTGAGTAAGTTGAGAATTTGAGCACAAGCTCCTTACTGACTTCAAAGGTCTTCTTTGACTGGGGAGTGATTTACCCTGTTACCACAGCCTTTGGGGGAGTTATGACTTTGGAGACATTATAAATATTTGGTGCCTGGCCCTCCACATTGTAAAACCCTCTTCAGCTCAGCTGTTTCCTTCTTTGGCTGTTAATGTTTGGCTTTTTCTTTGGGTCTGGAAGGGACACCAGTGTTCAAATCTCAGTGATCACCGAAGTTCTACTGTCTTTCCTGTCTCAAAGGTGAAAATTAATCTCCTGAGCTCAGGCACCTTTCAGGTCCATGTACAAGGTGCTGCCTTGGGTTTCTTTCCTCTTAGGAACCTCCTGTGCCCATGTGAGGCTCACATCTTCTGCTTCGTGGGGGACACATCAGCTTGCCTCTCCTGGATAGCCTTTCTGAACTCAGGAACAGGATCTTCCACCCTTTCCTGTTGGAAGCTCCTTATCCTGGCATTCCAGGAGGTGCCTGTTTTCCATCCTCCTTTTCGTTTTCTGTTCACCACAGGGCCCTAGACTCCAGGACTCCTGTTGGCTTACCCCATAGCAAGGCGTCCTGGGGTGAGGTTGCTGATTAGGAGCCTCAGAGTGGTCTTTGGGATTCACAGACAGAAAAGCAGATCTCTCCAACAAGGGCACTAAGGGAAAGCATGTGTCATGGTGTAAGGGAGTGCAGTGGGTTTTCCTCAGCACCGTTCTTTGAAGAGTGACCTTTCTCTGTGTGCTTGAGCTAGGATTTCATATACAAACAAACAAGACCCAAAACTCCTCACAAGAGCACATCTAACAGCATAAAGCAAGGGTCTTCTCATCACTATTAAGTGCTCCATGGCTTTCTTTTGATTTGTTGTACTGCTGACCTCTCTTATTCAACTTGGACAGCGTCTTCTCCCCAGGGGTTCCCTTTGGTCATCTCTGGTATCTATCTGGTAATCTCCCTCTTTGCTTTTGCTTTGGGATTAATGTTTATCTAATACTCTTTACTCATTTCTCCTTCTCTCCTTCCCTTCAGGTATCTGGACTACTGGGTAAATATGCTTGCACATTTCCTGGCCAATCTCCTCTCTCCCCGTCTTCTCTCCTGTCACCTCTGGACAATCATTCACCTTCTAGTTCTTTTCCTCTTCCTCCACCTCTCTGATCTTTCCCCCACCCTTTCTCTGTTTTGTCTTCCTCTTTTCTTTTCCTCTGCTTCTTCCCTGCAAACACTAATCTGGGAGACACACAGCACTCTCACCAGAGCTGCGATGGCATAGTTGGACTGGCGCAAGGGTGGTCACAGTGGGGTCTTCAGGAAGTAGAACAAAAGGTGACTCTCATGTCAGTGGAGTAGTTTGGGGAGTAAGAGACTAGAAGAAGCAGGGGCCAAAGCAGTGGACATAGGTGGCCCCATTTGGAGTTGGGTCTCAGTCTGGCCCCATGGAGCTCTGGAGTGTGGCAGATACAAAGTCATGAGGGAAGAGGACTGGGGCCTTCCATTACCCCAGGCCAAGAGGTGACTGCAGGCTGCCCACCTGAGGGAAAGTCATAACTGCAGGCATTTTTAAATGAGGCAGCTTTGATGGCCACAGTCCTTTCTCAGCACATGTGGCTGAGCCCCCAAGAGAAGGAGAAAAGGAGAGATAGGTGCAAGCCCTGGTAAACAGCCTCTGAACACTGTACCAGTAATTCAGCCCCACTTCCTGTCAAATCCGCCTCCAAAATCAAGCTCCTTATCTTCTCCCAGAATCTGCCAGCTTTCCCTCAAGTGCCAGCTTAGCTCAAGAGAAGTCAGGACTGACTTTCTTCTCCAGTTTCAGCCCTGTTGTGTCTGTTTTTATGAGTTGCCCCACTGTGATCACCTCCCTACCCAAGATCCATTAGCTGCCCAGGTATTTGTGGACTGCCTCAGGGACCTTCATGCCATTTCTATCAACCATGCTCAGAGCTTGTTTGTTAGAGGGGGAACTCCCTGTTCCTAATTCCTCTTTCTCTCTGTGTCGTGAGCGTTTGTTTGAGGATTTGTGTTACTGTGGTCCGTTATTATCCATATATGGGCCTCACTCTCTCTGCTGTCCTACTGCCCCTGCTGCCCACCTTCACGCTGTGTTGAGTGCCACCCCTCAGAGGCCTCTCTTTAGCTCTCATCTGGCCATTCCTTCCCCACTGGGAGAGGAGCACCTGGGGCCACAGATACGTGCCTACTGCAGTCACCTGATGGGCCATACTTTGGGTCACTGGGATCCTGGATCTCTGAATCTCAGCAACAGTCAGAAGTTAAGTTAAAATGTGGTCAGACCAGGTTAGGGAGCACCAAATTCAAGGACTGGGAGCCTCATGAGAACAGACACAGGTGCAAGGGGAGAAGGCAGAGGCAAACACCATGGTCACCACCCAAAGTATGCTGAGGATTAGCAACTGCCAGCGCAAGTGTACCACAGAGGCCAAGGAGGGCATCCCCGCGGAGCTTGGAGAGCATTTAGCCCTCCAGACATTGAGATTTCAATCACCAGCCTGCAGAACTGAGCGATATGTCTTTCTTTAAGCCTCCCACTTGGTGGCACCTTGGTGAGCAGCCCCGGGGCACTGTGGAGCAGGGCACAGGAGACCCAGCATGGTGGGAGGCTAGGTGTAGGTGAGGATCCCCGCCCCAGCTGCCCTGTGCTTCCACGTTTTTTGTTTTTTTTTTT
>NW_004524587.1:2557843-2559113 GCF_000260255.1 Octodon degus
CCAAGCTATCTCTCCAGTCTGAATAGGTTTTTTGTTGCTGTTGTTGTTTTTCATTGTACCAGGGATCAAACTTAGGACCTTGTGCTTCCCAGGTAGGCGCTTATGTTGCTGAGCTATCTCTCCAGGCCCAGATTTTCTTGAAGAATTCCAGAGATTTGAAAACATTTGATTGATGTCACTGTAAAATGTATCTTGTTTTATTTTTATTTCTTATTTGAAAGAGAGAAAAGAACAATAAAAATAGTGGAGAATTTCAAAATAATACTTTTTTGCATAAAAAGTATTTGTAAAATAAAAAGCATTTGCTCAGATTACCAGACACAGGCACACAAAACTGATCAAAGAATACAAGCACTAACTGTTCCTTTCAGTAAACTAATACTAATTAGTGGTACAATTATCTTAGCTAACTTTTTTTTTTAATGTATTGGGTACAGGTTTTCACTAGGCAGCTTGGACTCGTAGTGATCCTCCTGTTTCAGCCTCCCAGTGCTGGGATTATAGGCATGTGCCACCACGCCTGGACTCAGTGGCTGGCTCAGCACACTGGGGTGGAGGCATCGTGGCATGCGGTAACAGGGATTGAACCCCAGCCCTGCGGTTACCCAAGCAGGCACTTAGTCCGCTGAGCTGTCTTGCCGGACTTGTCTTAGCTATCTTGCATGTATACATACACACCTTTGTCTTTTCTTTCCCTCTCTTCTCTCTTCTCTCATCTTAGTTGCTCTTTTCTTTTGAGCAATTTCTTTCCCTTCTACAATATCTATTGTACCTTTTGGATCTTATTTGTTTGTTCAGGTTCTTACACTCGGAATACAGTACAATATTACACAAGTGATTCTGATTTAGTTTACTTAAGAGTATGGTCTCTAGTTGCATCCATTTACCTATAAAAGTCTTGAGTTCCTTATACCAAATATATTTTTTAAAAAGATAGTTAAGATAATATTGTTATATTGTTTGATCAGTTTTGTATTCCTGTATCTGGTAATCTGAGCAAAAACTTTTTATGCAAAAAAGTATAAAAACCTGCAAGATCACTCAGCAGACTAAGCACTTGCTTAGGCAAGTGCAGGCACAGGAGTTCCATCCCCACGTGCCACGCTGGTCCTGTCCCTGGTGCACTGAGCCAGCCACTGAGTCCAGGAGTGGTGGTGCACACCTGTAATCCCAGCACAGGGGAGGCTGAAAACAGGAGGATAACTACAAATCCAAGCTTTAGTGAGCACCTGTATCAATAAGAAGAGGAAGAAGAAGAAAGAAGGAAGAA
>NW_004524587.1:2559538-2639010 GCF_000260255.1 Octodon degus
TGTCTTCTTAGTCTGGTCCCCAAGAGTGGGGTAAGCTGCCGGAGGCCTTTCTTTCCTGGCATTTATGCAGACTGCGGCTGACCAGAAGTCTACATAGGGAGGGGTCTCTGCTGCAAACACAGGCAACCAGCGTAACCTTTTCTGATTCTCTTAAAAGTAAGTTTTTCCCTACTTACAAGGGCTGCAGATCACTCAGGGTTAGTAGGGCGGGCGCTTATCACGCTGCTGGTCTTCCTGTCGCTGTGCCGAGAGGGGTCTCAGCTCGTCAGAGGAGCCTCACAGAGCGTGACAGGCCTAGAAACCACACTTCGGGGCAAAGCTGCAAGAGCACCCACTTGCTCCAAATCATGTCCTGGGCAAGCCCCTCTGATCTGTAACATTTTCCAGCTAGTGACTGCGATCACCCTCAGATGAAGAGCGAGCCGAAAGGAGGCCCCTGTCATCCAGGGCTCTTCCAAAGTGCTCTCCAAATGGCTTGCTGTCGTCCCAGGGGCTCTGGACTCTGAGAATTAAGAGGCCCAAACCAATCCTGTGTTGTGCAGCGAGGAGGCAAGGGATGGGCCTGGTCCTTGCTTTCAGAGACCCACCGTGTAGTAAGTCCGTCAAGGCTGAGCCTCCAAGCGGGTTCCAGCTCAGATGTCGCCTCTCCAGCCTCTTCGCCCTGCAGCCCAGGATCCCCAGCAGCAGGCACCTGCTTTTCCGCCACTGTACCCCTGGCCCTGTTTCCCTTAGCTGGTAGCGCAGTGGCCTCCACAGCGTGTGCTCATAGAAGAGCCAGGGATCAGAGTGAGCGCTGGAGCTGCAGACCCCTGTGCGCCCCTGTACAGGGGTGGAGCCTGCGAAGGGGCCTCATCTCCTCCCTCAGGCGGACGTTTCCGTCGCCCCAGGAGGACGAGGGGCTTACAGAGACACTGCCAGGATCCTGTACAGAGTGGGTGGGGGTAAGGGGCACGGTGAGGGCGCACTCAGCTGCCTCCCATTTCCTATTCCTGTGACCCTGGAGAGCCCCTCCCCTTCCTGCTGAGCCGCTGCTTTTCTCTATTACAAGCGAATGCCGCTGGATATGACCTGTACTTGGACCACTCTGGGAGGCTGAAGCAGGAGGACCATAAGTTGCAGCCCTGCCTGGGTGACTTTGTGATTAAAAAATTAAAATCATCATCATCATCATTAAAAAAAAAAAAAAAGACTTGCTAGGCTATAACTCAATACAATTTTTAAAATTATTTATTTGGTTCAGGGTCTTGCTAAGCAGCTCAGACTCATAGTGATCCTCCTGTCTCAGCCTCCCGAGCACTAGGATTATAGGCGTGTGCCAATACCCCCAGTTTCAGTGGCCGACACGGCACACCTAGGGTTCCAGGACCAGCATGGCATGCAGTATCAGGGATTGAGCTTGGGTCCTTGCGCTTGCCAGGCAGGTGCTTAGACTACCCAGCTATCTCCTCAGCCCCAAGCTTTTTTAAAATATGTGGACACAGAGCTGTACTGGGGGAGCTGGCGGTGAGAACTGAGTGTCCACACAAGGAAGCATGCCCTACCCGGTCCACAGGGCCTTCCCCTTGCTCTAGCCCATTGCTTTGTTGTGGCCTGTGTTCTGGTATTAGACATGAATCTGCTAATTTCTTTCTTTCTTTCTTTTCATAATTCTCTCTCTCTCTCTCTCTCTCTCTCTCTCTCTCTCTCTCTCTCTCTCTCTCTCTCTCTCTCTCTCTTTCTCTCTCTCTCTCTTTCTCTCTTTAAGGAGTTAAACCCAGAGCCACATCCTCAATCCTTTCTCTGTTCTTTTTGTTTTAAGACACAGTCTCACTAAGGTGGAAGTTACCCAGGGCAGGCTGGAGTGCGAGACCCTCCTGTCTCAGCATCCCAGAGTGGCCTGCTTCCAATCAGTAGGTCCTGCCTCTGCCCAAGGCCCAGGGCAGGGCCAGGGGGCAGAGCCTCAGGGTGGCAAGCAGGAAGGCAGGAGCCATCTCCGCCACCTCCTGTCCCTCTGGCAGGGCGGGTCCTCGCCTGGGTATTGCAGGGGCTTCCTGACTACACAAGTCACATCGTGAGCTTGGTTTCTGAAACTGAATCTGTCCTACCCACAAAACCCTGAAGCTGCCGCTTGCGGAGGCTATAAACAGCCCTTGTGCTTTCAGACATGGCAAAAGCTCACTTGAGGCTGCCAATTCACTTCCAAAAGCTCAGCTCGAAAGTCAAGGGCCTCTCAGTTCTGAACACAGAGAAATGATGCTTCGGTGCAGGAAAGAGTTGATGGAAGAGCAAGCTAGAGGATTTCAGAAGAGGGAAAACAATCTTGGAATGAGATCTTGTTTGCTGCTTTTCCTCTCTCTGAGCAAGGCATGAGGATTTGACTTCCAGAAGGAAGAATGCGTTGATTTCCAGCCTGCAGTGTGCATGCTCAGTATTTATTATCATTCACAGAGCAGGAGAGTTGGGAGCCCACAACTCAAGAATGCTAAACACTCATTTTGTGATTGAAAGGACGTGTTGAACCTACCTGTCGCCACACTACACAGTCCTCTTCTGCCCACCATACTCTTTGACCCTACAGCAGGCAGCAATCTAAGCACTCCTCCCTGGTCTCCATTGGCCTGCCGTGTGCCTGGGTTGAAGGGAAAGGTGATTCGCACTGTGGGCTTCCATTTTCTAATGTTTGCCCAGGCCTCCTCTGGTCATCCAGGAAAAGGCAGATTTGCAGACTACCCTCCCTGAGATTTCAATTCAGGAAGCTGGGCGGGGCCCAGGAGGCTGCATTCTTAACAAATACCCTCCCACACTGAAGTGTTTCACTCCCCACACCACAAATACAGAGTCTCCTACAGGCCCAAATGAGAGGCTGTCCTACCTAGACTTCCTCTAAGTGGTTGAGTTGAGTAATTGTCCTTTGTGTACACATCAACTTTTATTCCAAAAAAGCCATCTTTAATTTGATAAATGAAGAATTCATAACTGAGAGGTGTTAGATAACATGGTAAGGTATGAGAAACTCTACTAAGGATCTGCACAATTCCTAAAGCTATCACTACTTTATCTTCGGGGGCGGGGAAAGAAAATGCTTTTCTTCTCTGTCAGTAGATCTCATAGCAATAGGACTCATTGCAGAGAGTTAAGTAAGATAATTTTAGGTATAGCCATATGAAAATGCTGACGTTCAACCATTTGTAACCTATAAAAACAGCAGCTCCATTTGGGTTAACCTCGTAATTGGTACGTGCTTGCTGTGGCGCCTAGATCCAAGGCATGGCTCGGGCAAGCGTCAAGCATGAGAGGGGGCTGCTGGGAGTAGAACTGTGCCCCGTTCGAATGGTATGTTGACCTTCTATCTCCTGGTACCCACGTATGGGACCTCACTTGAAAATAAGATCTTTGCAGATGTAGTCAAGTTCACATAACTGATGTGCTTATAAAGAAATAATGTAGACAGGCAAGTGGAGCGGGAAATGCCAGAGAAGCCAGAGGCAGACACTAGAGGGATGCAGCCACAAGCCAAGGGATTCAAGAACAGCTGGCCACCACCATTTTTTTCTCTGAAGACTCCAGGCATCCTCAGAGAATGCATACATGGCCTGCCAACACTTTGATTTCAGAGTTTTGGGCTCCAGAAGTGTGAGAATAAATTTTTGCTGTTTCATCTCACCTGGTTTGTGGGCTTTTGTTGAGGAAATTAACATAGAGGCTTTATCACTATCATTCTCCAGGTCATCACCATCACCACCAGAAGGCCCCTTGAACCAAACATGGCGCCCACAGTCAGAGCACAAGCAGCGCCCTCTGCTGGTGATGGTGGGCAAGACCAAAGCTGCCCCCAGTATGTCCTGGTTATGGACATATTCAACAGACTGGTTTGATTTCCATCCAACATTTTTAAAAGATCCTTTGATGGTGCACACATATTTGTGATTTTCGATGCTTTCCCAAGCTCCCTCTGGCTTGTGTAATGTAGACTTCTCCCCAGGGAAATATTTCAAGAGACAGAAAGACGGAAAAATGGTGGCCACAGAATGCTGGGTAAACATTAGCTCCTTTCATAACCTTCCTTTCCTGGATGACAAATCTGCGGTGGGACCCCCAAATCCCAAGGTGGCCTGATTCAAACATTTATTTGGATCAGCTTGAAGGGTCAATGACCTGCTATATAAAAGGTCCCTAAATGCACACTGTTCCAATAGCACTCGAAGGCTGAGACGAAAATCCAAAGTAGAGCCTGTGGTCTTTGTCAAACTTATTTTTCAATCAATACAAGGTTTCCACTGCCCTGTGTTTTGGTTTTTGAAGAATTCAACTCACTGTGGTTCCTTCCATACCTTCTCCCTCATTGAAGTTGAAAATGAAAAATCATAGTGCTATAAATATGCTGGCTCACAGACAATATTTTTTAATGAAAGAGCAGATGATGGGACAGAATATTTAAGGTCTGGATTATCTAAGACAGTGAGTTTTTGAAGGCACATTCTGGACTCTGAGTTTTGATCCCCTTTCCTCATTAGGCCTGATTTTGGGCAAATCACCTTACCCATCTTTTTCTCAATTTACTCATGCCTAGGAAGTCAACGCCATTGGAATGGAACTTTCAATGAATAATGAACAAAAAGAGTTTAGCACAGTGATTATCTTGTAAGTTTTGAATAAATACTAGCTATTACTTTTATTAGTAAAGATGAATACTTTTATGTTGCTAGTTCCATATGTCAGAAATGTGACTACGTGTGCAGTAGGTGTTGCTTAGTAGCTCAGAGTTCAGGCAACATAGCCAATGTCATACTGCTATTAATCTCTTATACGTTAACTTAAATCAGAGGGAATCCCAAGATTCTCACCCTTTCTTCTGAAGCAAGGTAAGCAGCTGAGAATATATTGCCTTGAAATGCAGTCCCCCATGTGAAGACGACCCTTTGTACTGAGCCTGAGGGCGAACTCTGGGTTCCACTGACCAGCAGGATCACTTTCTCTGTCCTCCACAATTAGCTTCTAACTTGGACTGATGGCTCTGAAATCTGTGTGCTGTCAACAGCTTCCTGAAATCTTTAAGATATGGCCCAAGGCTGATTCGCACTTGGGCTTTCTGGAAAACTTGGGCAGATTTCTGTTCCTCTCCTACATTTTCTGGGATGGACCTCAACGGGTAAGCCAGATAGCTACATTTTTAACTAGTGTCTCGGCCCATGTTCATGAATCTATGAACCATAGATACAGCCACTACTATACTGTTTCTCTTCAGAGGAGAAGGGAAGAAGCTTTTCTGTAATAAAAGCTACATGGGGAAGTGTCTGAGATCCATCTGGATCCTACAGACATCCAGACACAGAAAACTAAATACTGGACCCTCCAAGATGGTCATGGCCTTATACCACCTCCTGTAACTATGCTAGGCTTCCTGGTAAGGGGGAACCAAGGTTGATGCTGGCATCAAGGGTGCTCTTCACTGCTCTTAAGATGGGGAGAAGAGCCTGGATTACTTGGCATGGTGCAATGGAGCTGCAAGGTGCCCTTCCTCGTGGAAGAAGGCGTCCAGAGGGACTGTGTGAGGTGACCTCAACCTGCAGATGCTGAATGTGAATATGGAGGAAGGAGTCTCAAACTGAGGCATAGGAGGGAAGCCCTAGCAGTGGGAGAAGGCGAGGAGACCGGTTCTCACCACCTTGGTCCAGTCCATTGTTACAGGCTGGCAGAGACGGGGCCATGTGTGAAAATACAGTTTCATTCTTATCATTGTGGAAGGTGGGAATTCCGAGGTTGAGGAGTCTGTATCTGAGAAAGGGTTTCTTTTCCATCAACTCGTGGTAGATGCTAAAAGGGCAAGAGGAAATAGGAACTCAACCCTCAATCATAGCGGATAACGCCCACCGGAACCAACCTAATATTGTGACAATAGCATGGGGGCCTTTATGAGAGCAAGGCCCTCAGGATCTGAGCCTAGTAGGCCCACCTCCCGGCACGTTGCCCTGGGAATTAAGTTTCCTACACATGAAACTATGGGGGAGTATATGCAGACCGTAGCGCCCCCTAGAGTCTTTATGAGAATCAGAACCCTACTGACATTGAGTTTGGCGTAGAGTCCCAGTGAGGGCTACTGCCTGTAGAAATGTAAATACGTTTGATCCCTGTACCAAAATAAATAAATAAATAAGATAAACAATTGAAATGTAAGTACATTTGTGTCATTTTAAGCCACCACGTTTGTGGTTCTTTGTTAGGGCACCAAGGGCTCTACCAGGCCAGAGTGAAACGGAAAGTGGATTTTGAATGCTTGTCCTGAGTCATGATCTTTCTTTTCCCAGCAATGTCTGAGCTGAGAGCCTGGATAAACCCTTGACCTGAGCGGAAACCAAGGGGTATATGGCATCCAGCTGGGGTTAGGGCCAGAGGTGGTCCCCAGGGGGCTGGGGGAAGGGAGCTGGGAGGAGAGATCAGTTCTGTTTTTCCCAAGAGTCCGATTAAATGCACCTTAAGGGCCCTGTCAGCCAATAACACCACAAAAGAAAACAGAACAAAACTGCTGCAGCTTCGCAGCACTGTACTATTGATGACTCCAGAAGAACAATATTTTGACTTTGACACATTTCTTACATTTGTATTTTTGTCACTTAGAGCTTTCAGTTATTGTGGATTACATGAGATTCAGAAGAAGAGGGAGGAATAAAGTAGTCCCCACTAAATTTAGGGTCTCTGATTAGACTCTGCCTGGGACCCATCAGCCAGGTTCCAACCATCAGGAATGGGTAGATAAGCAGCAAGAGCCGGGAGCTGGGTCAAGGCAGAGGGCAGCAGTTGAGGATATGGGATGAGGCAAAAATGATAGTTAGGGGCTACCCTGTGTGGATCTGTAGAGGGGCTGCATTGAGGTACTAGAGGGCTGTGATGTGAGTGAAGGAGTACGTGACTTGCTTGAACTCAGGGCCATAGGCCTGCTGCATGCCAGAATCTTCTCCGAAGGCTCTCAGCCACCCTCTGCCCCAGACCTCCGGAAGTGCACAGATGGGCGTAGGCATGTGATCAGGCAGGAATGGAAGTTGCCCGGCTTCAGCTGTGGTCTTGTTCGTAGCGGGTTGGTGACAGAGCTGAAGCCCGCCCCCGCAGCCTGGTGGATGCACTTGGCAGTGGAGATGCCCACCAGGGCCCCAGAGAGCCAGCTGGCTGCTGGGAGCCGGCAAGAGGCCCATCCCAGTCTGTTGCTCTTGGGCCAGGATTCAAGGGGGCTTAGGTTTTTGCACTTTTCATGTGGCGGCTTTCAAAAGCGGGACCCACTTGAAGTGGTTTGGGTTTGACTCCTCGCCACCTCAGATGTGCTACGGAGAATCACCTTCCAACCTTCAAACGCAGGCTGCTCCACTCAGCGCCTCTGTCCCAAGTGTGTTAGTTCCAAGGAGCCCAGACGGGCCGCATCAAGCCAAGCTCTGTCATCGGAGAATGCAGGCTGCCTGCCACTCACTCACAGGCAGTGACTCCAGTCCCATCCCCCAGCATGGGCTCGCACGTGCCCATCTGGCTGCTGGAACAAGCCCCCTATTGTCAGTCTGAAAAGCCCTATCTGCAGAATTCAGAGGCCCCATGGGGTAGAAAATCTCTCCTTTCTTCCATACCTTGTGCAGACCCCTACTTTGCTCTAGGTGTCTGCTGGAGGACACTGGGGGCCCTCTTCCTTCGTGCCATACCACCAGGCAGCAGCCTTCCTCGTCACCCACTTCCCTGGTGTGGTTGGACACTTGTATTTTTCCTGGCGTCCACCAAGCTCTGCAATGTGCCATTTACTCAGTCCCTTGGGTTGAGGGAGGAAGGAAGCCAGATGGTTGACTCCAGCCAAACCCTACAGAAAGGTCCCATCTTGTTCCATTTCATGATACAGAGCGACTCCTCACTTCAGCCATTGTAGGATGGTAGTTCTTGATCAACATCAAAGAGCTTATCATTATCAACAGACCTGTGTGTGGCTGTGAAAATGAGCCACGTGGTCCAGCGTCCACGGCTGTGACTCCAAGGCTTTAGTCAGTCACAGGCTGTGACTGCCCCTTACGTGCACATAACCGGGGAAGGCGGGGAACTTTGGAGAGTGAGCAATTCAATCTCTTTATTTTGCAGCAAGAGAATTCCGGTCCAAAGGTTTTCCTGACTTCCCAGAGGTCACTGTGTACTCCTGCTGCCCAGAACAGCCTCCTTTATGCTATGAGATTGAAAGGTATTTCCGTACGTTGGGAGACTGGGAAATCTAACAGGACAGAGTCTGTGAAGGTTATGGGCCTTCTGAGGTTCCCTCTCTCCCATTTGTAAATGAAGAAGCAAGGGTCTAGGCTCTTACTTCAAAGCCTTGGCATGTCTCCACAATCATAGGTTAGCGTGGATGTGCACACGTGTGTGGGCCGAGGGGCCCAGAACTGTCCAAGCCAGGGTGCTTGGAGTTACTGGATGAATGACATCAAGGTGAGGTCTCCTCCTGGGAGACGGAGGAGCAGAAAGGTGACAGATTCCAGCCTCTTTGCCTCAGAAGGAAAACTGAGGCCTAGACACCATGGCTGAGGGGCTCAAGGCCTCACGGACTCAGGCAGAAATCAGTGCTCTCAGGTCTTGCTATCTTCTCTGTCCTCCACCCCCACCCCTGAACTTCAGGCTCCCCTTCCTTGCCAAGGCTACAGAGTCACTTGGGACTCTCAGAACTATGTCATACCCACCACCCTCAGCCCAGCAAAGCCAAGGTCTCTGCCATCCTTGAGTCAGCATGTGGAGTGCTGATTTGGGAGTGTTCTCTGTAGGCATTTGCTCAAGAAGGTTCCTGCTCTCCAGTGGCTTTCTATGGCCCTTCTGTCCCTCAGTTCCAAAGGTGCTTAGGCTCTTAGGACCCTATAGCTAAGGACAGGTGACTCAGAACATCCCTACAAGCAGGGACCCTGGTGGCCCCTGGGAGCTGTGGTCTTTCTCTGAAGAAAGTCTGGGTTTTTGTTTCTTCAGAAACAATTGTTTTGAGGGTATAGACTGTCCTGGAACCTATCATGCCTTTGTTCAGGAGGGAACATGTCCTAGAACCCACAAAACAGAAAGCAGGCCCCTGAGCGTGGACTTTGTCACATCCCTCT
Source organism: Octodon degus (assembly GCF_000260255.1). Taxonomy (NCBI): domain Eukaryota; kingdom Metazoa; phylum Chordata; class Mammalia; order Rodentia; family Octodontidae; genus Octodon; species Octodon degus. The sequence continues at coordinate 2,568,610 of NW_004524587.1, forward strand.
GTTTCCTTCTGTGGCACAGTCGCCCCTCACCCCCTGCCAGTGTCATTTGCATGAGAGGAAGTCTGAGAAGCAGGGACAGCCCCAGCCTTGGAGTCACAGGCCACAGAGAAGGAAGATGAGCGAAAACTGGTTTTCCTCACTGTTCTGCTCTGGCCCCTCAAGTTCGCTGGGGTTTCAGAAGGGCCATAGGCTTCGCCCTGACCTTGTTTCTGCATGGGGGGAACCTCAGGAAGCCATTAACCACGACCGGAGCTTCGATTTTTGTTTTGAAATCCTGGTGACAAAACAGGGGTGTTGGCTTACTTGGGACGGGAGCTGTGGGTCGAGTCCCCACCCCACCCCACCCCCGCACCCTCACGTACCAGTGAGAGGAAAGGGCTGTAAAATTATGCTCTTCTCAGGGAGGGAAACCCACCTTTGAGCCATGAATCATAACCAAGTTTGAGTCACTATGGGGCATGGACTGCAGGGAGAAGAGGAAAGGTGGCTCCCAAGGCCTCTGCACTGGGCTACATCACTGCCTCACCCTTTACAATTTTTTAAATATTTTATTTATTTATTTGGTACAGGGTCTCGCTGCACAGCTCAGACTCATAGTGATCCTCCTGTCTCAGCCTCCCCAGTACTGGGATTACAGGTGTGTGCCACCATGCTCGGTTTCGGTGGCCAGCACTGCACGGCTGTGGTTCCAGGATTGGCAGGGCATGCAGTACCAGGGATCAAACCCAGGTCCTTGCGCTTGCCAGAAAGATGCTTAGATGGCCAAGATATCTCCCCAGCCCTGCCTCATCCCCCCTTTTTTTAGAAAAGAAAAAAATTTGAAACAGGATCTCACTAAGTTGCTAAATTGACCAAGCTAGGTTGGAACCTGTAATCCTCCTACTTCAGCTTCCCTAAGTGCTGGAATTATAAGCCTGTGCCTTCATGGTTGGCCTTCAGCATGTCTTGGGTGACACACAGTGTCAGCAAGCACTCAGGAATAGAGTACAGGGCAGTGACAGGCCTCAGGCTTAGAAGAACACAGACTTGCTTTCCACCAAGACTTGGGCAAGAAAAGAGAACAAAATGGCAAACCTCTTGCTGTGATACCCATTGATCAGGAGGGGGGAGAGAGCTGTGAAAAGCAAAGTGACCTGAACAGATTGATTCAAGGCCACACAGCTGGTCAGTACAAGAAGCAGAAGACCAATCGGAGAAGCCAATGACACTGTGAGCTTGTGCACAAGCACATGCATGAAAGACAGACTGATTGATGATTGGCTGGTGGATTGATTTTGACTGTCCCGGGAGCTCCATGCTGACATTTATCTCTCAGATTGAGGGTGTTCATGTGAAATGCACAGCTAGACCATGTGGCTTTCTTTGGAAACATCTCTCTATTGCGAAGTTTCCCTTAGCCAGGAGCCTGGGTTAGTATATTCTCATACTTAGTTTTGGTTAGCTCAGGTGGACCACTCTTTCTTCCTTAATTTTAAGCAGTTCTGTGCCTGCAGTCCTAGTTGGATGGTGCAACAGTACACATCAGCCCCCATGTGGGTGGGTGCTGGTGACTTCGCCCGGGTGCTAGGACTCCAGTGTGGTGCGAAGCCCTCACTGTGCATAATCTGGGCTCACTTCCATACTTGTTCTTCTTGCTGTTCCCATTTGACAGATGAGGACCTTGAGATTGACTGTGGTGACATCTGCCTGTTCTGTCCTGACACTGTAGCAAGGCCCATGGATAAAGGACAACTACTGGAGGGTGGGGATTCACATCTGGTAATACAGTCAAGCTGATACATACCCATAGGAAAGGATCCATTCAACAACCACTTCTTGGGAGGTGCCTTGGGCTGGGTGGTGTGCTAAAACCTAACAATGAACCAGTCTCCATGAAACCAGGAGGATGGAGACCTGGTCACCGCACCGCCGTAGCAACCCAAGGGCTGCTCTGCCTCCTCTGTTGCCCCCTACAAACATCTCTGGCTTGCACTCATTCTCCCGCAGGCAGGGAAGTGGGCTCCTTCTGTCCCCTCTACCTATGGAGTACAACATTCCGTTTCTCACACAGTAGTTTTATGATACTCGTAAAATGTCCTAACTTATACACGAACTCACTGAGCCCACTCCACCATCAACCTCCTCCCACCCCATGGTCCTTAAGGGCCCAAGGTGAAACTCTGCTCTTTGGAAAGTGGATTTCTTGTGCAAACAATGAAAGCTCAGTGTTGCAGGAGAAGATAGGCCTTGGCCCTATGCACAGAGCCACCTCCAGAGAGACAACCTTTCCAAGGCTCCTGTGCAGCCCGTGGTGCTTTTTCCTCTGTTGCCAACCTCTTTTTTTTTCATCTCTGACTCTTCTGGTGTGTCCAGAGGGGTTATTCTTGTGTTGGGGGGCCCCACACCCATGCTTTGGTTGTTCTCACTGCCTACCTTTAAGACCTTGTGTCCTAGGTGTTTTACAGGCTTCTCCCTTGGCCACTCCACCCAGGAGCTGATAGGCCAAGTTTGGAGGCCCTGGTGAAAGACAGAAGGGAGAAAAGGCTGAAGACCTTTTCATCGCTATGACCCAGCATGGGAAACTGAGACTCAGGTGAAAACATTCAGAAGATTTTGCGAGACGAGGCTGACGTTCACGCATTAAGGACGGCATTCAGGATTCAAGTTCTGTCTTTACGCTCTGGTGTTATGCCCGCTGTCTTACACTTGGTGACTTTCTGATAAACCAAGGAATATGTTCTCACTCAGCTGGCCAATGACAATAGCCAATCTTTAAAATCAGTAGTGACTCCATTTATGAACACATTAGTCTCAGTGGCACATGAGGATACTCGTAGAGTCAGAAAACCTACTTGATCTTACAATCAGTTGATTTTCATAGCTTCCTGAAGAGTTTATTTCAGTGGAAGATCAAAGATTAGTCATAGGCAAATTCTGGTTCCCACAGTTTCCTTTTCTCAAAGTTTCCCCTTTGACCCTGTGGGCTCCTGAGCATCTCTGAAGAGTTTAGTACTGGATTAAAATCTAGGAAGGAGGCAGGAGGTGCTTGCCTGTCCAAGGAAGGCAGTGGCTTTTGTCTTCAAGACCTAAAGCTGCCTATCCATGGCAATAAAAAAGAGGGTGTTCCAGAATGCCCGCTTGGGTCAGGGAGACACACTTTAATGGGGCTGGAGCCCCAGTGAGGCCTTCCTTGAGGTGGGCTTGGCTTTCCTTCCAGAAGATAACAACATTCTAAGGGTAAAGTCACTCCTCTGGCTAAACTCAGTAACAGCTGAGTCTGCAGGAGGACACAACTCAATCTTCAGGTTCAAATCTTTTCTTTATCGTGTTTTCAGTGCCAAAGTTTAAGCAAGTTGATGACTTCATCAATAAAATGGGTATTGGTTTAAATTTCTTAGTTACAAATGCACTCCATAAAAGAGCATTGCAGAGTGTTTAGCACCATCTCTGAAGCCACAGTGACTTTCAAGAGCAAGCAGAGGCTAGGAAGTTTTCCAGCTCACAGGCCTTCTCTACTTTTTCTCCATGTCTGGACTGAGACAAAGACCTGGACTGCTGTTGTGACAGTGTGGTGTTACCCCCTAGGCTTTAACTTTCTTACCTGTCCAATTGTCACAGGAAGGAGAACCTTCCCAGAATCCTTTTCTTTGAGGATCCCCTTGGGTCTTCTTGCCCAGATGCAGAGAGTGAGTCTGGTTTGTCTATGGGTGGTCTTGGATCTGTACACATGAAAAGCTCGTGCTTGGGTGTGGCTTTCTGGTCAGAAGCTCAGAGTCAGGCACCAGAAATGGCCTTTCAGGGAGTACTAGGCTTAAGAGGTTGGGACCACCTTGACATGGCATTTGTAGGCTAAGTTGTACTAACGTGAAATCACTCGTCCCCACTCTCAGCCCAGCTGCAAAGCTCTTGGTGAGTGTGTATCGCCAGAGAGAAGGCCCCATCATGGGGTTCAAGGCTGCTGGCGACACACTTCAGGAAAGCCACAGGCTGGCCATTGGGGTGATGGCATTGAAGAGTTGCCCTCCACCCCCACCGCACACCAATATGGAACATTGGCTTACAGCCCCTTGGTTGAGGAAGCAGCATAGAAACTTCAGCTAAGCTGGTGTGTGGATCAGGAAAACTAGAAAAGAAAGAGGGCCCTCGGCCCTGGGGGGAAATTTGTTGGCAGGAAGAACCAAAGTCAGTTTCTAGTGACGCACCACCCAAGCGCCATCTGCATGGGGGATCCAAACTCCAAGCAGCCCCACAAATCTAAGTTTTAGTGGAAAACACAAAAAGGAACTGTGCCTTCCCTTGGGAGAAACCAGACCTGGAAAGCACATCGCACCTCCTAAGTGCCATTTTGATAAATCTGTAACTCTAGGTCGCATGTCTCCCGCCTGTCCTGACATCACTGGTGACATGTTCTCTAATCCCCAGATTGCGAAGACTAAGGTGCAGTTATGTGTCTCCAACCCTGCTATGTATCCCAGGTTATGGTCACAGTGAGGAGCAGGGGCTGCCAGCCCATTACTGCTCCCCAGGGCCACAGCCACTTCCCTGACAGACACCAAGAACTTCATGAAAGAGTGTTCAATGACTTACATGGATGTGTGGTCACACTGTGTGCACATAGGAAACACCAGCCGTGTCCTAGGGGTGACAGGGCTGCCTCCAAATCTCTGCTTCTTTCCTTCAAACCTAATTCTGGAAAACATATGGTTCTGATTCTACCACTTGCTGTTCTGCTTGCAATGGACATTACAGGAGAGGGAGACCTTCAGAAACTGCTGAAATGGTTTTCCTTCCAGCTTGGGGAAAACAAAGCAACCCCATGACACGAGTGAGACTACTGCCCCACAGAGAAGTGCAGGCCCTGGAGCTAACAGATCTTTTCTCCCCAGGTCCAAGGTCTTCTGCCACAAAAATGTCCCCGAATACTTCTCTCCCAAGTGTCGTGTCTTTGGTCTGCACTTCCTATTGGTGTGGCAGAGAGCCGAGAGTGCTGTCTTGGAGAGAGTGCAAGGCTCTGAGGGGTAGAGGGCTGTGAGGTGTAAAGTGTGAAGGGTCCAGCTTAAATTCCAGTTGGGACACTTGCAGGTTGTCTGTTCCTAGCTGCAGGGCTGAGCCTTCCAAACTGTGGATGCCACAACCCACGAACACATGCTTCGTGGTAGGTGGGACAGTGACATCAAATGGCATGCTAAGCTCCTGCTACCATGACACATAATAGGTCCTCTTCAGGTGTCATTCCTCTGGCCTGGCCATGCTGGGTGTGGCCATCTGGACTGTGAGAGGGCAGTTTCTCTCTGACACAGTAGCATCTGCTGGCTGTCTTTGGGAGCAGTGGTGCCACCCTGTTGCAGGGATGCGTCCTGCCGCCCACTGAGGAGGACTCCTGAGAAGTCCAGGTGGGGCATTTCCTGGGGAGCAGAGCCCGCTGTTGCCCTCCCCACTGCCCGCATGGAGACTGAGCCAAGCTCTCAGCCCCTGGGCAGGCCTCAAGGTCAAGAGTGGCGCATGGGATTACCCCAGAAGCCACCTTGAGAACAGGCCCTCCCTGGCCTCATCATTTACCTGTCTGCTGGTCCCCGCCCACAGGCCCTAGTGGCCAGCCAGAAGTGGGCCCTGGGGACCAGGCTCAGCAAGCAGCTCACCATGTGCTATGCTCTGGGCCCTCTGAGGCTCTCCCCTGTGGAGGGCCCTGCTCCACAAGAGGTTCCCAGCAGCAGGTAGATGAAGAGACTCCATTCCTGAGGCATCCGTTCCCTGCTTCGGTATCTACGGAACACCTGCAGCTGACCTAAGCCTTAAAATTAGACAGAGAGGTGGCAGCCAGGGTACCTCCCTCCAGCAGGGGCACCTCCTCACCTGCTCAGGGTGCAGCTAGCCCCTGCAGCCCACCGCAGCCCCACCCCTCTCCTGGGTCAGCAGCACAGCCCGTCCTCCCTCCCCTCACGCCCATGCTGGGCTGTGCCACACTGCTCTTCCCGGAGCATCCATCTGCTCTCATGATCTGAGCGCTTACTCCTGGGTTCGCCCTCTGCTCCACTTGCTGGTTTCTATAACAGAGCTGGCTTTCCGACTGTTTAGTTTTCCCCTTACCCCAAGCAATCGCAGGTTGCAATCATAGATCAAGCCCTGACTCGTATTCTGTCGGAGAGGTGTTCTTGTAACTTCCGATCAAAATGAAGATCATGGACTCACGTGTCACTTAAGGACACCCAGTGCCTGTGTCATGCCTCTGCAAGACTCACTGGCCTGTGGCAAATAGGAAGAGGGTCTCTAGCGAATGAGCTCTTTGTTGAGCAGCTATTACATGCCCAACAGTAGTCCCATCTGGGTGAGGGATACAGGATGAAGCTGGCAAAACTCCTGCCTCGCACAGCATCTATGCCAATCGTAGAGCAGACAGTGAAAGGAAAGAAGACGAACGCACCAAGGGCACAGAAGGTGTTAGTGACTGACAAGCACCAATGTGGAAAAACAAGAAAAGTAAAAGCCGAAAACACCAGCCCCTGGCAGTGGGTAGGCCTGGCCAGGTGCCCTCCCTCCTGAGCTCTGCACCTGCTGGACAGCGATCCATCCCCAGGGGCCGGGACCCCACAGCAGCCAGCAACCTGCAGGGGCCTCAGCCCAGTGTCTGCAGTGCTTCACGGGGGTGGGCAGGACATCCAGCTTCTCCTTGTTATCATCTCAGCATCTTTTGGATGTTGTCACCTTGTCTGAAAAGGTAGAAATGAGTTACTCTACAGAAACAAGTCATTTAGAGAGAACACGCCCTCCCCAGGCGCTCCCCTGGGTCGGACACACCCATGGCCGGCAGTCTCGGCAGGTCCTCTTCGAGGCATCTTGCAGGTGGCCTTTTCCAAAGGGTATGGCCACCTCCTAGGGACAAATCCGTGGCAGAGCTATTTGGGTGTTTCTGGGCTGCTCTTCCCACTTCCGGCCTAATGCCAGTCTTATCTCCTCCCACACTGACCCTGGCGTGCCCAGGATGTGGTGGGTGGGAAGCTGGTGAGAGACACATCATATGGCCAGGTCCTGGCCACATGCTCCTCTGGCATGGCCAGCCAGGGACCCGTGCTTTGACACCACACCAGCACCACTCCTGTCACCTTGAGACACCAGCAGGGTGGCTCTCGGCTCTGGGGAGGAAGCCTGGATGCGCAGCAAGGAGCTTGTGGTCCTCACCCCCTAGCTTCAGTCAGCCCCCAGCCCACTCATCCAGCGAGGGTTTGCCGAGTACCTACTGTGTGCGCTGTGCCGCTCTTGGCCCAGAGAGTCCGCTGTCTAGGGGTGGGGAGAAACACTCATCACATTGTCTTGGTCTGGTTTTCTCTTGTAACTGAACAGCACAGATGGTGACTTATAAAGGACTGGTGCTTCTAAAAGTGTGTTGCTGGAATGGGCTCCGCATCCAGCAGGCCCTCCCTATGGGTCACAGCTGGACACCCAGTCTTCCATGGTGCCACAGAGCACATGAGCCGGAGAGTGCTGGCTCCTATCCCAAAGCCACTCCCTGAAAATCCATTAATCCCCTGGTGGATTAATCCACTCTCCAGGTCAGACCCCTCCTGCTCTGGTCACCTCTCAAAGTCTCAGACATCTGCTGTTTCAGTTTCTGGCATACGAGTTCCGGGAAGCAGGAATTCATGCCGTGACCAGTTCCTAACCAAACCACGGATTGTGGCTGGGACCCTGATGAGGGTGGTGAGGTGGCTTCTCGCAGGCCTCCGTGACCCTAGTGATGTTCCAAGCTGTTGAACCATGAGGACCAAAGGAGCCCCTCTTGCCTTGGATGGGGTGAGGGTGGCTCCCCAGGCTGGGAAGGTGCCCAGTGGGGAGAGAGGCTGGCCCACCACAGAGGACAAGGAAGTCCCCCTCCCAGGCTTGAGATGTGCGAGGCAATTGACTTGATGTAGAGAAATGGTCTGTGCAGCTCACAGTTGTGGAGCTTAAAGTCCAAGGTCATATGGCCCCGTGGTCTGAGCCTCTGAGGGTCCTGGATAGCAATGGCGGCAGCCACGGCCATGTCTCAAACCAGGAGCAGGCAGAGACAGAGAGACGAGTCCCTGGAAATCCTTCAAGGACACAATCCCAGTGACCCAAGGGCCTACAGCCAAGTCCCACTATTAAAGGCCCAAGGTACCTCCTGAGACTGCCAGCCAAGGACTGTATACAGGGGCTTTGGGACATTCAGATTATACCAGACCACAGTAGAAAGCAAGGAGGCTTGAGTACAGCAAGGAAAGGATCTCTTTCCTGTTGGTACAGAGAGGCAGAGGGACAGCTCAGAGGCTGTGGCCCTCTCCTTTCTGCCAGCCCTGGTGGACTAACCAATGAGTCATCTCACATCCGGGTCTCACACCGGATGAGAACCAGCAGGACGGGAGCCTCAAGTGGACTGGGTTTCAGCACCCTCGGGGCCAGGCCTGCCTACAGAGGTCACACAAGGTCACTGTTCCCAACTGACCATTGGGGGCCAGACCCCTGTATTCCACTGTGGTCCTAGCAAAGTGGATCCAGGTTCCTTCCCAGGCCTGCTGAGGGTCTGCGTTAGAGAAGGAGCCAGTGCTGGGGGTCTTCAGGTGCCAACCCAGCACCATGAGGAGAGCAAAGAAGTGGGAGAGAGAGTCCCGCAGTGGGGGTTGGCCCTCACAAGGGAGAAGAGGAAGCACACAAGCATGGAAACATGCTCATACTCTCAAAAGAAATACAGAGGCCAGTAGATGCGCAGAAAATCTTTAGCGTCTCAGGACATTAGAGAAATGCAAATGAAAACAATATTGAGATTCCATCTTACTCTGGAAAGAATGGCTGTCATTAAGACTCAAGAAACAAAACTGGCGAGGTTGTTGGGGGGGAAAGGAACCCATGGACACTGCTGGTGGGAATGTGAACTAGTACAACCGCTGTGGAAATCACTGTGGAGATGTGGAGATTCCTCAAAAAGTTAAGACTAGAAATGCCACTCCACCCAGACAGCCTCTTTCTAGATGACTTCCTGAAAGAGTTAAAGATATCACCTTACCTACATAGCTATGTTTACAACAGCACATCTCAAAATAGCTAAATCTTGACAGTGGCCTAAGCATCCATCAGCAGATGAATGGATAAAGAAAATACGTTCATGCACAGTAGGGTACTACTCTGCCATAAAGGAGAACAAATTTGTATCATTTGCAGCAAAATGGATGCACCTCGAGCCCATAATGCTAGGTACAATAAATTACACAGAAAAGGTTGAACATCTCCTTGTTTCTTTTTATATGGGCAATCCAAAATGTAAATATAAATATAAATACTTTAGAGAATAAAGTAAAAGAAAGATGGGAGAAAACAGGAAGATACACTTTATAGAGATGGATAGGGATTCTAGGAATGGGAGTGGGGAGACAGGAGGTGTTATGGTTTGTCTCTTGTTGTCCCCCGAAAGCTCCATGCAGTCATGGAGTGGCTTCTAGAGTTTGTGACTAATTCATGATCCAAAGAGGGGCATTAAGGGTATGAGTGCTACTGCCTCTCTGGGGTAGACAGCTTGAATACAGTATAAGGGAGGAGAGAGGCTTGCTTGCTGCTGCGGCTGCTGCTCCTCCCTTTGCTCTTTGCTGTTTTCCACCGCTGTGAACTGCTGCCCTCTTCCACATGCCACTCTGCCTTGGAGCCAGCTGAGTATGGACTGAAACCTCCACTCACTGTGGGATAAATAAACCTTTCCTTCCTTCATTTTAGGTATCGGGTATTTTTGTCCTAACAATGAGGAAAAAGTAACTGAGACAGGAGGGAAAGAAGGCAAAGGGGAAATAAAATGGATCAGGATGGGCAATGTACACATATGCCCCAGAAGGAAGAGCCTTACTATGTACCGCAAACATACACTAATAAAAATGTTACCAAAAGATGTAGAATGTGGCTTCAGGCCCTAGAAAGCATCCCCTGGAGCACTGTCACTGTGGTGCCTTTTGTTAGCTTGTGCACACTTGGAGACTCCTGTCTTGGGCTTGGGTTGGGAGGCTGGAGGCTGGAGCAGGGTGGTCTCCAAGGAGCAGGTCTGAGCCACCTGCCAGGCTGTGGCCACTTCCCTGAACACCAGGCTTTCTGGAGTGTGGAACGCACTTGATAAGTAGACTCCATACACTTGGGGACCCAGGGCTCCTCGCTATGCAGAGATTAACAACAGTAGAGCATTCTCTGCTGTCCCCCTGGGGATGTGGCCACTGTGGGGACACTCTCCACTCCCAAGGGTTGAGCTTCACCAGGCAGAACAACCCAGAGGTAATGTTGTCAGTGCCTTCATGTCTATCCAAGAGTTACACTTCATTCTCATCTAAAAATCTCAAGATACCCCTGCTCACTGAGTTGGTTTTGAAAATCAATGCTGTTTCCATAGGAAAACAAAAAATGTCCCTGCTTCAGATAATCCCCTGGCAAGCACTTCTAGTCACTACCCCATGCATTGTTGCACCTTTAAAGAATAGCCTCTGTTGTACACATGTGGCTTTGTAGCCTCTGATTTTCACAGGCAGCAGCGTTTTCTTTGGGTTCTCCTGTAGGTTCTTCTCACACACAATAATAACTCTTATTTCCTGAGCACATACGTGGTGCTGGATTCTATGCTGCACACGAATTGCATGTGTAGACCCAGCATGGTGCAATGAACTAGATATCATACTACATTCGCCACACAGATGAGGTGGCATGACATGGCTCCTGTTAGGTCAGAAGTGCTTCAGCATGAAGTGACCTGCCACCTCACACTGGTGTGGTTTACCCTTAGCAACTCACGAGGCACCTGCATGCCAAGTTACTCTCGGGCTTCTGTTGGTAGGCATTGTCTATGGCAGTTTCTGTATGCAGCTTTATTTCCTTGGGATAATTTTTTTTGGAAGAATAAAGCAAAGCATAGCACTTATTTTTTTTAAATAATTTTAGAGTCATAAGAAGTATCAAAAATAGTACAGAAAGGTCCTAGCTCCCTGCAATGATCACACCTTATGTAACCACTGCACCCAGCAAGACTGGGGAGTTGGCCCTGATACAAAACGATCAGCTAAATGACAGGAGCAGCTTGGACTCACCAGCTCATATGCACATTCTTTTTTTTTTTTAATGTTTACTGCATTGTTCTATGATGTTTTATCTCACTTAAGCACCATGGGGAGATTTTTAAGATTTAAAAGTGTGTCATCAAAAATACCCTGAAGGTAGGTTGCTGAGAAACCTGCTGGTCGTAGCTACTGGACTCAGAAAGGATGGCCACATCACCACGCTGTCCAAGTCCAGAGATCCACGTCGGTGGCTGCACCCTTGTGCCGAGGGCGGCGGGGGTCTTATTGGTCACCTCACAGCCAACTCAGGTACCTTCCTGGTGTCTTTGATGAAATCTGTTCGTGTTCATGCAGTGCAAGGTCACAGAGAGGATGCCAGGTGGTGAGTCCAGGGTCCTCTGACGGGCCCTAAACATGCCTTGGGTACACCATGGTCCCTCCTAAATTTCACTCTCCTCACCTGTAAATACAATGGGTGACATGAGTCCTATGAAGGGGACAGGGTGACCTATGTGTACCACTTATCCTACTCCTGGACACTGCCACTAATGAAGGTCACTGCTTACATCCAAGCTTTCGGCATTGATCATCTCTCATGCAAGGTGCACAAAAACGTCCCTCCACTTATCTCTCCCTTTTTGAGAAAGGTTACAGGAAAACTGTTATTATCCCCACCAATAGATGAGGAAACTGAGGCTTTCAGAAGTGCAGTAAATTGTCCTTGCCCACACCCAACAGGAGATGGTCTCCCTGAGCCGGAAGCCTTCCCCCCAGGCCGAGCAGCTTTGCTTCCAGAGCTTCTGTAATGCCTGCACAGGCAGTGGAACACATGGCTTTCCAGACCAAGGGAGGCCCAGCAGTCAGGAGTTTAGAAGTAGCTGTCTGTGACCCCCAGCTAAAATCTCCTACAAGCACTCAAGATGAGCTCAAGGGCCCCTTCTGGCAGTGAAGCAAATTTGATATTGCTGGGAGGAGAATGCTCCCTAAATATAAAAGCATGAGGATCAGTTCCAAATGGATTTTCTGGATGGATCGGGTTTTTATTCGTTGTGAAAAGAAGGCAGGTAGCGAATTTCCTTACTGTCACTTGACACAGGAGATAGCTGTCTCTCAAAACGAGGAGAGAGGTCTTCCAGTCAGTTCTTATATCCATCCATCCCATGCCTATCCTCGCAGAGAGACGGCTACAGGTTGGGTTGGTATTGGAGCCTATTTTACAAGAACAAAAAGTAACCATTTGGGGGGCCGGGGAGATGGCTCAGTGGAATAAGCACTTCCCTGGCAAGCGCAAGGGCCTGAGCTCAACCCCCGGTAACCATTCTTGGGCTGAGGTCAACCAGCACTTACCTTTCATGTGTGTGTGTGTGTGTGTGTGTGTGTGTGTGAAGGTGCATTTGAGAAGTATGCATGCAGCAGATGCCTACTTGGGTACTAGAAGCCAGGAGACAACTTGGCCTTTGTGTGTTTAGAAGGAAGATGTTTCTAAGAGGCATCAAACTACTCTTGCAGGTGGGGGAGACCAGGAGCCAGCTTCCGGCTTCACCTCCTAGAGGATTCAGGCAGTAAGATATTACATAGAGCTTTGTACCGCCATCATGAATGAGTCATTTTGGGGATTCCAGACCAGGAATTTCTCCTTAAACAAAGAAGTTAGGCTTTGCTATATATCAGAGACAAGTCGACAAACTCAGAAATGTCAGGCAAATGATAAATGGTGGAGCTGGTGTTTACGTTTCAGAACACAATGTTGCGCCTGTAGTTGGCTTGGTGCATTTGGAAGCAAGTGTGCTACGGGGAAGGGAGGGTCCCGGTTCAGGGTAAAGAGGCCAGATTGAGTGGAAAGTTCCATCAGGATTATTCTCTCTGGGAAAGCAGCGCAGAGACCAAGATTCTAGGCCAGCCAGAAAGAGCAGAAAGTCAATGGCAACCATGTCATTCCACACAGACTTTGACAATGCCTAAAATACATAGCTGTCTCTGAGATGTTCATTAGAGTCATTCCCCTACAGCACTCGACCATAAATAAGTAATTCAAGATACAATAAACATTGTCTGTGCACAAAGATGTTGCTTGGAGATTATTTATAAGGGCAAAAATTGGAAACAAATGCCTTCAATACAGTGGAAAAGATTACATAAAATGTATCTGGTTAGAATATTATGAAATCATGGAATGATGCTCGCTGATACAGTAATCACAAAAAAAGCACTGAGGATACTGTGTATTAAATGTTGTATTAGCATAGCATGTACTACTGTGTGTGTAGCGGGGAGAGAGAGAGAGAAAGACAGAGAGAGACAGATAAAGAGACAGATAGACAGGCACAGACAGATAGAGACAGAGTATAATCACAGGAATATGTCTAAATCCTTCGGTGGAAAATTATTCCAAAATGTTAAAAAATAAAAGGTTATGGTTATTTTCCTTTTTGTTCAACTTTTCTACACTTTCAATGAGGCATGTGGATTAATTTTATAATGCAAATGTACACAATACATGTTGAACAATAAGAACAATGAAATGGAAAGAGTTCTTCTCAAAGGCTCGCTGAGGCATTTTCCAGAAGCCACAGTAGCATTTGGAGGGATGGGCTTGAGGGATCTGTGTTCGGGGACAACTGTGTGCTGCTATTTCAGAAGATACAGAGCAGTCTCTCAAGGAAAAAAGTCTGTAGGCTTCTTCCGGTGATGGCAATATGAAGAAGACTAAAATAACAGAGCAAGCGTCCAAGCAGGGGGTGTGATCACATGGCACGAAGCCCAGGCCACGCAGGTGTAGATGTGCTAATGATGGCCGGCTGCGGGCATCTCTCAGGAATAGCAGGTGTTCTGGGTTTCAAAGTCAAGGACAAAAGGATGCAAGGTGAAGGTCAGCAGAGCTGAAGACGAAGGAAGGAGCGGAAAAATGCCACCTGATGTGTACGTGACACGCCTCTCAGCAACCTGCCTGGGGGTCACTAGAGGAGGGATTATGGTATAAAAATCACACTGCTGAAATGGGGAAACTAGGACAGGTGTGGGAAGGAAGACCAACAGAGGTATTTAAGTGAAAAATTGCTTGCATCTTTGGAAAGTTATTACAGAAGAAAAGCTATCAAGCCATGCTTCCTACCAGGAAAAGGGTCTCTGAGCTCATTAGGCTAGGGACAATCATAGCAGGATGGCTGTAGGGTGTGGGGGAAAGGAAGGGAGCCCCCACTTGGGAATTTGATCCAGGATGACTCTGGACCAGTTCTTTCTGCCAAAACCAATCCAAAATCCAAGTTCTAAGGGTCATGGTCTTGGGCTGTGTTTTGCAGTGGTCACAAGATTTGACAAGTAGTCTGGAGCAGGATTAGGAAGGAGCAGGCCACAGGTTTCCATGAGGACTTATATAGTAGCTAAGAATGTCTACTGCATGTAAGGCCTCCTGTTGTCTCATCTTATTCTCCAAGTAAGATTTATTGACTTATTTATTTTTAAATATGCTATCTTTATAAAGCAACTTTAGGTTCGCAACAAATTCAAGAGGAAAAATAGAATTCTCTATGGGTTATACTTTTGCACCCCTTTCACAGCTGAGGAAGCTGAGGCCTAGAGAACGTAAATAACTCCTCAAAAATGGGACACAGAACTCTCAGACACAAGAGCTGAAGTCTGTGTTCCACTGCAGTTAGAGAAGTTGTATTTGGAGAAATCTTTAAAGGACCTTTTCATACTTGATGCCAGACCCAAGACTGTAGGCACTTGAATTCAGCAAACTAACCCAATATAGTCCAATAGTCCATAATAGTAGTGAGTTATCAGCACAACTAGGAATTGTCAGAAGTTGTTGAATTGAGCCTTTTATAGCTCTGCACATTCATATAGCTTTATTTTTTTATGCCTTGTGGTAAAACTTTTCTGCTGGATGATTAAAACCATGTCAAAGCAAGACCTACATAACTAACAATGTAACTTTTGCTATCTGACAAGGTCATTCAAATCCCCTCAGGATTTACCCTGGGACCGTGTACAGCACCTTGTAGATCTTTGGTCAGTGTCAGCCATCTGGATGAGTCACGGCCATTGCTTGACCAGTTTGTTTTCTGTGAAAGCCTGAGAGAATGTTTTCTCTCTAGGTGATTCTCCTTAGGCACACTATAAGTTGCTGATTTTCTTGTGCAGTCGCATAATCTCTAACAAAATAGAACAAAAAAAGAGAGATATAAATAAAGGGCAATTTTGTTATAAATATATATATATATGTATATGTATATACAAGATAGGATAGATGTACAGCTGTTTTCTCTTAGTTCATTAATTGAGAAGAAAGGTTTGTACTAATATTGTTTCAGGCAGGATATCATGTCGGCATCTTGTCCTCTGAATAACTCCTACAACGACAACAATATGCCTTGTATCAATTATTGTAACTGTCCTACTAACCTGTTTTAAAACTGTTTTATTGCCATTTTATTTTTTCTCATTGAAATGAATGAAAAATAAAATTAAAGAAGACAAGCCAAGGTCAGGCTATAGACATGCCTTCATAGCAGAGGTCAGCAAAGTATACTTTGTGGGACAAATTGAGGCTATTTTTATAAGCTTAGTAACTGAGAATGGTTTTTACATCTTTAAATAGTTGGGGGGGAGTCTTTTACAACATGTGAAAAGATGATAAAATTCAAGCTTGTGTCTATAAATAAAGTTTTATTGGAACTTGGCCACGTCCATCCTTTAACATCTGTCTCTGACTGTTGCCCTGCTAGAGAGGCGGAACTGGGGAATGGTGACGAATACTGTGCCATCCGCCAAGCCTAAACCATTTGCTTCTCACAGCACGTGTTTGCCAACTCTGCTTATGGGGACACAGTTATCACCCTGACGGCATGTTTCTTTCCAACCCTTAGACTTACGCAGGCTGGAATGGCTCAGATCCACAAGCTCGCAAAGGCTGCTTTGGGGTGGTATTCCTGGCTCTCCATTAGACCTGAACAACTTGTTCTAATGGTTTTATCAAATTAAGTATCTGTGAAATATTTCACTTGAGGAAAGTATTCTTCTGCTAAACACACACACACACACACACACACACACACACACTTGTGGTATTGTCTTTTACAAAAAAAATGTGATGAAGATTATGTTTGATCTCAGGCAAGCTGGAGAACACTTACCTAGACATGGTCTATGCTTTATTAAAAAATGATTATGTGCACAGCCATCTCCCCACCTCAGTGGGATCGTAGCATTCAACCCGAGGCTCACAGAGCTGAGGGGGTGCTGCAAATCATGACTGTCCTGCTGATAATATCGGTGATGACTTGGGTGTTGCCGATAATATTACCACAGACAAACAAAGCTTGGGTCAGCTTCCAACAACTCTCCTCGGGACTGTCCCAGTTTTAGCATCCAACGTCCACGCACATCCTAGCAAATCCCCCAGGGGTCCCAGGCAAGCCGGGGCCATTGGTCACTCTCATAAACCCAGGCCAAGCTAGCAAGCTGCAAGCGACGAGCCTGAAGCCCACGCTCATGAAATCAACATATAACGGCTTTCTCCAACGAGTTTATTATTTGGTTGATGCAATTGGCAGGCCTGCTGGATGGGATCCCAGATTCTCTAAAAATAGACAGGAAATGTTCAGGATCCTCAGACCTCGTGCTCATCATCACTGAATTATGTGTTTTAACGGCCCTACCACTCAGCACAGCCTCCCCCAAGCATCGGAATAATGACTAGTTCTCACCTGGGAAGGCGACACAAACCCTGATATAATGTATGTAATTGCAAATTGCTAGAGCCATAAAAACTATAGATTTTTAGTCTCAGTCCTTCATTCTGGCAAGCGCCAGAGGTGAGATGATCCTTAGCAGCCTCAGGGAACTGGAGAGAGTCGCACTGTGGAACAGTCAGGGTAAGCCTGGCTATCCTCTGCAGATTCCCTTAAAGGTAGGCAGAGAGATCACAACGAGGCATCAGACCGGAAGTTCTCTTTGCTTTCAATGACCTCCTCTGTGCGAGTCACATAGCCCTGGTACATAGTTGTTCCAAGGCCCAGACACCAGAATCAGAGCCCAAGGGAGAAGGGACCTGAGAGCCCTGGATTGGTGTCATGTTGATCAGCGATGGGAGGACTTGACATTCTTAGTGAGAGGAGCAAAAACTGTCTTCTTCCATGGCAGCCACACAGCAAAGACCATTTTCTTATTGCTGTTGTTAATGCGCCAAACTCTTGTTATTTATGTCAGACCCTGGGCTACGTGAAGTATTAGAATCATGATGTTGGGGATGTGCAGAACATAAAATTGTAGCAAAGACAACCCAGGAAACATCTAGAGTAACTACAGGTTGTGAATTATCGGCATGATGGAAGAAGGAAAAGGGGGAGGGAGAAAGGAAGGGAGGAGAAGGGAGAGAGGAATAGAGAAAAGGAGGGCATATGAGAAGAAGGAGGAGTAAGAGAAGAGAAAAGCAGAGCAACATAGACCAATTATGTTATATAGAAGAGCAGAGACGCCTACTTCAAAGAGGAGGCTTTTAAGCTGAGTCCCAAGAAATGAGCCAGAGTAAGTCATCTAAAGAAACGAGGTAAGAACATTTTGGATAGACCACACTTTTTAAAGAGTTCCTTAAAAAAAAAAAAAAGAGTTTCTTACCAAATCCAATGTACTATGTACCTAATGGTAAATAACTGATATGGTTAATATTTTGGACCAAATTACATCAAACTGGGCATACAAATGTTTGTTCTTTCTTTCTTTCTTTCTTTCTTTCTTTCTTTCTTTCTTTCTTTCTTTCTTTCTTTTTTTCTTCTCCTTTCTTTCTTCTTCTTTCTTTTTTCCTGGTACCAGGGATGGAACTCAGGACCTTGGGCTTGCCAGGCAGGCACTTAGACTGCTGAGCTGTCTCCCCAGACCTGGGCATACAAATGTTTTACCATCATAGAGGCAGACATTCAGTTTGCCAGGCTGAAAGCATGTTGTTGTTGTTGTTGCTGCTGCTGCTGCTGCTGCTGCTGCTGCTGCTGCTGCTGCTGCTGCTGCTGCTGCCAGACCTTGGGATCAGTGTGTTAATTTCAGTCAATCTGAACTTTACTCAAAACCAAACTGATAGAGGGTGGTCAAGATCAAACTCTGTTTCCAGAGTCTGCGCAAGACACCGGCTGAATGATATTAGAATACTTTTTAAGTGAAAATGAGATGAAAAGGATTGAGAAGGAGCCAAGTGATGGCTAAATTAATCTTCAAGGGAGGGAAAACATGCCAGAAAATGTAAACCAGATCAGTCCAACTTATGCTACAATTCTTCAGAGGGAATTAAGTTCCTATGGAAAAACAAGGCTCTGATTATGAAAGCATTTGACTCCGTAGAAGAATCTGGAACATCACTCTATTAAAAATGCTTGTAAAACCAGGGGAATCATGTAAGAAATTAGAGAGATACAAGAAATGGGAGAACTTGGGCTGTCTGAAGCAGTTATTATTTCAGATGCTGGATCATTTGGGTAAAATTGTGAAGAAGAGAGAAGTGCTTTATTTTAAAAAGGCAACGTTTACCAGCAGGCAGCATCACTGAAATCTAAGGGATTCTCTTAACCCTTTACGTGTATTTCCTTGTCTAAACCAGAAGTAGTTAACTGCAAAAACCATCAGTTCTAGTGTACCTAATATGCAGTGTGTGGTCCAAGTGAAATAAACCAGTAAAACTAATCTAGACACGGAGGAGGAGTAAAGCTTCTTTGAAGTTTATTAAAGACAGTGAGTTGCTGTGTATCAGGGGGCACTGAGTGGTAAAAGGAAGAGCAATTGGGCAAAGATGCCCTTTACTGCAGTTAAGGTATCTCCCTTGTTTTCTAGCAGAGAGAAGGAAAAGACTTTCTTGTTCAGGTAGGAGACAGGAGACACTGTCGCATGGGGCAGTGGGGGTCTTGGCAGATCTCACCATGGGAAGGGGAGACGTATCCAAATGTCACTGAACACAGACAGCAGGGGTGTGGGGCAGGAGATGAGGAGAAGGACACCAGAGGAGCCGGGTGCATGTGACAGGGAAGATCGTGCGCAGCTGCAGAAGTCGTGTCTCTCGGTTCTGCTTTGTGCCCAAGTTAGTATCGTGCCGGCTGAACGTAACTGGCCTTCAATCCAGCCTTCCAAGTCAAGGTTTACATACAACTCACAGCCCCAAGGAGGGACCTAACCAAGCCTACTGTCAACCTCTGCCCAGCTAGCTTTGCACTGGCCTCTCCTGCAGTGCTGTTTTCCACAAAAAAAAGAGAAAAAGGAATTTCTGTGCCACCTTAGGAAAGCTGTTTAAAGTAACTGCTGGCAGAAATTCCCTGGGCATGGTGGCGCCATTGCCTTTTAGGATGTCACAGCTGCTTAGAGCGCTGGTTGTACCCCTACCCCCCAACCTTAGTCTTGCCTTCCAGTCCTTTTGGGTCAAGGCTGTGCTTATGGCCTGTCCCTCCTTTGCCAAGCAAGGGCCTCAAGGAGCTCAACAGCTACCAGAGAGGGTGGAAAGCAAGCTACGAAAGTGTGTGTGTGTGTGTGTGTGTGTGTGTGTGTGTACCAGTTGCAAGACATGTTGTGCAGAGAGAATGGCCCAGGAAGGAAGCCTCTGTGTGGAGGCAATGTTTAGTCTGGCTGTTTGGCAAAAGTCTAGAATTCACTTTTATCACCTTAAGCCCATTGGAGTAAGGACCCTGTCACCTGATGGCTAGACTTTGAGTTCGAGAGGTTTGTTCCTTACGGTTCTCTCCCCAAGGACTCTCCATGGCCTCAGTAGCAGGTGCCCACTCACCTTGTTATTCTGGGACATCTTGGCCTTTGTCATAGACAGTCACACCCCAGGAAACCATGCAGTCTGGAGCAAGGCATGATAGTGAGGGGCATGGCCCCAGAGTGAGCAAACACCTGTCAGCTGCTGCATAGGAAGCAGGAGCATTGGCGGTCTGTGGGGAAACTCCGGCTGGGCAGGACTGGGGAAGCAGTGGAGGGAGGATCTGGTGGAGCAGAGAGGTACAAAAATCACTGCTGCAAACCCCGAGAGCCTGCGCAGAGGTGTGCAAGCGAACTCAGCCTCAGCCAGAGTAACGAACCACAGCACAGAGGTGACAAGGGGGAGGCTGTGCGACGCTGGGCCCAGAGAGGTGCTCAGGCTCCTTGGGCTTGTGGCCAGAGCAGTCAGGGCCACAGGATGTGACAGCACAAGGCCGCGTCCCCACAAATTTCTCAGAGTCCTCAGTTCCCTGCGTGGTCATGCCACACACACAGCACAAGCACATCCATCCAGACCCACCAGAGGAGCTCAATAAATCAAGGAAGGGGTAGAGTAGGCAGGCTCTAAAATCCAGGTCTTGCCTTTAGTGTTGGCTGGATCTAGCAAACAGAAATAAAAGGTGGCCAGTTAAATCTGAATTTCAACTAGAAACTTGCGAGGTTTTTTGCATAAGTATATCCCATGGTGCACAGGACATACTGGGGGAAAAAATGTTGCTTATCTGAAAGTCAAATTAATTTGACTACATAGTGTGTCAAATTGGCAGCACTATTCCAGAGACTCACTTTACCTTACCCTCAACCACTCCTTGAAGTCCTTAGGACACAGAGAAAAAGGTCATCTCTGTATGACAACATACTGAATGGTCCTCAGGTCAACCAGAAGATGGTAGGACTTTGATGTCCCTAAGGAAATTTATAAATAGAAGACAAAGTTGGGGTCTCCTTCCACAAACTTAGAGATAATAAAGCTTCTATTCTGGCCTCTCATCCAATGGCTTGGATCCTCCTGGAAGCTGGTGTGCAGTTATAAATCTGTCTCTTCCCTTGGGCAGGGATGCTAAGCTCTCTCCAAAGGCAACCAAGGGAAGCGGGGAGCTCTGAGGGTCACCTGTCCCAGGTACTCCAGAAGGGAAGAGTCTCAAAAAGGGTCAGAGATGAGGTAGTCTAGTGAAGGCCATGGATCATAGCTGGAGAAACCCAGGGCTGCTTAGACAACCAAGAGCTGGAAAGGAATGGATGGAAATCCCAGGAGGTCCAAAGGTAACAGGAACCATGGTACAGAATTAATCAAGAGCAATCAATCAATCCCAAGTTCAGGACAAGTGGCTGGGAGCTTGGCGAGATTTTTGGATCTGTTAGGAGAGGATGATGTTCTATCTCATGAGTGCCCTTTGAGTCAGAAGTCGCTAGTGTGGTACCTCCAGGTCCCTGCACTGTGTGAAAGAGAACAAGCCTCATGAAAAAGAAGAAAGAGATGAGGCATAAATGTGCCCACAAACCCTTCCCAGGGCTTCTTTGCCAAAGTGTGTGCTTATTATTAACCAATTACAGCAGAGATATACTGAGTGGAATTACATCTTCATTTAAGTAGGACCCAAACTGCTCCCTCCCAAGCCACCAGCAAACTCCACGGGGCTTTCACGTGATGGAAGACAAAGTCAGCTAATAGAGTCGGGTGCTAATGGGAGCCCAGGATTTATACCATAATTGTCTCTTCTGGCGTCCCGTCTTGGGGAGGTATTTGTCTTGGTACATGGACACCAACAGCGTAGCGTAACATTACACACAGGATTAGGAGGGGTGTTTTTAATTATTATTTCATCTGTAATTATAGGCAAGTTTGGTTTATTATTTCGAAATACTTGAAAACATTTTAATTGAAATGGCCAGTGGCCTCTATGTGACCCCGTCGCCTGCTCCACTGGGGCAATCAGAGCATGTTCCCCGATTGGGTTAATAAGGAGAGCCGTGTTCTACATCGGCTCGTGAGCATTATTTAAAATTTTGGATTCGAGGTTTGTTCTTTTATTTTTTTTTAAGATTTATGGTGCAGTTAAAATGAGGTCAAGTAGAAGCACTAAAGGATTTAATTAGAAATGTCCTCGCCCGCTCCCTATCACTGTAAACCCTGCCCAGGTTGTCCCTGGAGGGCCTCGAGAGTCACCAGCATTGGAAATGGCGTGTGCTCACAAGAAATACTCCTAATAAGAAACAGGATCTGCTGCGCCCTCGGTGGGTTTGGCTGGAGGTGGACGGTGGTGGGAGGTGGGGGTCACGGGGGCGAGGTCTTGCCCAGAGCACGTGCAGAGGGGTGAGGGCCTCCTTGCTTTCTTCCCAATATTCCCAGAGCTTCTTCTATGTCTCGGTGCCACGCAAAGGGCTTAGCTCTCACGATGAGTGAGGTGCAGGCTGTGTGTTAATTGAGCTCACAGGTAAAGGGGGCACAGAGAGGGACCGACCAGCAGGAATAAAAACAAAACAGCAGTGTCACTCAGTACCGGAGGAGGCGTAGGGCTCGGTAGAACTAACCGGTAGGAGTGCTTGGCTACCCTGTGACATCGGCTGGAAGGCTTGCCCCAGGATGTGGGCTTTGAGACCTTTGTTGGAGTTTGTCCCAGTGTAGCTGGAGGGAGAAGAAGGGGGAATGAAATTCCACGTGGAGGACACAGGCTGTGCCAATCTCCCCCTCCCCAAACATTAGCTGGGATGGTTCATCGCAGTCCAAAGATGAGCAGGCTTCATTCAAAAGAGCCACCAGCCGCAAAGCTATGGCAACCACTACAACCATGAGCTCTGTGAATTCTATGTACTGCGTACCTACGATGCAGGGCATTTCTCTCTGCTTATGCATTCACTTCATTCATTCATTCATTCATTCATTCATTCATTCTTCATTTCTAATGGGGATTGAACTCAGGACCTTCGCCTGGGCTATGTCTTCAGTCTGTTTTTATTTTTGATTTTGAAACAGGGCCTTGGTAAGTCACTGAGTTGACCAGCTTGGGTTCGAACTCAGGCTTCAGCCTCCTACCTCAGCCTCACAGAGTGCTGGGGCTACAGGTGTGTACCACCAAGCCTGGGTCCCATATTATTTTTAATATCAATTTATCCTTGCCCAGTCAAATGATTTTTGGGCTTAGTTTCCAACATCTGAATGAAGACTTGTCAGCTCTCATGAGCTACATTAGCTCCTCCAGCCATTCCCTTGAGCTCAGGCATGATGGTGAAGAGCAGCTCAATATAAACCAAGGATCCCAGTGGAGGAACTGCTCCCATAACTTCCAATTTGAGGCTTACATTTGAAAATATTTGCTTTCTCTACACATCTTATGCAATCTTTCTCTTGGGTTTATAGTCCCATGAGCCAAATTTCCTCCAGACCAGGGGTAATAGACATAAACTGTCTGGCATTAGCTTTGAGGATTCTCCTCTGGAATCCTGAATTAAATCTGTCAAATGCTACATGTATCAGCTAGGTTTAGCTGCATAGTAGACAACCCTCAAAATGTGCAGCTGAAAGCATCAGTCATCACAATGGCTCATGCCTCTGTCCACAGGCTAGGGATCATTCGATCCAGGCTAGGTTGGTTTTAGGCTATGGATTAGACACAAAGCTTCTTGATGGCTGTGTCTTCTTCCTCGAACTAGAGATTCTCTGATGGGGAAGGGCTCATTCTTGATGAATGACAGGAGTATGAGAGGATAGATCCAGCAATGGAAGAACGTTCCAAGCTCCTGCTTGTTTGTCTGTCTGCTCATAACCCACAGCAAAGTGTGTTCATGGCCAAGCTTGTGCAGAGAACTAGGTGGCCAAATCACAGCCTACCCAAATCCAGCCTAGCTTTGGTGTGGGGCGGAGTATACAGTGGACATAGCAGTCAGGCCTTGCTGAGCCACCTAAAGTCACTGCCACACCCAGTTGCCTTTTAGGACAAAGATGCATATCTCAACTCAAATACAGACGCAACCTTGTGGTTTCCTTTTTGGGAGGGTGCTAAGGTTGGCTTTTGCCAAATGGGTGGCTTATGCAGACAAATCTAACTCAAATGGGATTTTAAAAATAAATGTGTATTTAAAAAGTAATTAAAGTATGTTGGTTCAGGAATAATGCACTATTTTAGAACAATTTGCTGAGCAGAATGAGACAAGCTACTAAATTGACAGTGAGCACTCTATTATGCAATTGCCAACTGTTTTATAAGATATTGAACATATTCATTTCTTCCATCATTATATGAATTATCAAGGTATTGCTTTTTAATAAATTAATTTCCCAGACCTCTCTGGGGTCTTTATAATCTGGTCGAGGGCAAAAATGAAGTTAATTGTGTGGTCCATGCTGAACGTCCAGTGCTTGTTGGCTTACACACAAGCCTCACAATTGGCAGTCCCTGCAGAGACTGTGTGAGCCCCAGGTATGAAGGAAGGTGGCATCTTCAGCCAAGGTGAGTGTGAAAAGAGCTGCTGGACCTCAAAAAGAAGAGGTTGTCTCCCTAGAAAGGTTGTAGAAGATGGGTAGGCTGTGATGGGTTTCAAAACTATTAAAAGAAAGAAAACATTTATCTTTGACCTCATGTATCTTCTACAGTTTATCTTGAATTGGCTTGCCCACTGAGTTTAATTAGCACTCAGCGCTCCAGCAAGGCAGAGCTGGGGCCTCTCTACTCTGATCTCATGGTACTTTCCTGTATGCCCATCACCACATTCCTTGGCTTGTGACTTCGTTGTTTGCAGAGTCCTCAGGGGTGCAGCTCAGAGAGAGGACATCTACGCTGGCTGCCATACAGAACCTGCAGGGCCTCCTTCCTGCCCACTGTCATTGTGCCCTCTGTGGGCACACATGGTCCTTGGGTGATCACCGTGTGGATCTGCCTCTAATCTTAGTCCAAGCTCCAGGCCTAACAAGACACATGTTGTGCTCTGTATTTCAGGATGTTAGACGAGGCTGATACTGGTGACTATTTGTGGAAGGAATAAATGGCCCATCTTATGCGCTGACTTTCCCATTAATTAGCCAAAGATCATTTATACTGTATGAAAAATCTGCATGAGAATTCATCAAGAATGGGTTATCTTTATGGTAACACTTTTCCAACTGTCATTGAACTGGGGCATCATTGCTGGGCTCTCACCGTGCAGTCTTCTCATGTACATGCGCCAGTTTGGAGAGTAAGTTCAGTCATGTGAATCAGAAAGTGCCGTGGAGGACAAAGAACCCAGAAACATGTTTTGATTTTGGACATTTTGTTTTTAATTGTTTGTCTTATAACCAAATTTCACACAATATTCATGCATAGGGGTGCCAATTTTGATAGGTTTAAGCCTGAAATTTCCTTCGGCTTGAGTGTGTTTCTACAAGCCTTCAAAGGTAATTTCTGCATGATCTAGACTTGAGCTGTTGGCTTTGATCTGGACTCTAAATTTGTTTCTTTACACAAAAGAGAAATTGTCAAGTTAATTACAGTATATCCCAATACTGAGGTGTGGTGCAGCTGTTACCAAGAGTTGGAGTAAAGAATGTCAAAACATGAGACTGGGTGTTGTGGCAAGTGCCTGTAATCCCAGAGCTTGAGAGGCTGAAGCAGGAGGATCACTATGAGTCTTATCTACATAGTGAGACCCCATACTAAAACACATCTTTTAAAAAATGTCAAAACATTATTGCACCAATTTTTAAAGTATAGAAGTCTTTGAAATAAGTGTAAGTCGAGGAAAGACTAACACCTTTATTCATAACACCCCAAGTTCGCATCTCAGCAACACAAGCACTTTAGTAGATCGCAGTGTATTATTCGTGTGCATGCATGGGCTGGCTGCAGAGTTGCATTAACCCTTGTATACGTTCTTTCCTGCTTGCTTCCTCTTCTTGATGAGGTGAAGAGGGTCAATAAATAAAAGAGGTAGATATATATTTATAACTAGATACCAATAGTGCACAGGTTAAAAAAAATAAAAACCCTTTGAAAGCAATGAGGCTGGAATTTTCCTTCTGTGCCTGGTGCTGAGACCACTGTCTTTGCTGTGCCATGTGGGACAACTTCCTTCAACTCCTTCTGGCTTTGGGGATCTGAACGGCACTCTTGATACGACTTGCCTTAAGTTTCTATATGCTTTAAAAAAATAAGTGCAATAAAAGCTCACATCCCTTGCACTCAGGAAACCAGGTCAAAGTACCAATAACGTGCACTGTCCATCTTATAGCCTCACCCAGGTAAACAAATAGCTCAATCTGGGCTGAGTTTTGGAGAGACGCCAATGCCTGTCCCAGAAGAGCCCACTGACGTCATGAGCAAGCCCGAAGTCCTACAGAATGAACGTGCTGGCTCTCTGCATCTGCATTTGGGTCGGAGCAGTACCCTGGCAGCCCCTTCTGATCTACCTGGAAGCTATTTTCTCCCAGTTATCAAGAGGCAAAACTGGGGCTGGGGATTTTGCTCAACAGTAGAATGCTTGCCTAGCAAGCTAGAAGCCTGGGGTTTGGCCCTTGACACCAAAACCAAACAAACAGACAAACAAAAAAGAAATTAAAAAGAGGCAAAACTAATTTGATTACACAGAAGAACATGATCTTTGTTGTTTCAATTTGTTTGGAGGTTGCTTTTAAAAATAGATGTCTGAACCAGAGCAGCCTGTCTTATACAAGGGATGGTTGTCAGTTTGAGTCAAGGAGATACTGTAAGTTCCATCCTTACCTCGGAGCTGAGTAAAGACTTTGCTGGGGGCTAGGAAGAGGCACAGAAATACGTGCTGCTGATGCTCATTCCCCATAGAAGGGACAGCCTCAGATCTCAGGGGCATGTTTCAATATCGATTAGTACATTTTGTCCAGGAGTGTTAAGTCTAACCTTGGAAAGTCGGAATGTAGCTCTAGATTCAGAAAGAATATTCCATGATAGGAACCTGGTATTCATACTGAGTTCATGTTTCAGCTAGTTTCATATGCTTGATTGATTTTTTGATCTTTAAAGGATCCCTGTGGAGTGGGCATCTCTGGGTCAACTTTGCAGATACAGAGATCATTTCACATTGAGGCTTGCTCAGCTATAGAAGCAAAATTTGACCCACAATCATTCTGCTGTGTGCCATGGTTACCATTACCCAGCATTCTTTTGGTCATGAGTCTTGCCTGATTGGCTTAAAGGCCCCCTACGAGGTAAGGGCAAGGCCTGACCTCTAGTCCACTGTCGGCCAGCTGCATGGCCTACATGCTGAGCTATGTCTGGGAGTCACATCTTCTGTGTGCTCCTCTCTCACTTCCTGTAGTGTCCACGGAAGAAGCCCACCTTACCAAGGGCAGAAGTCAAGGTCAAGGCAGCACTCTGCAGAGCACAACCCTTTTTATAACTTCCTCTTGCAGCCAGTCTTCATAAAGGGTCTTTGTAACTCAATTCCAGCAAGTTAGCTGGCTAACAATAAGGAATATTCCCGGAGCAAAGACTTCCCTCCAAGCTCACTTAGTGTGAATATGTTTACCACCTGTTTGCAAGATCAGTGACTAAATACTACTGGCTTCACTGGGTGGTTGATGTTTACTACTAAGAATGGAGGCTTCAGTGTAGTGCATTTATGCTAACTTTTCTGTAAGCAATTATTCTGCAAAAGGTGAGCGCCTCTTTTAATTAGATGGTGGGGCTCTGTGCATAGCACCAGATGCAAAAGCCTTATTATATAGAGTTAAGTTGATACATGGATAGTTACTAGTGCAGAGCCGTGGAAATCAGGTCATTCCATGAGAAAGCAAATTGAAGACTGACATCACCACCAGGTTGAGATTAAACCTAGCATCTTTCACTTTGAAATGGAGAGACTGGATCCCAGGAGTACGAGGTGTTACCTTTGCACATTGCAGTCACTGGTTGTTCCATTATCAACTTCACCACTGCAGCAGCACGCTGATTCCTGGCTCTGTTCTCTCTGTCCTCACTTTCCTCTTCATGCATAGATCCCGCTGAACAGCCAGTATCCTGCACACTGCTTTTCCCCCTTAATGCCCAGCACAGAGCCACATGCCCTGTCCTCAGGCCATGCATAGTGTTCTGATACATTTCGGCTCCCCTTGCTCTTGCCCAGTAAGGCAGTCCCTCATTGTGCAGGGTACATTTCACAGATAAAAGCGAGGCAGGTCTACCTGCAGGCATAGGGTCAGCAGTGGCTCTGTAACAGACCGTCAAGGAGATGCCCTGCAAAATGCCTAACTTCTGGAGGAGCATTGGGTACCCACAAAGCTGTATCCAGACACTTTAATGATGACAGTTTTCAAGGGTTCATCAAAACTGTTGTGGAGAGGCAAGAGAGCCCATCCTGGCCTGGAGGGGAACACTGAACATTGCCACTAGTAAAGTCCAGCCACGGTCATTATCAGCACACACATAAAGTCTGGGTGACCTGGGTATTCGAGATCTATGTTCAATTAAAAGTCCTTGGGTGGAGCAATGGTGTCCATGAACATATCGCTAGAACAGGGAGAAGGCGGGACGTGTCTGGCTTTTTGATGACAGTGTTAACACTTCTTGTCTTCATAGCCCTCGTATTGTTAGCTAATTCCCATGCTGGCATATCTAACCCCACCTTGCCCAGCCTTAGGTGCTTGCCAGGTAGAGGAACTAGGGCCCACACTGCATACCTCCAGCCAGCTTGTGTTTTCTGTGGCCTAAGGACATGTTCCTCCTGTCCCAGCTCCCTGATAGTGCAGAAGGCAGCCCAGAGAGGAACTTCTCATTGTCTACTTCTGGAGGGAATTACCTTGTAATTCAGCTTGAACGGACACATACCACAAGTATTTGAATATTTAATCATAGTGGGTGTAGGCAGAGAGCACTTTCCTCTACCTACTTTTATGTATCTATAGAAATGCTTGTGATTAAGGATGTCAACAATACCCAAGAGCATTGGCCAGCAAAGAAATATTGCCAGGGACTAAGGCATTATGAAGTCCTAGGGGAAGGGGACTATTTGAGGTCATAGACATCTAGACCAGTTGGGGGAGCAAGGCTTTCCAAAGCCTTGAGAATGGTCAATGCATTGGCCTGGTCCAGAATTAAAAGTGAGAGCAAGAATTGGTCAGGCCATTTCTCATCAGTTTTATCAAGCAAGTACATGGTGCTATTATTGGAGGATCATGGTGGCCTTCCTCTCATTTAGTCTGCTGGTTAGTGATTGACTTATTTCAATATTTTTCTTCATGCATTCATATTTGCACTGAACATAATATACTTTTAATCTTCTCCCTCCAAACAGAACATTACAGAACTCTCCAGGTCGTCTATGTCAAAAAATAACGTTACCTTCAGATTCCAAGAAGAAGAAGGCTGCTGTCTATACCCACTAAGCAATTACACCAACGTTGCCATGCTCAACAATTACATCAACTTTTTTTATGTCTAGCTATTTCATTCAAGGTTTTTTGATGAGCACTGTTGTTTCAGTAGCATAAAGCGTATTACTTTACTTTCCTAACATATGTTGTATAAAAACTTCACATAAGAAGAGATCAAATGGGTAAATGAAGCTATACTTCAGCTTATCATTTAGTTGGAATTCTAAGCAAACAATCTTAAAGCAAAATCCAGAAAGGGGCTTGTTTTACATTCACACTCCAGGTTTTACTATAGGCTGGATTGTGAGTGCTCAAGGTTAATATGAGTGCATTAAGGTGGAGAGGTGAGGAGTTGAACCTCTCAAGTATGTTATTCAACCTTGGCAGAAAGTCAAACTCTAGCAGACAAAAGTCTCTTGGTGAATACTGACCTGGTCAAAGCCACAGGGAGATGGTGTTTGTACATGCACAGCAAATGAAAGGCAAATCGGACAACTAAGTGGTTATTTAAAAAAAAAAAACAATGATGAGCCAAGAAAAAATCTGTCTGCTTTTGTTTTTCAAATATGTTTTTCTTTGTGTGCTACAGGCTTAAAAATCCCTACCATCCCCCTGTTAAGTGCATAAGCCATTCCATTTTTGTCAGTATGCTGTCAACCTAAGAGAAACTTCTAGGACTTTCTGGAAATTACGACCCACAGAGCAGTAACGCACAGTAAAACAGTAAGGCACATTTTGGGATCTCTGGTAGGTTTTGGTCTTTGTTTTCACAAATTTTACTTTCAAAAAAATCCTAGAGCAACATTTTATTGTGAAAAATATGGGAAATACAGATTAAGAACAAAAGCCATTCACATTTCCTCTGCCCAGAGAAAACCGGTATAACCAACTTTGAGTTCTCGTTCTCTATTTTGCTGCATAATTTCCATGTACAGATGCATGAATATATATTTGTTTAACAAAAATGGGATCATGCCCTGTGTGATCTTTTATATAACCTACACTTTTTATCTAATATTTTACAAACATATTTAAGTCAATTAAATTATCTCACAACATTATCAAATGGTAGAGTCTGGCCTTCCAACTCTTAGACATGTTAACTGATCAGAGGCTTTTTTCTCAGGATTAGTAGTAGTATTGCTTTAAAAAACACACTTCTATCTGAATCCAGGTAAAACAATAGTAGTCCCATTAATAAGCAGGTTTACAAAAAGTCCCTTTATTCAAAGGATTTGGGGTTAAATATAACTCCAGTTTTGTTTGTTTTATTTTGTCTTTTATCAAATTTTAAAATTTTTATTAACACATTTTTGCAGCACATATTTTTATAATTATCTTGGGGAGTGGGCATATGTACATAACACATCTTCTGTATTAATCCCTTTCCTCCCACTTCCCTCCCTTCTCCTCTAATTTCCTCCCCCCCATTTTTATTCTTGTTCATATTATCAATCATAGCTCACGTTTATGAGCTATAATATTTACATTCACTACAGTCACTAGGTTTCTGTACATTAATGACAGGACTTCTTAGATTCATTAGTATGTTAATATTGATCTCAAAATTATGGATCCCAAAATTCCTTACAACTACACACTTTCTCTCTCTCTCTCTCTCTCTCTCTCTCTCTCTCTCTCTCTCTCATCCCTATTTATCATCAGTTCAGACCTTGAGAATTTTCTTCCTTTACAATTAATATCTAGAACTTGAATTTCTAGGTCAAAAAGCTTATATTATAATGATCTCTGTAATTTCATTGAATATTTTATCTTAAATATGTCCAGTTCTTACTAATACCTGTCACTCCTCAGATTAAACAGAAGATTACAGATGCCTGGGTGCTAGGGATTTCTGGGTCCTTCTTCAGGAAACAGAATAAGAATCTGTGACATCATTAAATCTCTCTTAATTCATCCTGAGGGGACCTTCTCAGCCTCTCTCCATGAGGTGGGTTTGCAGGAAGTCACAAATAAAAGGCCAAGTGCTTCATTTCAGACTTCTGCAAATCTAGGCCACACCAGCTACAACTCCCCAGAGCCCAGCTGAATGTGAGGCCTGTCTCGGCAACCCATGCTGAACATTACCCAGCATACCTCAGAACATCCTCAGACTTCCTCAGGAGGTTCTTAAGCCACAGAACCAAGCACACTATCAAAAGGCTGAAGAAACCGGCTGACCCAAAGTGGAGCTGGTTTCTCTCTGTTTTCTGCATTCAGCCCTTTTTATTCCGCTGACACAGGCTCCTGTCCTCTTCTGTCTTGGCTTCAGGCTGGAAGGAACATTCCATACCCAGGAACGGCACTGGGGAAGCTTTTGTTAAGATTAACATGGCTGAGGGCCAGCAGGCTGCTCATCTGGGAAAAATAAGCCCACCTGGATGGGATACACCTGCTTTCCCTAAAGAAAACTGAGGCAGAAAGAAAAGCCAGCCATGTTGGGCAGCCCAGAAATACTCTTTTACCAGTAGCTACCTGAAGCTTAAAAATGTCCATGGTGTTTGACCAGGGTACTTTTGTTGAAATGTTAGGAAAATAACCAGCTCTCCCCTCAAGATTTTATACAAATGTATTTACTGAATCACTACTTATGGTAATGAAGCTTGGCAGGGGGCTCCTCTCGCTGATAAAACAACCTGATTAAATAACTAAGTATATCTGTTCCTTCGATACATAGTTATAATCTGTGGATAGTGGCGCACACCCAGCCCTCGGGAGCCCGAGGCAGGAGGATCACTTGCAGCCCAGGTTACAAAGTGAGCTCAAACTGCATAGAGAAACCCTGTCACAAAAAAAAAATAGATATATGCATCAGAAGACTTAAAAAGAAAAACAAAAGACTTAAAAAGGATGCATTCTATTTGAGACAGACGAAATTGTGTATGGAGAAGAATCAGAACTATATTCAACTAAAACTATGTAATTCAAATCAATTTTAAAAAAACAGAAGAAAAAATTCCAGTCTACTTGCATGGATTGTTTTGAGTGTTGGAACTATACCTATGGTGTTTTTTACCCTCTTCCAGCCAAGTTTCAAAGATGAGTACAGACTGGGACTTTCTGATAGAAACAGCCACACATTGTGTCAAACAGAAAAGTACTCATCCATGGTTTCTAACGTCACCTATCTTGACGCAGTCATGAGCTTTGTATTCTTCTGTTTGGGTTTTTTTTTTTGTGGGGGGGCTGTTTTTATTTTTTGGTGAACCAATCCTACAAAGCACATTTAAAGGATTTAAGGACAAAACCCCATTTGGGTAAATTCCCAACAGAAACCTTAAGAAGTCTGCAAACAGAATGAAGAGCAAGATGCAGAGGGAGAGGAGAGATGGCAAAGCTGAGGGAGAAAGGGCAGTGGATGGGTGGGAGAGAGGTGGCCCGAGAGGGGAAAGTATGGAGTACGTAAGAGCGTCACACGGGTTTCAGAGGCCTCGGGTGTCAATGGCTTCCTTACTGGTAAAAAGAGGACCATATTGTTGGCTTTAAAAGGTGTGAGAATAAATTACACAAAGCCAGCTTTTCAAGTAAACATTTGACCCAAAGTACCAGTAAGCACTCAGGGAATGTTCTAATAAAAGTGAGCTCTCTTTCCCAGCAAGCTTAGCACCAAATGAAACGCTGTCACAATTTCAAGGTCAGAGGACAGGCTCTTAGTGAACCTCAAGTAAGCCCAGGGAAACCATCCAGAAGACGATGCGGAACCCCTCTCGCTGGAATGAGCGATCCAGGGACACCATTTGCATTTCTTTTTTAGGGAATTAGAAACAGCATTTGGTCATTTTGCCCAAGACACAGCAGGGAATAGTCCCCGAGACACATCCATCAGAAGCAAGGCCCTCTTTCTGATCAGAGTGCCACACTTTCCTAGCAACTGCCCCAAAGCGGCCTAGGAAGGAATCCTAGCTTGTAGGGTCAACACGTGCACCAACACGGACCCAAGATAACAGGGCTATGAGTTGCAGTCCTAGCCACACTGGTGGGGTCCACACAACGCTGTCTAGGAAAGATGCAAGACATTCGCTGGTTGAATAATATATTAATGATGAGGTTCCTGAGCCGCTCTGGTGTTTTCCTACCAGCACTCTCTCCAGTGCTTTGAATTTCCATGGCAATTAAAATTGTGACCTTAGTGCTGAGAGGGAATAAAAGACAAAATGCTTTTCTTCAAATAAAGAGGCTGATTGTTTGGGACTGGTATATATACATAGACAGAGGTTATGCAAAATATGATACTAAAACAAGTTTAAAATATATGCACAGCAAAACTAGATGTTCACCTGGCTGCTAGCCAACAGAAATGCCCGTGTTGAGGTGTGTGTAGCCTTCCCACGTAGCACCACAGCACTAGCGCTTGGGCGTCCTGCAGACCTGGGAGGCATTGGGACCTTAAGAGAAGCTCAAGTTAATCTGTGCAGAAACGCTCTCTGAACCAGTGGTTCTAACAGCAGAAACCAAAATTAACGAAAAGGTGGCAGAGTTGGGTGATGGGCTTCCACGTTGTGGTCCCTCCTTAACATCCTACCTGAGGCATCATGCATCTAGCAAAATAACTGAAAGGTCTGAGAAGATGGTTAGCAGGGAGAAGGAAAAAAAAAAGAGGGGACCTGAACCCAGTTCCCTGAAGCTTGAAAGGCACTAGAAAAAGTGAAATGGTATGTGTTAAAATATATAGTGGTATTGTTCTTTTCATCTCTAAAAATTAACTTTATTGCTTCTGTATCATTTCACCAATAGATAAAATTCAGAGCAGTTTCTTCTGAGGCCATGTGGATCCCATTTCATTATATTACTTAATATTCTGAAGGGATTTCAAACTAGTTTGGATATGTTGAAAGTCCCAAAGCTAACACACAGGGTAGACAATGCTATTTCAGATGATATCTTGACGTAAACTCCTAAAAATGGTATCTGTTGGTGACCAGAATGGGCAGCGATTTTGCAAGCAAAGGCTTTCTAGCCTAGCATTGACCTTGACGAAAGTAATCAGGCCTCCTCCATTGAAGTTCAAACAACAAAACCACCCATCACCTCATTTGAAAGAGCAAAACCACAAGCCACAGGCTTCAGCCATTACTGGGGGAAGCATCTATGTCTTGCTTCCTATTGGTAACTGCAGCAAGGTCTGTTTTATTCAGGTGTGAAACTGTATGCTGGTCACCTTTTGTGTTTAAAGAAAGGAGGACAAAAAGAAGAAAAGAGACCACAGAGAGGTAGGCACACTCTTCCCTTTTGGGGTAGAGTCTGTGGCATTGACTGACCTTAGAACACTGAATTCTTCTGAAGCTAAGCCCCAGGAACAAGGCCAGCCTAAGATATGTTCACAGTTAGAACAGGAAAGAGGATCACTGGGAAACATAGGAGGGGATAAAACGAGCATCCTGGGGTAGCTGGTACATGCAAAAAGGATTTGCCAGCCATCAGACACAATGGTGTCAAATTCAGATCACCCTACCCAGATTCTAACTTGTCCCTCAGTCCCCTGCATGGTTGGGTCAGGAAATGACAGTGATGCTTCTGGCAGGGAAAAACCACACACAAGGGCACAGACTGGGCTCATGAGCAAGAGGAAGCCTGGACATTGTTCTGGAACCTCAGTTCACCCTTGAGCATCCTACAGAACTGAGAAAGCTGAATAAGATCACCTGTGTTGGGATGTTCTTCTCTGGTAGACTGGAGATCTAAATTCCCCTATAGTAGGGGACTTTGCTTGGGGTGGGGGAACTCCCAGGATGCTTACTTCCCAGGATGTTTGCTTGTTGACCAAGTAAGTGAAAAATTTACAAGGATCTGGTTTGTATGATAACTTAGGGATTCTTTATTTAGAGGAATGTTCATCTTCCTTCCTCAAGTTCTTCCAGGGTTTACCTCACCAGTTTGGTCCAGGGACCACACAGGACACAGGTCTTCCTTCGGTCCCTTTGATACTTTGGACATCATCTTGACTGGCTATTGCATCCTTGTTCAACCTCTGCCTGAAGCTCAGCTGGAATCAGGCCCTTGAAGCCACTTCTCTGATCAGCTGGAGATACTCAGACTCTATAATTTACTGGAATAGGAATATTCAGCTTACAGAAGGGGCAGTGGCTTAGGTACAGGGAAGCCACATGACCTTGAAATTACACAGACCTGGGTGTGACTCACAGCTTTGCTGACTTAGGAGTAGTGTGGTCAGTGGTAAAATTGACGTCTTCATCTGTAAGACAGGAAGAGGGGGCATTAGTAGGACCTCGGTCCCATTAGAAACTAGGTAGGTGCAGCTTACTTACAACAGGCTCTGGCTCTCCTCTTTCACAGTGGTGGGGATGATTTTCCTGAACATAATATTATTCTTTCCCTCCATCATCATCTATTAAACCCACCATGTGAAAGGTAGAGTTCAAGGCAGGTGATTACTGTTGCAAAGGAAGCAGGTAAAGTTTTGTGGTGTTTATATTACAGGGAGAGAGAAAACCAATAGAGAGACTCATTATGTTTTGGAGGAGAAAAGTAAAAGGCAAATGGAAGATGAAAAGAGATGACATGATGAATGCAATGGCTAGAAATGACACCTCATCTGGAAATGATCACATTTGAACAGTGAGAGAGAAACCCAGGGATATTTCTGGAAGAAACACTTCAGCAGAGGGAACAGCGATTATGATGACTTTGCATTGAGAGTTAGCATCAGTAAGCTGACTGACCTTGCATCAGTTAGCTTTTGCTGTGTAACAAGTAATCTTAAAATTATAATGGCATGGAATCACAAACTTTTGTTACCTTTTGCACATCTGTGAGTTGACTCAAAGTTTCTCTTCCTCTGGGGTGACTCAGTTGGAGTGGATAGTACAGGATTGCCTCGTTCACAAAGGTAAGCGTGAGCCTGACGGCTGATCTGGTGGTGACCTTGTGCCATTAGGCTGGCCTAGGCTCAGGAACATGGAGGTATCTGCAGGATTCCACAGGGTAGCAGAAAAGGACAAGCCTCAGTGCAGCAGCCAACACAAGTTATGTAGCCCGCGTCAAAGTTGGCTTGGAAGGTGGCCACCAAATAAGGGGATACTAAGAGAATGAGGATAAGCATTTGTGCAAACAGTCCACCTTAGAGACAGCAGGGGTTTGTACAGAAGAGTGACATTTCCTGATACATACTTTAATAGTCCTGGAATTATAAGGACTGACTCCAGGGGAATATACCAGATGGGAGGCTGCAGAGGCCAGTGGTGTCTGACAGCTGCACCACAGGGAAGGAAGCCCAGGGATGCGCAGTGTTGCCTATCCTGGAGCCGCCTTACCAGGAGAGGCAACGACAGGCATCCGCACTCTCCATTTCATGGTACAGCATTTCTTAGCACAAATGCATATTCTCCATTATGCCCGAGTGGACTTTCTAGTGTCCTTTCTAGTGTAATCTAAAATTTTGAATTTCCAGAATGTTGCATTTGAGAAGTTTGTTGAATAAATCAATGAATGTAGGAAGGCTTGTTCTATATAACTGAGAAAGCTTTTAAACTTAAGGGGAATCCATGGTGTAAAAAGAGAGGTCCAAGTGGAAAAGAGTCACCAACTGTCCCGGATGTACACAGACACTCGCTAGCCACTAAGTTCTTCATAATCACAGGGGAACAAGCCACTGAGGACTGAAATGACACGCTGTGAGTAATGTCAAAACATCTTAAGGTATTGTGTTAAACGCTAGTCATTTTCTTTATTTTTCTTTCTTTCTCTGACAGAAAATACGACGCTGGTATGCTGATTGTGTGAGACAACCTGGGCACAGACAGCCACAAAGCACAAAAACAAAACCCAAACTTGGAGAAGAAGTAACAACCACGTTTTCCTGGCATCTACAAGATGTGCTTTATTTTTCTTCTAGTTTCTTTTCTAAAAAACACAAAACAAAAACAAAAAAACTGAAACAAACATTTAAAGAAATGATCCAAACTTCAGGTGATTGTAGTCAAGCATGTTCTTTTATTAAGCCTAGGAGGGGAGGAAGGGGTGGAAACTAAAGCCAGGTGCAGAAGCAGGGGGACTGAGGGACTGTGAAACTCACCCCCCGGGCTGCTCTTGGGACCCTGTGTGGAAAATGAAGGGACTTCCAGTTTGTTGCCCACTGCAAGGACATCTCATATTCCCATGGACAAGATGCTCCCTTTCTTGCCCATCTAGCTA
Source organism: Octodon degus (assembly GCF_000260255.1). Taxonomy (NCBI): domain Eukaryota; kingdom Metazoa; phylum Chordata; class Mammalia; order Rodentia; family Octodontidae; genus Octodon; species Octodon degus. The sequence goes on from NW_004524587.1 coordinate 2,605,831, forward strand.
TCTAGGGAATGGTTTGCAAAAATGATTTATCATCTCTAAAGAATTATTGGTATAGCTTTGGCAAAGGATTGGTGACAGACACTGCCAGACCCTTGTGCCATCCTAACTCTCATTAGCAGAATCAGCTGGGACAAATCTCTGGGATTCTCCACCGGAAATTGCCAACCCTACTCAGACTTGGTTGGGATGAATGAAACCATAATCTCCTCAACAAATGCACAGGGCAAGGATGAATGCTTGATTTTGATTCTCTAGACAGGAGAAAGCTACCTCTGGGTGCAGTGGTGGCCATGTGACAATGGGACATCAGGCTATCCTAAAGTTAGAGAGAGTTGCTTGTGCTTCTATAATGAGAGGAAGAACCCACATACAGGCCAAGCTTTTGCTTTCAAATAACCCACCACCAGAAAGCAGAGGGACTCATGCCGACCCCGGCCAGAGAGAAGCGACACTGTCCCTGTGCCCTGCAATTGCTTGCTCCCCATCACTACTTCTTATCTGTCAAGCACTTTTACTTCCTTTGCTCTTGCACATCTGCATGGCCGGGACATGGAACTGCGGTGCCAGGCAGGAAGGGGCCCTGCTAGCCAGATGTGCTGCCCAGCCGCTCCTGCACCAGCCGCTCACTGAGCTCCCACAGGGCCTGCGCCGTCTCTTCACTCTGAGCCTGTGCTGAGGGCAGGCAGCGGCAGCAGTTATTGAAATACATTCCTCCCAGGCCTTCCATCTCCGGAGCTGCTGCGCAGTAGACGGTGGTGGCTGCTCCTTGTTGCTGAAAAGCAAGGGAAAGAAGAAGCCTTAAGAGGTGATGGCCAGCATTGGTGAGTGTCCCACACCCGCCCACACGCAGCTGGGTACCAACGCCAAAGGATGCCGAACGCAAAGCAGTGGCTATCAGAGGTGCTACGGGACCGTCCCCACAGAAGGAGTTCATAAACTCCACTTGTTACGTGGGTGTGATGTTCTACACCTCTAACAGGAAACGGCTTGGAGAACAAAAGGACTCGGATGCATACATCACGGGGGAGGGGGCAGACCGTGTCCTTCCTGACACACCAGAAGGGATGCATACAGCCCCTTGGCCTCCTAATGTGTAAAGTACTCTGACACAAGAACTTTCTAGTACTTCTCTGTAAATTAAACCAAGCACTCTTAGTGATGGTCCCTCAAGTAGAAAACCCAGATGGGGTTGGTGCCAGTTTTTTTTTATTCTTTGCCCATGGTGTGCTAGGGGAGGTGTTTGGAATGCTGTTAAAATGAGTCTTAAATGTTTAAGACTGGCACACCAAGGCACGTGCTCTACACACACACACACACACACACACACACACACCCCTATGCATCTGAAAAACCTTTGTCAGCTGTCTTACGTGTCCTGGATTTGCAGTGGGACACCGGCTGAGGGTACATTCCCTCCAGCCCAAGTCCAAATGCAAGTTGTAGCGAATGCTATTGATCACTTTTGGTTCAACTCTGATGCAACAGCGGCGGCCGGGGCTAGGGAAGGGTGTGTGCTGATGGGCACTGTGTCATCTGGCCGGGCAGAGACTGCTGTGAAGAGGGCAAGAAATCACTTCGCTTTGCAAACCATAATTAAAAATAATAGGCTGCTGTTCATAGGGAGACACTGTACACACGACTCTAATTTAAAACCAATACAGTTTATCTGGCATCTTATGATTATTTATGTGCATTTCAGCCCTTGTTGTACCAACTAATTATCATTTCATGGGGGTGGGGTTTCAATAGAGCATTAAAAGGCAACAGCAGAGGAGGTTGTCCTTAAGGATATGCTAAGGTTGTCTGCTTGCAGAGGGACACAGATTTCTGTCCCCACCCAAAGGTGCATTCTAGGATCATTGGGAGCTGGAGCCATTCTGAGAACCAGGATCACAGATGTGATAATTGGAGGGCAGTTTTAGAAAGAAGATTTAGGGCTTTGTGTCTTGCATTAGCTTCAATGTCTATGATCATAGTTGAAAAATGAAACCGTCCAACGCACCAAGGGACCTGATCCTAGGAAAGGTGTGGCATGTGAGCAAGAGGGACCCCAGCTTCGGTAGCACTGACTGCACTCTACTGGACAAGGGCCACCCATCCAGGAGTTGAACAACTGACAAGATCTGAGGTTCATTCACCGATCACTAGTTTGCTACCTGCCCGTTCCTTGCCCTCTTACCCTGCCCACCTCTCACCAGCCAGTGAATGTCCTGGATGCAGCTGCCGCTTTCCCAATTGCTTTGTGGGTCTTGAGTCTAATGGAAATGAGCTTATGTCATTCGAATTTCCTTTCGCTGCATTCTCATTGCTAATAACCCTCAGCTCGGCACCCGGCGCATTGCTCTACAGATTGTCCCTTGGTTTCTCCGACTCCTATCCTGGGAAGAGGGAAGCACAAGTGCCTCTGCCAATGAATGGGAGACCCGAGATGCATACCCAGCTAACTCAAGCCAAAATAGCCCCAGTTTCAGTCCTTAGAAGTCAAGTGGAGACGCTGCTTTGTATAAACTTTAGGCCAGGTGTCCTGGGTTTCTACTGTACTTTGTAGCTGCAGTGTCTACCAGAGAGTGGTAAGACGCCCTACGCTCGGCTGCTAAATGGGGAGAGCTCCCATCAACTCAGGCTCAAGTCCCACCCTCCAATCCTGGAGGGGTCATAACATCAGCATCCATGTGTCAGGGTGGACCTGCCCTTCTCAGGATCTGCCCCTCATGAGAAAAGTCCAAGGGAAGGCTCAAAAACAAAACAAAAATGACTTGGGAAAGCAAAACCCAAATTCTTCCCAGCCCAGTGTAGCATTTTGCCACTATCACCTTCTAAAATGTTATCAGATTTCCTTGTAGCATTGTTGAAATAGTAGTTTTACCAAGAAATTCTGTGGTCACATTGATTCAGAATCACGTGGATCAAGGGTAGGGGTTTCACACTGGCGCTGCAGAGTCTGCAAGCAAGTGCAAGCAATGGGCCTCATTTCCCGCGAGCCCACACTGGACGGCCATGCGGAGAACCATGCCTTTCAGAAAAGCCCATGTTTTCCTTTGCTCAAGCAATAAGTGACTGTGATTCTTTTTGCCACTGGGCTTGGTGTTCAGTCCAAATGCCAGCACTGTAGGTCTGGCTTTTCTAGAACATGGCACAGAGTGGAGACACCTAAAAGCAAGGCCCACCTTCTCCACCCCAAGCTCTGCTGTGCACACTTTTTCTCCCCATGCAGAGCAATTAAGTAGCAACAAGGTCTTGTTGGTCCCACACTCTCCTCTTCTTGGGGAATTCTCTTTCCAGAAGTCCCAGTAGTAATCTCTGAGTGACATCTTTATAGGATCAGATGTGACGACAGTTTAATAATAACAAGCTCTCATTTTGGGCTCATCAGCTCTTTGGTCTGCATATCAACAGAACGAGACCAAACCATTTTCATGAAATCTCATTAGTAAACAAGCCCACACTGCTGATATAAGATGAAACATTTTTAAACACATTAAAACATTTTTTAAAGCATACTTTAATCACCATCAGATGACTTTCATGCCACTTTGGGGGCATCAGTCCATAATTCAGAAAAGATGAAAAAGCCATACAAAGGAAATAATGGTAACAACTCCAATATCTGGGGCTGTGACTTGCCAGTTGCCACGATTGCTTGCTGATCTACTGTGAAATAATAATACCTTGATGTAGAAACACTGGCTGGAGCTATGGGCTCACCTAAATGATTTCTGAGAACAATTTATCAGTAAGTTGCAAGCTGATCGTGGAAGGCAGAGAAGTGCCACCTCTAATCCAGTCGAGGCAGGGAGGCAGGATGTGGACGACTCAGGACTGAGGATTTCTGGGAAGCCCAGTAGAGTATTTAATCATGCCCGAATGCCATGTTCTATCTAGCCCAGCATTTGTGAGCTCCCAGAGAAGAACTGTGCCATCAATCTTTGCGGTGTGTGTAAAATTACCCAGGATTCTTGTTTGGGATCAAGCTAAGAGCGTCTTGGTCATAGTGGCGCATCATTCTCGTTCAGGAATCATTTGTCAGATCTGAAGCACAATCTTCTACTACAGAAAGGTGGGATTTAGGAAGCAGATGCTACTTGTTTGTGTTTGAGGCCCGAGATCTAAATTATCCATCCTTGTAAAACTCTTTGTGGGGATGAAAATGTTAAGTAGCCGCTTTTCATCAACATTTATTTGATAACTGCTAGCCATCAATTTGTAGCTGTCAGCACAGAATATAAATGAATATTGACTCCTTTAAGAGAAAAAGCGCAGAGGTTTCTGATAAACAATACATGGCAAAGAAAAAAAATCACACATATTGATATCAGTAGAGCATTGGTTAGTACTCTGATATAATACGTTCTTATAAGGACATATATCACAGGATTAAGTGTAGTTTTCAGGTTTCCCTACTTTCATATGCATGCTTATTTAAAAGAAAGAATAGATTCCCATCTTCAAGTAGATGTAACTATGAGATGCACTTACAAATAGACACAGTGCCACGGCGTCTCTGTATATTCAATGACTGCAAGAGCAGCAGACATTCTCAGATTGCTTTGTTATAGACGCATCGATAAAAGGACACTGCACAGCAAATTCTGAATTAATCAACTGGTACAAAAGAGTAGATCTTGGCAGGGAACTATCATGCACAAAGGCCTGAGGACCCCGAGGGCAGGGAAAGAGGCCCACCCTTCAGAGGTGGGGAGTGTCCACAGAGCTGAACCTCCAGAACGAAAAGGTGTCCCCAAGTGAGCAGGCTTGACAATAAAAGGAAAGACAGACATCTATCTAAACCCATACAGGCCTCACTGCTCCTCACTGAGGGCCTGCTAAGCAAAGCGAACCCCCAGGCACTCCCAGCCACCTGCTCCTGGGAGTGTAATGACAACCGACCAGAGAGCACGAGAGATGCGGTGCGTGCAGCCTTGTGCGCGCAGTAAGTAGCTGGCTCCACCCTTTCTCTGGAGCTCCTTGGCTCATGGTAACATGCCCACAGGACAGTTTTTAGCCACGCTGTCAGACAGGTGTGACATGGTGTTCCAGAGTTTACCTTCAGATACCTTGGTGTTTGGGATGTAGCTCTCCCTAGAAACAATTATGGTTTCAAAAACAAACAGAAAGCAAGCTGTTCCAAGAGGTGATGTGCTCCCCACTTACTACCCAAGGACAACTTCTCAGTGGGCAATCTGCTCCTACATTCCATCAGATCACAGAGTCCTACAGTTTATATAACACAGATTCACAGGCCTCTCTACTTGGAGTGGCCACAATCAATGGGTGCTGTCTTCCTCCACTGTCACACACACACACACACACACACACACACACACACACACACACCAATATTAAATTGCAATTAGTGCTAATCAGCAAGCAGGCTAACTTGCCCCAAATCTTGGGAGGCAATAGAAAAGTACAGAGAGCCCCGGAAAGGACTCTGTCCTCCAGACTGTCTGGTTTTCCAGTTGGGTGTCAGCCAATGGGGGCTTTTCAAATCATTGGCGTGAACAGTAGTGATTGAGATGTTACCACTCGCCAGACACCTGCAGAAAGTGTCACAAGAGTTGCATTCTAACCCTCATGCTGCTCGGCAAGACTGGAAGCATTAGCATCCTCAGGTATGGAGAACCCCACTTAGTATCGAAGATCAAAAGCAAACTCATCCCCGTGTATGGAAAGCCCACTTTGTGCCAGAGATCAAAAGCAACTTGTCTGTAGACACACGGATAATCACGTAGATTGTCCAATTATGGTTTCCACTTACATGTCTCCCATTTGCCTCAAGCTGCTTTATAACTCTTTTCCTTTCTTCCTCACCAGGCCCCATCTCATCACAGAGTGACACCCTGACGTGGCATGAAATTCAATGTGTGGGCTCTTGGGCGCTCACCTGAGAAATGTTCAAAGGAGATTTTCCATTGTTGATTTAGTCAGGGAGCTAAATTGAAATTATATCCATTTGGATTAACAAAAAGGAAGGCTCAGCACTCCCTCAGATGATTCAATAGCAAATGACCCTTAATAAAAGTGTCACCCGATCCAAAGTGCCACCTCTAGGCACCAGATTTGCAGAGGTAAGGAATCTACTCTTTAGCAAAATATTATTTTTTCAAAATGTGAACATCAAAAACAGTGAAAATGAAGCCATATCCATCATAATCCATCCCAGGATGAGCGTGGCCTTTTGTAGGTGCATGCTCTGACAGGCTTCTTTGGTCTGCGAGGAACAGAACCAACCTTTTCCTTCCCTCTCAGTAAATCCCTGGAAAATTCTGTTCTACAAATTCCTAACAATTGCCTCCCACAAAGGCCTTGAACAATACATGCTTAGATACATGCAAATACTTCGTGTAGCTGTTGAAATATAACTTTCTGCCCAAGCCCTCGAGAGGTTTGCTAACTCACAGGATATTTCTAACATTTATTAGAGAAGGGAAGTGTGCTACTTTTCTCACATGGAAAGATCAGAAGAGCAAATTATTTTTCAGGCTTTAAAAGTGCTGCTAGTGTATTCTAGAGAAGCTATCTGGACGCCACTGGGCCTCTTTGCCCTGCGGAGGGTCACGTGCCTACTCTAATGCAGGGATTTGCCAACACGTCCAGGCTTTTCTCATTGCCACAAGGAAAGCAGGCTCACAAATGTTGCAAACATCAGGTTTCTTTCTGTATGATTTCCCTACAGGCCACGGACCATTCCCTTCTGACACCGAGGGTACAGTCCATGGGGAGGCTTTGATGGTCGCTGATTGAGGGAGACCCAAGCCATGAACTTTGCCAATTTATCATCCTAAATGCAGTTTGTTTATGCATAGACCACCATCAATTTGCAAACAAACAAACAAACAAACAAAAAATACCTTGATGGAATAAAAAAGGAGAAATAATGTCAATTTTCAAATGCCACATGCTTAGAGAGATTCTCTGAACTGACGTGGGGTTTTCCTGTCTGGAGTGCTTGCATTGCAAGTAAGTGATCCCCAAGTCTGAGTTAGATTCCTGATAAAAGACATGCTTTGCCAGCAAGATCATTGAGGCATTTTAAGAGGCTGCTGTGAAGACCAGGGCAGAAGGAGTTAGAAAGTCGGCAGGAGTGTTGCTCCTACTCCTTAGAAACTTTTGCAGGTACAACCCCTCAGACCAGAGAGTTCCAGGTGGAAAGCTGGAAAGAACTTTTAGCAGGCAAAACAGTGTAGCTGTCTTCACTAGCCTTAGTACTTAGGGAGGAATATACAGCCAATCCCAGCCATCCAAAGGAGTCCAAAACCATGTTCGCTTGGGGAAGACCAGGCAAGGGAGGACTTGGACAAAGAAAGGATCGAGGAGCAGAATGATCTTGGTAAGCACTCAGGGCTCTGTTATCAAGTTAGTTAATTATTCTAAATTCTTCCTTGAAATAAATGGAGCAGAATGATCTTGGTAAGCACTCAGGGCTCTGTTATCAAGTTAGTTAATTATTCTAAATTCTTCCTTGAAATAAATGAACCCTTTCATGCCTTCTACATGTTTCAGAATTGTTGCTACAAATGTTCTGAGGGTTCCACGACAAATTCATGTCTGGGTAAAAGAATAGAGGCACAATACACCCAAGTGCTTCATCTTTCTTAGACCTGCTGTTATCACAAGACCTGCAGATACATTCTGCCGGGGGGGTGGATAAGGGGTCCTCCTAATGGGGGGAAGAAAAGGGGACAGCTTATGGACCACCCATGAGGCTGGCTTTAAGCAAGCTCTAAGCAAGCTATCTCCGCTTCTTGGTACCAAGATGCTGTTCAGTTGCTCAGACCTGAAGGATTCTCATTAGAAATAATGGAAGGTATTGTTTACTATGCTGTATTTCCATGGAAGAATTGTCCAGGTACACTCCACAGATGCTGCCTGGAATACCCACATTGCTCAGTAGTTTCTTTCTGAATGGAGACCTCTCTTGCTGGGAAGGAAAATTGCACTGGGGTATCCACTTCTCGGCAGGTTAGTTTGAAATGGCCAAGCAGAATAGCCATAGCCATTTGCTACTGACGGAAGCATTCTACTGATAAGCATCATCCTTGCACACGGGACACATCTGATGATGGCTTGTTGGTGGGTCACCTCAATGCCAGTGTTGAAGGACTGCTGTGTGTTCATAAGATATATAAAACCATTTAGCTCTTGTTCATTTGAAACATATTACATTTTTGCTCTACTACTTTACCCTCCTTATAGTTAGCTCTGTGTACTGTATATAAATGTACGCCGCTGTATTCACCATGTATACTGAACTAAAACTTGGAAATCACCGCCAGGCAGAATTGATAGGCTCAGTTCTAGTATAACAGTGCTGAGAGTGTCTCTGCAGCACAGGTGGAACCATTTCCTTCCTCCTTGCTGCACAGAGTGACTCCACCTGATCTGGCTGCCATATCAGCTCTCCAAGAAAGCAGACAGCACTGTTTCGTGAGCAGCCGATTTCAGGGCAAACACAAGCAAGCTGTGCACTTAGACTTGAAGGTTGACAGTTCCTTCGCACCCATGTCATGGATCTATTCTATGATAGTACTGAAAAGACATCGGGTGTGGAAGGGAAATAACAGGGACACTGATGGGGCCATGTCACGGAGAGAAATTAACTCTTAGTTCTGTCTTTCCCAAGATGAATGAAGAAGACATACTTGGCAATAATTCACATCTTCCCGTCAGGCCCCAGGGTGCGGCCCTACCATGTCAAGTTGGGCAGGTCTTGGTTGGGTATGGGCCTCTTCATCGGGCACACACTGGAAGAGATCATTTCTCAGGCTCAAAGATGCAGGCCTTGTTAATATTTCATTTAGAACACTCTGTAGAGAGTGTCTCGTTTATATTACTTCCATAATTAATGGTGATAGCTTAGGCATTGCCTTTTCATGGAGAGATCTCTTCACAGTGGTCGATGGGTAATGAGAAACAATGGATATTTCATTCACCAGCAGCTTGTTGCTAGTTAGTAGGAAATGATTGTGCGTGTTGTTGCTTTAATTGCCAGGGTAAATAATTCTGCCTCGGTGTTAGTGAGAATTTTAAAGCTCTTGATGCAAATAGACTAGAAACAAACAAACAAAAAAATTACCTTGATTATGCAACACCTTAGCATAGAAAGTTACAAAGGTATGTCTTTTTTAAAAATTGTATTCTATCATGCAAATGTTATCTCAATATGCATGTGCTCACTAGTCATCTACTGTATTTTAGGAAATACAATTAGGCCACCTTTCTCTTTTTCTATGTAGACTGTAAATAACTGTAGATCTTTCTCTTATTTCTCTATGTAAATATATGTAAATACTAATAAGCCATGCATGCTGATATTCTAGGCAATTTCAGGTACTTTTATAATCTGAAGGCATGAACTTGGACTGGTTTGTTAAAGGGGGCTCTCTCAAACTCTTTAAAGCTAAATAGAAATTAAAGATTTCTTCTTAGATTGCCATGGATTCCTTTGCCTTTTCTTCCCTCCAGTGGACCCTTACTGCGTCACCTCCATACAGGGAAAGGCTGCCGAGTGAAGGCTAGACCCAGGGACTCAGGCAGAACTGATTGGTTTGGGTTTTCCTTGGGTTTTGAAGTCAAAAACTTTATGGAGTTTTCAGAAAATCCTCTAGAATCATAAATGAGGTTCCTTTGGGTTTTTCTAACAGTACGTTCTTTTCTGAAAATAATTACTCTTGTTTCCTTCCTATGTGCCCAGCTCAAGGCAAAAAAAAAAAAAAAAAAAAAAACTGATAAAAAAATTCCTGTCATTCCCACTTCAAAGATGTGGAAACTGAGTCACATCAAGACTAGATACCCTTCTAAAGTAACAAAATTATCAAAGTTCTCCAAACCTCTGACTCTTTCCTGCATACAAAGCCTCAATAAATCTTCTCTGCCAAGGGCTGAAGATTACATAATTTACGCTCCGGGCATCCTAGTTTCTGTTGCCACTATTCATCTCTGCAATATCTGTCACAAAAGCAGCCTTGGCCAACATGCACAAATGTGATCATGGCTGTATCTCAATAAAGCTTTATTTACAAAAACAGGCAGCAGGCCAAGTTGGTATTCAGCCCATAATTTGCCAACCTCTGCTTCACGTATTATCAGAACTCAGTCCTCTTCAATAGGTCATTAGTCTTTCTCTTTCTGAGAATGTGCATGTGTTTGAAGGACTGGAGAAATATTTCAATCAACTGAAAACGTTCCACCCCATTTCTGCAAGCACCAGGCCTCTTTGCGGAAATCAGGAAATAAAAAAGGAGATGAGAAACAATGAAATCACCTGAGCTTATAAATCAAGGTGTCTTTCCCAAACAAATTACCTTGTCAGGTTTCAATTTGGTTATCTTTTGTTTTCATAAACTCGGATGGGAGAAAATGGTAAGAAAGACAGGAGTTAAAAAAAAAAAAAAAAAAAGGAAAAAAACCAACAACTCTCACTCTTCAACGAGAAGAAGGCCATTACCTCCGGTATCTATGGAAACCAAGCAGTGCACACACTTTTTAATGGCTGGAAAATAGTGTTTGTGTTTGAAGATGTTTTGCCCAAGTATGATGCTCCTGTGTAAATGCGTTAATTGACAGTTTCCTTTAGGACTTTCTTATTGAAGTTTCCAAACTTAATCTGATGGCATGAGGAACTCTCCGGAATCCTTGAAGAGTGCTGCAAAGCTGGGTCTTTAGAAAACAGAGCCAACCTGGGCATTGTGTATAAATCCAAACTGACTTCTGCAGAGCTAGTGAAGAGGCCGCGCTCTCCTTTCCTATCGTTTACCGTTGACCAAGCCCCGGCACTCACCTTGGGAAGGGAGGGGCCCCTGCTAACCTTTACAGAGCAATGATCATACTGGCCCAGGAGGGAACTGTAGAGGAGGGGAGAGCGGTGTTTGGGTGGACTGGGTGGCAGTATGACATGGTGGAAAGAACCCAGGAGCCAGCCTCTTGCCTTTGTCACCAGTAGCTCTGTAACAAGCCACTGAGCCACATGAGCGTCCATGAGGCGGGTAGAATAACATGCCCTTCATGGGGATCTTGAAAGACTAGCAATGGCATTTGGTCAGTTCTGGATGTACAACAAAAACCAGTTCGATGGCAGCTCCAGTTCTGCGTAAGGTTAAAGAAGGAAGCAACACACACCAGAGAAGCTTGTCTGTCCTTCACTCCAGGGACTTGAGATAGGGGAATTTCTGCCTTCTGGGCCAGAAGTTCAAGGAGCGGTCACCCTTCTCTCTAAACCCACTCAACTTCTCAGGGTACCCCTGTGGTGGCTGTGAATCTCATTGTGTCTCTGGCCACAGTGGGCCAGAACCCAGCTCACATTCATGTCCCAGAGATACCAGCATTAGGACAACGGTTACGATCCTTTGTGGAGCTGCCCACGCGCCCCATCCACCAGGGCCTTTCACACACCTTCTCTCCGTCTCCAAGTACCTCTGCGCAAGGATGGCAGGGGAAAGCGTGCACACACAGAACCACAGAGGAGGGAGAGAGGATGGCGTTTTCAAAACGTATACCGATGCTGCAAAAGCTGGGTTGGGGTGGAAGGGTAGCAGCTGCGATACTTTTTTTTTTTTCCAAATTTTTTATTTGAAAAAAATTTACATAAAAATTTGGGGAAATGTATGCCTCCGTCCCTAAGGATCATTCATTGTTTTGTAAATGAAAAGTCCGGAGTAGAGAATTGGCATTGGCTAGATTAATATCCTCCACCTTGTACCTGGTGAAGCCCGGTGTGAAATCCCTGCCTGTGTCATCCCAGTGTCCCCACCCACAGTGGGCTTGTAGCACATTTCTATATGCTGTGTAGGGGTCTTAATGCTACTTCTCTTATGCTACCATTGAATTTTGCCTCAAAACATGAAAAGGAGTTTTCCTATATTTTCTCTAGCCAGTAGGCAGCACTTGAGGCCCGTGATGCAGAGCCCCACTCCTCGCAGAAGATCAGCATGACCCTTGGGCCAGCATCAGGTCCATTTGTGCCTGTTCATTTGGTGCCTGCTCATTTTGATTCTGAAGTGCTGCTGCCCACCAGCACTGCGCCAGTGTCTGTGATTCTGAACCAGGGTTCTCACCTGTGGTGAGGTGGGCAGGCTGCACGGGGACTAGGACAGAGGAAAGGGCAGATCAGCTGAGAGCATCGGGAGGGAGCAGAAGCAAGGGGTGGGGGCTGCTGGGGTGCATGCCACAGTGGAGCAGCAGGTCGTGGCCGGGAAGCCTCCAGTCTGGCCTGGTGTCCCATTTGTGCTCCCATCCGACAATGGGCCACTCCAGGGTAGCGAGGGTAGAAGATGTTCGCGCTGCCCAGGCTGATCATGCAGGGGCCACCTGGGAGCCCGTGCCACCACCATGCCCCACTTAACCTTGCCTCTGGGTCAGAAATCTCTCTCTTTCCTGGCTGACCCACCTCGCTGCTTTCCTCTACTGCACCGGGAAAGCTGGAGCCTGTGTGTCCCTCTTGAGGGGTCCCCGTCACCCAGCTCCAGGTGCTGACCTCCGGTCAGATCACCCACCCAGGAGCAATCTCATGGCAGCAGCCACGGCAGACCTCAGCCAGCCCTGGAGCTCCTTTCTGAATGCATCCTGGGTTCTTACCCAGGGACAGGGTGAGGCTTAATGGTGGCCTTGGGCGGGGCCCATCCCATCCTCACTGCAATGTCAATAGCAGTGGCAGTCGTGTGGTGGGAAGGTCTGAGAACCTCGTATCACTTCCAATTCTCACAACCGTTTCCCCTCACCAGCTGCGTATGAAGATAAGAAGGCTGACAGAGACAAAAAGTGGTAAAGTAAGGCCCATCCCCAGGACAGGGAAGAACCAAGATCCAAACCAAGTTCATCTCAGTTCAGAGGCTCTGTGGCCAATGTCCTTTGACCGCACACTCCATACTGCACCCTACGGTGAGGCATGTGTTTGAGCAACTACCCTGTTACAGGCGTGAAGGGGCCGCCTGTCTTCTGTCCCGGACACTGATCCCTCCTTCGGCTGTGCGTGCTCCAGTGAGCCTCAGAGAATTCTTCCTCCTTCCTGAGCTCCATTTTTAGTTCCTCACATCTCTAGAGGCCTTCCAGTCTGGTGCCCTCAGGCTCTGGGGGCACCCTGTTTGCCCGCATGTGGTCTGGGGCACAATGGTGCTTCCCTAGGAGCGGGCTCTTCTGCAAAGTGCCTCTTATGCCGGGGAGTCCAGCAGGCTGGCCAGCCTGGGGTTAATGGTTTGGCAGGTGGAGATCACCTGGTATACCTTCTGGGGTGTAGTTATGCTGACCCAACTCTAGCTGGAGCTGTCCTGCCCTCACAGTTAAGAAAAATGCTGAACTCACTGCTGTGGTGTGCACCAAAAATGTCTTACTCTGCCCCACCCCAGCTGCCACACCTGGTAGGACTTATCCTCCCACAAATGCCGAGCTTGTAAAAAGGAAGGCACAGAAATACACCTTGCAACTGAGCCAGGTGCCTCTGAGGATTCCAGCCAGTAGTGTAGCTGGCTTGCAGACAGTCAGGGCAGCAGAAAACCTGTCCACTACTTGCTGTGCCATTTGTAAGTCCTACAGGGGTCCCAGATGCCTTCTATGCCAATGTCTAAGTGTCCAGGTGTCGATGTTCTGCTGAATTCTTATAAAAGCCCTGTGGAAGTATTATCATTCCATTCTATTAATAGTGAAACAGGGCTCAGGCAAATAAAGTTAGTTAATAGTGAATAAGTCTTATCCGTTGAGCTCTAGTTGCAGGCTACCTGTCTGATGTATGTTAAAGGATTTGTGTGCCTTTATGCTTCCTGGAAGGACCCACTGTAAGGATTCTAGATTCCTCTGGAGAAATTTTGTCCCGATTATCCCCAAAGAAAGGCGGGCTCTGGAGGAAGCCAGAGTAGTAAAACCCTTTGTCCACGTCAAACAGCAAGTGACAGAATCAAAGACTCCAGTGTCTTGGGTGCAGACTCCCACCCTCAATAGAAACATGTCCATAACTGCGGCTGGGGCTGGGGCACCACAGGACTGCAGGCCCAGGTCCTGCACCATCATCTCCATCCACCTTGCAGTGACGGAAGCATGAGGACTTCGGAGGGTCCCAGCCTTGTGCTGTTTCATAGGCACTATCTTATTTATGAGGTTCTCACCCGGCAGATGTGGCATCAAATGTACATGAAGGCTAAGCAACTTGCCCAAGGTCACACAGCCACCAACTAGGGATGATGGAATTTGAGTGTGGGCCATCCATGTCCTTGATTCCTTTGCTACACAGACTCTTGACCCTCTCAGCCACATGAAGATGCCTGTCGCTTATCCAGTGCTGGTGGATGTCTCTAGTTAGCTTGCTTTGGGAACATCTCTTACTCTTGAGTGTGGTGCTAATTCTGCAAAGGAAGCCAAAGAATTCACCTGTTTGTGCCAAAACAGGCAGGTAGCCATTGTACCCTAAGCCGGTACAATGGTTACCCCAAACCAGTGAGCAGGGGATGGAGACATTTCTATGAAGAGGGTAAAAAGCAAGAGGAAAAAAAGATTTCTTTTTTCTCTTATTTACTATTTTCTAAACTTTCTCTTGTTCCCTAGATTGAAGTAAAAGATCGGTGGATCTAAATTGCTCCATGGGCAGATCCATAACTGTCCGTACTTTCAGCTCTACTTCATCTCAGGGGCTGAGAAACGTGGTTTCCCACTGATTGAAAAGCCAGAGCCTCGCCTGCAAGACCACAACATCTTTGGGGTCTATTCTCACGTGAGATGCACCCCACCCTTTGTCTTCCATGCCTATGTTTTAGCCACAATGATAAGGAAATACAAGGAAGCAACAAATAGATTGCCAGGCTGTGGATTTTCTCCGGTGTTGTAGAACTATACTTCTGAGACAATCCCAAAGCTCAGATCAGTGACCCATTGGTAAGGGTGAGGGATATGCTAAGAAAGTCTAAGAGTTTAAAGTCTGATAATGAATTGCTTTGTTTTGTGTTTGAAAAATTCATGTGTGGAAAGCAAGGTAGGTGGTAGTGGTGTCTCACTAATGTTAAACAACGGGTTCGTGAGAACAAGTGAATACTTGATTCGGAGCGTCTGCCAGTTCCCATGGTGTAAATATTCTCACCGTAGCCAATTTCAGGGAATCAGAGAATGCAGAGGTGAGAAGAGAGATACATCCCCAGCTCTGGGGAGCTGGGGCACTGCACCTGAGCACTGCATTGCGAGAACCTCTGGAATACAGCAGAAGTAATTGCTTGAGGAGGAACAAGAGATGTAACAAAACAGGCCAGGGCATAGAGCCACAAAGCCACTGGGGAAGTCAGGCACTGTTAGGAAGCATAAACCTAAACCAAGTTCAGTGATACTCACTTGCAGATTTAGATATTTTTAAACTCGGTCCCATAGCCTAACATTGGATACCATTCAGGTGTCTCTTTCAGTCAGAGATAACCATAGTTTCCGTGATGCACTGGATTGGTGAGGAGTTCACAGCATCGCTGCCCAAGCTTTGCCACAGGGTTTCATTAATTACTATGTCAACTCCTCAGGATAAGCAATAACCCTATCTTAAAATGGGGAGACTGATGTTTAAGAATGTCTCAGTTACTTTTCCTCTCACTGCCTGGACAAAATATTCAATGCCCAAAATGAAGGAAAGAAAGGTTTATTTAGCTCACAGTTTGTGGAGGCTTCATTCCATACTTCCCTGGCCACAAGGCAGAGTGGCTTCATGGCAGCATAAGACAGCAAAATAGCAAGAGCTCAAAGGCAGGAGCAGAGGCAGAGAGGCAAGCCTCTCCTCCCTTTACATTGCCTTCAGGCTATTTGTCTGAGGGCAGGTGTAGCACTCACACCCATAATCCTAGCAGCACTCAAACCCATAATCCCAGCATTGGATTATGAATTAATCACAAACTCTAGAAGCCACCCCAATGACTGCATTAGGCTTTGGGGGGAACAACTAGATGCAAATCATAATGAACAAGTCCTTGAAGATAACACAGAGCTCTTAAAAAGTGGCCCCAAATCTGTCTGCCTCCAGAGCTCATGATTTCTCTAATTTAGCTTCCATGAGATCAGAATAAATTCGTCTATGCCCAAGAAAGTCTCTTACTGAGGGAGGTGAGGCCTAAAACCCCCTGGAAGGGGCAGGGAGGAAAGGGTGGAGGAGGAAGTGGAGACCAGGTAGGTGGCCGTCAGGGAGAGTAGAGAGGAAGGGTGCAGGCCAAGGGAAAAGTCCAGGGACTCTGATTTACTCCTCAGGGGATAAGGGAAGGCTCCAAATCTATTCCTTTGCCAAACTTCATAGACCTGCTGAGCAGAGATGGTCCTCTGCTACGCAGAAGTTTCTAACACACAAAGCATGTGTTCTAAGCAGTGGGTTCCCCAGTCTGTGTTCCCCAACTGACAAGGACACAGACAGGAGCATGGTGCTCATGGTGATGTGATCCCAGGTGCCAAACCTCTCATCTGCTTCTTATCTCAGGACCTCCTCAGATGAAGGTGCACACAGGCCCTATTCACGAAATCTCCCAGGAGTCTCAGGGATGTCGCTAGCCACACTGTCAGGAAGAGATGTCCTCACCACCCAAGTTAGCCTTGCCTTTTCCCATATGGAAGGAATAGCACTTTCAAACAAGAAACAGGAACCAGCAATACAAGAAAGGAAAACTTTCTTTCCCTTCAGGACTGAAATCCTCCATACATTGAAAGGCAGAACATCAGCCTTACCCAGCTACACTTTGCTCTAGACTCCTCGCATGGTCACCTGATGTTTCTCCCAAATACAAAGCTTCTCTCATCAGACTCAACCTTCATCCTCTCTGGCCCAGGCTCCTTGCAGGGAGCAAGCTCCCTGTCTAGACCATCTGGGCTACCCCTCCAGCCTCCCTCCAGCCCTGCACCCACCTACAGGAGCAAGCCATAAAGTTGCAGCAGCATGGCTTCAGAGAGGCAAAGCAGCCCTATAGTGTGTGGAAGGATGTCCCATGGGCATCCCCTACTCTGGACCGAGAGGCATTTGTCTCCCAGTTGCTGTTTGCTTGACTGAATATGTCCTCAGGATCTTCCCACTGCCAGATCAGCAGCTTTGCCCAAGTCGCTCCTTTGCAGGAGAAAGTCCCAGCAAGAACTTTCTGGCCTCCTGGCCCCAATCAAAACATGTCTGATGGGCCGCTCCAGCTTCACAGTGCCCCTGGGACTAGCTAAGAGCTCTGCCACTCCTGTGCCACCACTTAGTCCCCTCAGCCATGGTCGTGCAGGTGAGCACATGGCCCAAGTCCTTCTGCAGGCCAAGCTCAGGGGCAGAGCCTTTGTTCTGAGGTACTCACTCTACAGCAAAGAGAAGCTAGGTGACTGTGAGAAACACACCTGGCCTCTCCGAGCCTTGTCTCCTCTTGTGTGAGTAGCAGGTATGAGTACATGTGCGCTGTAAGCATTTTCATGGCAGAATCCGACCATGTATATAAGGCCTTCACGTGCCGCTGGCACCCAGTCCACACACGCCAGGTGGTGGCCACGGCAGTGGCATCCACCCGCTGCTTTTGTGACCCTGTCTCATTCCTGTAGCTTGGGAACTAAAGCCGGGGCAAAAAGATCTAGGGGGAACTCTGGGAAGACATGGTGGACTCAGTTCAGATGGTTCTGACTGCCCCAGAAATTCTATTAAAGGTATAACACAGGGGAAAAGTGTCTCACATGGTCCCCAAGCAACATCACCAAAAATTTGCAAAGATGGGAAGCAGATGGAGAAGTGGTCACTCCTCACTTAGCTGAGCCAGTCCCAGAAGAGAAGATTCCGGAAATGAGCGAATTCACACAGCGGAACTTTGGAGTGGGAAGGAGGGTACAGTAGAGGGATGGGACAGACAGGCTTCCATGGCACCTTGGGTAATATGGGGGGTCTCACATGGGCAGGTAGATTGTTAAGCAGAAACTGGTGGTGTTTCCAAGTTCAGCCAACTCCTCTCATTGAACTCCTAATGGAAGTTTTCCTGGCCTTCGGGGCCTGCCTGTCCCATGGAGTTGGGTGTGTACCCCCCTTTGTGCCTGACCTTGCTGAGAGGGGGTGACGGCCAGGTCCCATGTGCAGTGGTACTTAGCAAATATTTCCAGAGGGAAGAATAGATGAATGAATGGATTTAAAAATACATCAGACTCATTTGCTACATATACAAAATGATTGGTCAAATTGTTTCCTTCTCAAATTAAGGTGCCCAGATACTGTTGATGTTTTGGCACAGGTGTCCTCCGCAACTAGTGACTCACAGTAGAGCTGCACTTACACACTGCGTAGTGTGCAGCGGACACTGAGCTAAGTGTGCACAAACTCACTACTTCTGTCTCCACACAAATTCATGCATACTAATGCACACGCAAGCTCTTGTGTATGCACAGTCATCTCGGAAATGTTTGGAATATTTTTCTGTTATAATTTTCAGTTCCTAGAAAACCGAGGTGCAGAACCACCTGCCATTTATACGCCAGTCCTAGGTGGACAGGTTACAGCCGCGATGCCAGCTTACAACCTGTTACTCCAAACTCCATGTTATTCAGAAGGCGTAGGGTTGAAGGGGGCTTCTGTGGGCTCCTGGGGGCTTTTGCTGGTCTTGAAGTTTGCAGGTCTGGCCTTCCAGCTGCTGCAGAGTGAAGGGAAGGTGAGCTCTGGGCTGCCTTTTCCAGTCCTATCCCAGTCCAGTGGAGGGTAGGATGGAGTCCGACTGCACAAAAGATGATACGGTCTCAAGGAAGTCTGTGCCTTTGGGTGTCTCCTCCTACTCTGGAGAGATCGGGGGTGCTGGGACACCGCACCCTCCGCCAAGCACAGAACATGACACAGCTGGGTGCCAGCAGCAGCAGCAGCCTGGTTGTAGATGCCTGCAGATGGATCACCAGCACTGATTCCGAAACGATACCGGAAACCATGACACTATGGACCTCTGCAGTCTGCCTCTTTCACCCATCGAACAGAAGCTGGCATTTGCAATTTTCCGGGTATCCTAAATTGTCTTAACTAAAAGGGCTTTTCCCCCCTTTTTTTCCAAAACCAGTGAGATCCACCTGGATCCTTGCTAGCTAGAGGGTGTGGGTGGGGATTTTATGCAATATTTTTAAAAGTTTAATAAAATTTATACTTTATCCATAGAGTAGACACATGGACTCATATTTCCTAATTCCATTTTTTTTGATAAATGGCACCTCTTATAGCTCAAAGTCCCACTGAAGAAAAGCACAGAGCATGTGTCTGGGAAGACAAAGTTCAGGAACAGAGTCAGGTAGCCAAACTCTGTGCTGGGGATCGAACTTTGGACTGTGCGCTTGCCAGGCAGGCACTTACACCGCTGAGCTATCTCTCTGGCCAGAGCCAAGGTTTTTTGCATTAAACCTCTTAGCCTTTGAAGTTTCAGCAGAAAGAACATGAAGAGTGGGAGCAGAGCAGAGTCAAGGCCACAGGTTGCTGGCTGGAGACCCCTCGTTCTTCTGTCCGGGTGTAGCATGAGGGAGCTCATGGATACAGTTGTGCCCTCTGAAATTCTTCTCTCCCTCGTTTCTTGGGCCCCTAAGAGTAAGCAACCATAGGCAGCAAGAGTAGACCGGAAATGTGAAACTTGGTCAAACTGACTCCAGAGCTTCTGCATTCTACCCACTCCACACCGTACAGTTCCAGCAGACAACACTAGAAAGAAAGTGGAATAACAGGAATCGAAAAGATGTGCCTTGCCTGGCATCACAGCCAGGGACGGCTGAACATGGACAACTCCTGGCTGGTCCATAGCCATGGAGACAACTTCTTTCCACTTGTGCACCAAAGCCATGTCTGATAGGTGTGGGGATCAAGTTGTAAAAGGAGGCCTGCCCTTCAGTCACCGTTTCCCAGCCCGAGGCAGTAGTGGCCAGTCCTTCTGTACAATCCTGCAGCCCCAGCTGGAAACTGGAGCTCATAAGAGTTTAAGCGACTTTGCCAAGCACACAAAGCCAGGAGTGTCATAGTCAGAGTTCAAACTTGAAAAGGGATGGTAGGCTCTAGAGTTCATGTTCTCCTCACTTGACTGCACCGCTTGTTCTGAGAATAAGAAAGGGACAGGCCTCCCCTTGTAAATAAAAAATGCAAGGCAAAAGAAAAAGAATAACAAGTGAACACAAATGAGAAGGCGACCTTTATAAGCCCAGAGCCTCACTGGTCAGCACCGCAAGCACTACTTGGGGTGTTTCTGGGTAACTTGGTCCCTGAACAGAAATCTTCCCACCCTAAAGGAGGGAATCCTTCACCAGCAGAGACATCACTGGGCATGACGTCACTTCCGGTTTTCAGGTCACTTCCTGCATTATAGGAACCGAAATGTCCACCAAGCAATGGGCTCCTTGCAAGGCAGAGGTCATCCACACTCATCTCCCCAGCAGCCTGCCCTGACTCTGGCACACAGAGGCGAGGCGCTCAGTAACCATAAGGTGAATGAATGAACGGAGGAGTGGGTGGCTGGCCCAATGCCTGGATGAGGAACAGAACAGGAGAAGATGCTGAGCAGCGGTGTGGGGACACTTCTCGTCCCCATGTCACACCAAAGGGAGGCATGTCGTGGCGATGACTCACTCTCCAGTGGTAATCCAGAGCTGATGCATACACCCACTCCTTAGTAGAGCTGGCAGGAGCAGAGTGAGTCCTGAGAGCAGAGCTCCCTGCCCACCTAATAGGACACAAGGTGTTAACTACATTATCTGGAAATACTCTATGACTAATTCCCCATCCCTTATCTTCAGGAAGAGAAAATTGTCTCCAGCATGGATGCCCCAGATTCCTGGTCAGTTTATGTAACGCATTTCAAGTGATTGCGGTATTTTAAGCCATTTTTAGCTTAAATCACCTGATGTGTGGTGAGCCCAGAAAACCTGATCTCTTTCTCCCTTACTCTCCCTGTTTTTTCCACTAATGTTGCTTAAACTACTTATTGCCCTCTAAGCTTCTCCATTGAAAAGTGGGCTTAGAAGCGCACATGCCCCAGACTGTATAATGTTTTAAATGGACATCTGTTCAGTAGATTTTTGCCACAGCCGTTAGTGGGCTTGGGGATCCATTACTTTAGGGGGATCCCACTTATACTGGGTTAGAGGCTGATGGTTTTATTCTCTGTAGTGGTCTATTGGGTGGTTCTGCAGACCGAACATGTTTCTGCTCAGCCCAAATAGGATTTGGTAGAGGCTTTCTCCAAATTATGTCTCCAATGATCCTCAGCAATTGAGTAAGAAGTGAGGTTGCACAAGGCCTCTGAGCAGCTACAAGTAAAATCCAGGCTCTTTTAAGTAGCTGAAGAGGAGGGAGGGCCAATTGGAAATACACAGAATCTGCAGAAAAGCAAAAGCTGGGGTGCCAGGTAGACGTCACAGCACCCACGCCCTGATTTCCACCTGAAAGTCCGTGGGCTTCCCCTCTGGAAACAGAAGTCACATTTTGCTTATCTGCCCAGCGTCGTACTGCAGGTGCACGGCTTTCTATCTGCAATTTTATTTGAACAAACACATAAGCAAGAGACTTAATCACAATCCAAAGCATTTAGGTAACACCAAATGCTTCATCGTCTTATGTGAGTTTCTTCCAACTTCTTTGTAAGAAGGAAGATGATACAGACTTTAGATTGTGTAAGATGTAGGGTTACAACTATTGCATTCTGCTATTGTAGTGAAAAAATAGCCAGGAATAATGCATGAATAAATGTGGCTGGCTATGTGCCAATAAAACTTTATTTATAAAAACACATGGCTGGCAGGTTTCAGCCCTTGCGCTACACTTTGCAGATTTAACCAACCACTTAATCATTTAAGTAACACGAACTACTTCAACTTCTAGACACCCCCCCCCAATAAAATGGACTTGACATGTGGCTAAGCTTTCCTGACAGTTGAATCCTAGCTGGAAACCGGGGAAGAATTCCACTGAGTGATGGTGTGAAGGTTCTTCTGTTGCCTCTGCATAGAGAGAAGGACCAGTTATGTGTCTAAAGGTTCAGAGACACACCAGTGTTTCCTGTGATCTTTGGAATCCATGTCCAGGATGCACGCAGGAATCCATGCCTAATGCCTCCACATTAATCCTTGCAAAACTGTTGCCATAAAAAACCAGTTTGTTGGGAAAACATTTCCATGGCAAGACAAAACACAACAGTCCTCAAATGCTTCCAAATTAATGTTTTTATCCCCCTTTCCTACCCCCTGTACCCTAAAACTAGGCAGAGTATGAAACCACTGGAAATGTTTAAGGAGTTAACTAGAAAAGTCACGAAGCTCGTATCAGTTGCAAGGTGGTAAATTTTCATGCCATGCCCTCTCTCAGGGAGCAGACAGCAGCTGCAGGAGCCTAAAATTTCGGTGGGGCCAAGCCAGGGAGGGTGGCAGGATGGCAGCCCCTCCCGACTCCCACTCATTATGTCTTCCAGTTAGTGTCTGCTATCCAGAGAGAAGCTCAGGCGCCTTTGATTGGCACAGGAGTTACTATGAATAATTACTCCTCAAGAAATACGCTTTCCTACAGATGCCTGGGCAGGATACACAGTTGGTTTTCCAGCACAGAAATGCCATTTTGGAAGTCAGCGCACCATGCCAACAAGAGGAAGTCCCGCAATACAGCGGCACAACTGTGTCTCTCCCTAGGTTTATAGAGAAATCTCCGTCTCCTCCTGCCTCTCCTTCTGCTTCCCTCCTTGTTCCACTCTCCTTCTGCACAGTATTTATTTTTCTTTTCTCGTTCACCTGCAAGTCCCTGCCAAGTCTTCCACGGAGAACCCAAAAGCCTTCTATAATGTGTCTCAATACAGATGTGGAAAAAATAAAGGCTGTAACGATTGGGCATTCATGAGAAGTGCGGTTTCCCCTCTGGTGCATGTAGGTACTTGCTCACCCACAAATGTAAGTATTGATGCTGACCGTGACAGTGGCTCCTGCCTACCTGTCACTTCCTGCATCTAGGAAGAACAGAAGCCAAAGGACAGAGCCACTGAGTGCGCCCAGGAGACCCCGGGCCGATCACCATCAGGGCCTCAGAGAACCGTGTGGATTTGCAGGAGAATTTGGAAGTAAAAGTGACAGTTTGCTCACAGGATTTAGACATGAGACTTCAGTGCTAAGAGATTTGGAAGACCCAGCCCAGCACATGCGGCCGTGTGTCTCCTACAGATCCTGCTTGGTAACAGATGTCTTCCAAGGGCTGAACTGCTATATAAACATTTCACTGAAAGTTTGATTTCCTAAGTGTAGAAATTAGGCAAAACAAAAGGAAAATGATTCACAGAGGCACTTCAATTAGTAATTTGTAATTTCTCTGACAATGCACGCTGCGCTTTGCTCCAGGCCCATCCAAATACTCTCTGAGAAAGGGATTCTTTGAAAAGAAATTCAAAGTGTCTAAAAGATCTTACATGGTTACTGAAAAAGAGAGCGCATTTGCAAGGGAAATATGCTTTTGCCACAGCAGTCACGACTCAAAGCTATGTCAGAAACCACAGACAGGAGGCGGCCCCGAGGCCTGCCCTGTGTGTTTCCTCTTGGGCCCCCAGCTGGAGTGGGCCCTTCTAGCTCCCTGCTGCTCAGCCCCACTCTCCGCCCACCCCCCGCGGGCGCTCGGCCTCCTCTAGTGTGGGATTTGTGTACGTGCATCCACGGCTCCTCATGTATGACTGAGGAGGAAGAAGATGACCACACTTTGGCGCTGCTGACAATTAGAAGCCTGGAGAGGAGAGGACACAGTGACACAAGAAGCACGTGCTCAGACGGGGCAGCTTGTCTCCCCCAAGGGGAACATTGAGGGGCCGGCAGGGAGAAGAGGGGACACTGCTCTAGCTGGTGTGGCGGCTCACTGCCATGACCCCAGCACTCTGCCAAGCGGAGGGAAGAGAATCCTTGGTTCAAGTCTAGCATGGGCCATCTAGGGATGCAGCAAGACCTGGTCCCCCACAAAAAAAAATAAATAAATAAAAACATGGGCTATGGACATAGCTGCTCAGTGTGAGGTTCCTGGGCTCAGTCCTCAGCACCTCCAAAACAAACAAACAGAGGCAAGATCAGTTATGGGGAGCATCTGTGCTGAAGCGTAGGACACAACTGCACTTGGATGAACTCAAGAATATACATATTCAGACATATAAGCAAAAGAGGCTTCTTGAGTACTTTGCCCATAGGGCGTATTTGATCAGTGCTCACGAAATCCCTGTCTCGAGCACTACAATATCATTTCTGGCAACAAGTAATAACCCCAGAACAGGTTCCCTTTGTTTGCACACCTACTCTTTGCGCTTGCATAGAGTATCAACCCACTTTGCGGTGCAGGAAACCGAGGCATTTGTTCTCTAAGAACTTGTCCAAAGCCTCCCACCCAGTTGGTGAGTGGCCCGGCTGGGATCTGAGCCCAGCAAGTGGGCCTATGGGTTTCTAGCAGCCACCTTCATCTGCCTAATACTCAGAGTTGTTCTAGCGCCCATTCTGAAAGTGGTTGTCTTTTACTATGCAACTTAAATTTTCTCAAGCAGTTCAGCTTTTCCAGAATTCTGTCCTTTTGTCATGCTGGGACACCTAGCAGAGGACATGTCTCCATGGGTGTGGGAACAGCCACCGTCCACATAGTGAGCTTCGGGTGGAAAGCAAGGATGCTGAGAGCTTGGTGCAGGGACCGGAGAAGGGATGAGAGGTGACAGTGTGGACTGAGCTTCTCCGATTCTAGGTTTTCTTGCTCTACGAAGGTTGGCATGAGCACCAACGGAGCAGTTTCGATTCCAAGTCCAGGACAGCAGATGTGCCAGGAACAGCCACCGTGCTGTTAATATTAGTGGCCTTATTAGCATTATTACTCACGACAGGTTGATTTGTGCCCCTCCCCCAACTTATAATGAAGTCCTGACTCCCCCCCATGCCTCAGAATGTGACTTTATTTAGAAATAGAGATGAAATGGATGAGGTTACAGATGTGGCTAATTAAGGTGGCCTCATAGCAGGGCATGGTGGGCCCTGGATCCTCAGTGCCTGCTGTCCTCGTGAGAACAGCAGGTTCTCACAGTGGGTTCTCACAGTGATCAGTGGGTGATCACAGCAAGGGCACCCTGTGACCACAGGCCAGGGATCAGAGAGCCACAGCTGTAAACCCAACTGTAGCACAGCCAGAAAAGCCCCAGAAGCCGGAGGAGTCCAGAAAGCCTCCCCCAGAGTCCCGAAACAGAGCACCAGGATTGCAGGGTTTTGGCCCAGAGTCTGAAGGACAGTGCGTTTCCTGTTAGCTCATCCAGGTGATACCCTTTGCAACAGCAGCCTAGGAAGCCAGCCCTTCTACCATTGGCCAACACCATCAGCTCAGGGCCCTGAGGATCAAGCCCAAGCCAGTCGGCGCAGTCCTGAAGACCCTGGAGAGCATGCCCAGAGCCAGAGCACAGAGAAAGCCCAAGGCAGTTCTGACACCACAGGCCAAGGAGGAAAGAATGCAAACA
The DNA here is from genome assembly GCF_000260255.1 of Octodon degus. Lineage (NCBI taxonomy): Eukaryota > Metazoa > Chordata > Mammalia > Rodentia > Octodontidae > Octodon > Octodon degus. The sequence goes on from NW_004524587.1 coordinate 2,631,225, forward strand.
TTGTCTGAGTAGCTTCTTTAGGCCAGTAACCACACTGATCACACACACACACACACACACACACACACACACACACACACACACACAGCCCTAATAAGACCAGCTCTACTGAACTGTGTGTTTCCTTCCATCAAGCCCTGGTTGTCTAAACACCCAATGTGTCTTCCTGCTGCTATTCCTCATAAGGCGGTGTCACATGAACCTTGCAGTGTCAGCCTTCCTGTCCTTGTGTCTCTCCAGGTCCCTTCCGTTTGCCACCTCTTCTTCTCCCAGTAAGACAGAGAAGGGAATCTATGACACCCCAGGGTGGGTTGTGTCGAACGTCCCCAGCAGGCAGGCAAGCGCCAGGAGGGCTCCCCACAGCCCGACAACCTGAAGGTCTGCAGGAGATAAACACTCACATGTCCCCACGCCAATCTCCACCCATTCTCAGGCAGCAGAGTGACAAACGGGTCATGGCTGGGGGCTTGAGGGAGTCACATCTCCTCTGACTAACAAATAACAGGTACCAAAGGGATCTTTCGTGGGAAATGGCCACAAAGGAGACAACAGGTCAAACACACTTTCCAGTATCACCTATTTTTCTTGAAACCATAAATAAGTAGGGGCAGGAAGGCAAAGAGCTCTCCACCAAACCCAGGTGAGGCTGGAGGTTTGTTTCTCATTGAGATTTCCTCTGCTCCGACTGGATGGGCCCGCTTCCTGTCTAGCTCAGTGGCTTGACCAGAGAGTGCTGCTATTTAGGGCTCTAATTCTGAGTGTAAGCATTCTGAATCTATGAAGAAAAAAAAAAAAAAAAGAAAAGAAAAAACAACTTTCTCTAGGATTCTCAAGTGGGAAGGGCTGCCCCCTTTTCAGCTATGCCAACAAGTCAATAGTTCAATAAAATACATCTGTGCTTTTTCTTATCTCTGGGTCTTTAGGACCAGAGGGTGGGAGTTCATCAAATTATTTTTATGTTCCCTGAGTTTTATAAACAACATACATGTTTATTATCACTACAAGAGACAGATCTAACCTCATAACCTTTTAAATGTTTAAAGCTTAGAGGAAATCTCCTACAGCCAACAATTATCCAGAAACAGAACAATTTCTTCATGCTTTCTTGCCTGATAAATTTTCATCACCTCCTTCCAGAGCCAACTGTATCCCTGCCAGGAGCACAGGGAAATCAGAACAAAATTAGTTGGAGGCATTATCAGCCCCGTTGCCATTGGTGCCTCCTCTTCTGACTCCTATCTTTGTCTTCTGCTACTCCCACTCTTCTGGGAAAGGTAGGAGGATCTCAGGGTCAGGTATGAATCAGGAGGTCTGAGGTCCTGGGAGGTTTACCACAGTGAGGCGCCATCTTGGCTTCTATGGCTAGGTGCCATCTTGGCTCCAGGAGAGGCAGGTACAGACTGGTATTGTGGGCCTGGGGTTGTAGCATAGAGGGAGGGAGGCCAAAATGCAGGAGGGCACAAGGTCAGCCAGCGTTCTCTGATTGGTCTGTGGCAAAGACAATAAAAACACTGGAGTGTTGAAATGGGTGGTCTGCGTAATTATTACAACTACTTGTTTCAGGTCTTTGTCCCGATGGACATGTGTGGACTCTACAGGCATCGTCCCTGTCGCTCTCAGCAGCGACGGTTCGGTCAAAGGCCAGTGCTGTACACTGGGGGGAAAGCTGAGTTTCTTTCTGTGGATTCTTCAGTGTCTGTGCTGGTAATCACTGTTCCATCCCCCACTTCCTGGGGTTCCCTTGACAATGTCCATATTTTCCCTCCTCAGCAAAATCAGCGACAGACAAGTATTAGAAAGACACAATCACAGAGATGAGAAGGGCCGAGACACAGATGGGGCAGTTCCCGCCCAAGCACAACGCTTGCTTCTGGAAGTGTCCCAGTGGGATCTCAAAGTTCTGGAATAGAAAGCAGACCAAGGAGAGGAGGGCTGAGTAATCGAGTCAGTGTGATGTGGATGACGGAATCCAGACTCGGGAGGCAGAGACCTTGGATGCCATCCCAGCTCTGCCTCAGCAGCTGCAGGACGTAGAGAAGGCTATCTAACCTCTGTGCCTCAGTTTCTTCTGCAGTACAGTGGGTACGAGTATTCAGCTAGCTAGAAGACGCAGCATTCGCATGTGTTATGATCACTCCTATCATGGCTTCATCAGTTATCGAGTATAAGACGCAGCTCTGAGTTGCTCTCAGGATGGGTAGTATGCAAAGGCCCTCAGTGACTGCAGGATCCAAGCCAGTTTCAGAAAAGGATGGAAAATGAAAAGCCTATCTTCCCCCGCAGGAAGTGAGATGTTTGGCCTATGAGTCTGTGTCTGTTCACACTACCTCTGCCAAAACCATCTTCCTCTCTCATCTTCCTTTCTTCCAGTTGTCCCGTCTTGTGGGACACAGATGAGGAGGTTAGTGGCCCTACCCAAGCCCCATGGCTCTCCTGACCTTGTGTATCCTTGATGTTCCCAAGGAAAGGAAAGCGTGGCCACCAGGCCCTCCTCCCTCCATCACTCTGCACCCCATTTCCACACAAGCCAGGGCCTCGCAGCTCTGGGTGCTTCTGTGCCTGGGCCATCAGTGGGGTGTTGTCAGCGGCTACCAGAGAAGAAGAGCCCAGCATGGAAGGTGAACCTCGAGCCCCCCTTGTGGTGAGCGTCATGCCTCTGACTGCCCTAAGAGTTCCAGCCCCTTGCCCCCTGTCCTGGACAGCACGCACAGGTATCCCTGTGCCTGAGACAAATGGTAGAAAACACAAACACACTCAACCCCATGTATTACTGCAACACACACACACACACACACACACACACACACACACGGAGTATTTATTCTGTGTCAGGCATGAACCATTTCAAAAATAGTGACTCATTTACTCCTCATTATAAAACTATGTACTGAGAACTGTAATTATCCTATATTTATAGTAAAATAAAGACATGAAGAGGTTAATAGCTTGGTGAAGGGCATAAGCCTGCAAGAGAAGGGGTCAGGATTTGAACCCAGGCCTTCTGGCACTGGAGTCTCCACTTTTAAACATTGCCTTACTCGACTTTGAAACCACAAATAACCCCACCAACCCCATCATAATAGATCCTGCTAATTACTTTCCCTGCTTTCAGCCTCTGCCTATCCCCGCTGAGAATCACTGCTTCCTCTCTGAAGTCTTACAGCCAAAGCCTATCCACAAAGATGCTGTGTATTTAAGTAAAACACGGGATTAGTAAAAATGTAAATTCAAATCCTGACCTCCAGAGAGGAAGTGTGAAAAGGGAAAGTCCAAGTGGGAAACACAGTCAGACGGTCTGGCTGGTTGTTGCAGAGTCCCGCAGGTATTGGGACACAGGGGTATGGCCAGGGATCCCGACCCTTCAGAGTGGTAGCCAGTCCCCTCACAGCCCAGCGTTGCTCAACCCCAAGAGAGAACAGTGAGCTCTGGGGGCAACAAGGGACATAAGCAGCAGATGACGCTGAAACAGAAAAGGAACCGGAGGAACTTCTTTAGCTCTCAGAAGGCGAGTTCTCCTGTCCCCAGCCGCCTGGCATGGGCAGGGGTCCTCCTTGGGGAGGGGTGGGCTGGGGAAGGGTTTCCCTGTGGTGCCCTGCTCTTCACCATAACTGTCTGCTGCAGAATCCACAAACTGTCCCGGGATTGTTGGAAGGCTCACTAGTGAGCTGCGGTCAGTCGGTCGGTCTTTAGAAGAAGCTCTCAGAAGAATGATGTTTGTCAAGTTATGTTAATAACACTGCTCCATCCCGGTGGGGAGGGGAATGATTCCGAGGGCTTATGCTGCGGATTGTAAAGTGCTGCAGCTGCATTTGGGTGAGTCCCACAGCTCAGACCTGCAAAGGGCCGTCTGCCGCCTGAGCTTTAAAAGGCCTCGCCTCTCACGCCCTTGACCCTGCAATTTCACCTTTAAGACTCCCAGTCAAGAGGAGGACAAAGATCCCTGCGGGAGGATGTTCATCTCAGCATTACTTATAAAAGCCAAGAACTGGAGGCTTCCCGAAGGCTCAGTGATAAGGGAGATTTTAAGCGACCCGGGACGCAGCTGTGTAACACGGCACTGCAGCCAAGTTGAGAAAAATCTCTTGAAAAGAGTTGTGAATAAGATGAGGAAATGCCTCTACCTTGTGGTAAGTGAAAACATGGGTCACCCAGTTCCGCTGGTTGATGTCTGACCCAGAAACCCCACTCTGGAAATCTATACTACAAAATGAAAGCCAGCACTATGTTAGGATACATCTGTACAAATATTTATGGCTCTAGCGTTTTGGGGAACTAAAACGGCAATAATGACAAAACTGAAAAGAACCGGATTGGCCATTGGTAGGTGAACGTTTGATTTAATGAGAGTGACTGTATATATATGTAGAATTTGTAGTAGTGGTCTGCAAGTGTGAAAATGTGTTTCTGTGCACGTGTATTCCATGTGTAGTGCTAAGCAGCCAAAGCAACTATTTACGTAATGAGCAAGGTGGCATCCTATAAACAAGCACACGTGTGATCTACTTGGCCTGGACATAGACTCTTGAGTGTTCCCCTGGTCACGAAAGGTCCCCAGTTATTACTTAGCAAAGCAGGCTTATTGGCTTTTTCTTCTCACATTTCCACTGTTGGACTTGTGCAAATGAGCATAAAGTAGTGCTATAAAAAACCTAATGTGTTGAAAAACCACACTATGATCTCAAGTCTATTAAAATGCACATACTTGGGAAGGAGTAAAAGACCCTAGAGAAATCTCCTTATGTGCTCCACTGGTTATTGTTTAGTGTTGCAATTAGGAGCAATTAATATTTCATCAAGGATTTTGTGTTTTGTGAGTTTTCTGTTTTAGATATTTTGTGTTAGTTTTATGAATCAGGATAAATGGATGACTGGATGGGTGGGGTGGATGGATGGATAGACACGGGCAGAAAAAAATGAAAAGAAGGGAGGAAGGAAGGAAGGAAGGAAGGAAGGAAGGAAGGAAGGAAGGAAGGAAAGAAGAGGGGAAGGAAGGGAAGAGAAGAGGAAAGCAAGCAGGGAGAGAAGAAAAAGAAAAAAAGGAAAGAGAAAAGAAACAACATCACATGAATGACTTGATAATCTCCATATTTCTTTCTACCCCTCTCCCTGCCCCGGCTCCCACTCACCCAGTTCCCCAGCCTAATCTGCTATCCCACTTGACAGCCCCTTGGAGGTACCAGGAGACGCACATGGATCTGATCCCGGAGGCAGCCACATCTGCGCCGCATGGTTTGTGTGCATTATATCATGGGTGAACCCTCTGGAATTAATATCTGATGAAGAAATAAACCTGTTAGCAGGACAGATTTACAGTATTCAAATTACTATTGATCCATTCAGTACACAACTAATAAAAACATGCCTTGCATGACCTTCCACCCTGCCCGTGCTTAAGCAAATTATCTCTAATAAACAAGTATTATGAGGACCTGAGGAATGTGTCAACCAGTAAATTACTGCTCACTCTCTCACTCTCTTTCTGTCTCTCTGTCTCTTTCTGCCTGTCTCTGTCTGTCTCTGTCTCTGTCTCTCTCTCTCTAGAAATTAGTCTTCAACATCTCTTTTTATGTACCTTCTTAAAAGAGCTTCAGCTTGCCAAAGTTTCTTCTACCATAGTACAAACTCTTCCTCAATGAGTTGAGTAAAACCACATAACAGAATCATGTTTCTCAAAAAGCAACGCAGTGAAAACTACAAAAGAGAAACACTGTCCTAAGCGACCATGGGAGGAAAATTAACCTGGTTTAGGATCCCAGAAACACAGCCCCTTCTCTGGAATCTGAAGTTCACCAATTATATGATGTTGGACAGGTCACTTCAAAACTCTGTCACATTTCAAACCCAAATCTAACTACGCCAAGCGGATTCTTAGCTTCACTTGGTTAGGTTCCACAGTGCTTGCTAAAATGTCTAAGAACAGCCTACAGTTCCCACTACGGAGCTCCAGGCCATGGGCCTGGGGTTGGAATCTTCTGGTCCTTTCCCATTCAAGTGCCTACTGATTTCCCTGAGCCTGGACAAATCCAACACCTAACACACGAAAGGAGGTCCAAGAGAGAGATCTACAAGGGATGATCAAAAACATGGTGAATACTTAAAAATATAAGGTAAATATTTAAATTTTAAAAATTATTACAAGCTGGGAGTGATGGTGCATGCCTTGTCATCCCAGCACTCAGGTGGCTGAGGCAGGAGGACCACTGTGAGTTGGCGGTCAGCTTAGGCTATATAGTGAGCTCAAGCCCTGCTTGATCTACATAATAAGACTGTCTCAAAAAAGAAAAAAAAAAAGGAAAACTACAATAGCAAAAGATATTGCTACAGTAAAAGACACATTATCATTAATGTGCTGTGCAGCTTTAGTTGTGCTGTTGGGGGCTGTGTTATTGTCCTAAATTCATTCAAAACATTCACCTGTGCCTAGCAAGCACAAGGTCCTGAGTTCGATCCCCAGAACCAAAACATTTACTTGTTGTGATGATTTTGACTGTGGGAAAGAGTCAGAAGTCATACTGGGACAGGTCTTGTGAACAAGGTAAATAAAGACATGCTGTGAAAAAAAAAAAAAAAAAGGAAAAAGGAAAAAAGGGCCGGGGAGATGGCTCAGTGGAGTAAGTGTTTCCCTGGCAAGCGCAAGGGCCTGAGTTCAATCCCCGGTTCCACAAAATAAATAAATAAATAAATAAATAAATAAATAAATGCTGTGAAGTCTTCATGCTGCTGATTTTCTATTGCATGGCTCTTGGCAGAACCATTCACTGTATATTTGATCACATAAAAAAAAAAAACACTCATTAGAGGGCTTCTAGAACTGCTTCAGAAAGTCACATGAACATAAGTGTGTGCAAAAGGAGAGGGATGATTTTGAGGGCAATTAATGATAAATGTGAGTCTTACTATAATAATTATTTTTCACTTAACCACACATTGTATTTTTCTTTCATACTTCATATAAAGGCTCAAAGGCATTATATGCACCTCCACATATTCATTCAAGGCACCAGACAAGCTGAGGCTTTGCAGACCTACCACATAGATTCTAAGAGCACCTAGAGGGACATCTTCCTTCTAGCCAGGCTAAAACAGAAAAGAAAAGAAAAAAACAAAACAACACTGTGGTTTGTGAATCAGGGGTTTCCCACGGGTGCAGACTGGGACCCGTACTGGGCATCAGTTTGCACATGTTGTATGAGGGGAGTGGGGCTAGGACACCTTTCTGGCTAGGTGCCAGCACTAGGGAGTAAGGGGAAGACCGGGAGATGGGTCTGCAGGACAGGGAGGGGATTTGCTACTGATATCGGCCACTCTTGCTTTCAGTGCAAACATGAAGCGGAGAAATGCTGGAGCGCATTAGTGGAGTCAGTATTCAGCACACTGGCCCAGGGCCTTCGGACGAGTTATTGTGTATTTCTGTGTTTAACTTTGTACTTTGCGTATTCTGTTCGCAATGGGCTCCTCACGGGTTTTTCCAAGGTTCAGATGACACTCTGAATTTGGGGTGACCCCCACATGCAGGCTGAACAGGAGCCAAGTCCATTTCACTCCACCCCTGACTCAGAGGACACTGGCCAGGAAGCGGCAAGCTGAAAGCTGTGGACCAATCCTTGTCACCACTGCCTGTCAGGGACATGGCATATGCACACTTCCGTAGAAGCTCCTGCATAGTGAGGGAGAACTATAACATTCAAGATGCACAAAGCCCTTTTGTGGTGCCATGAAGTTGTGTTTTTAATAAAGTGTTTCAAAATATAGCTAAAAAAAATACTTAAATTTCTACAATTCAAAA
>NW_004524587.1:2640102-2680408 GCF_000260255.1 Octodon degus
GCTGGTGAATTGATTACAGGCAACAGAATGATCGGGGGCTGGGAGGAGAGGGATTTAAGGGAGCTGTAATGACACCATAAAAGCTTCGTTGGGCGGCTTTTATGAGCCCGAATCAGCTCAGAGGAGCCTGACCCTAAGAGGTGAGCGGAAGTGTGTAAAAGGCTTGCCTTTGGGATAAATGCATATCAAAACCAGCCCGTGGAGAGAGAGCGGAAAAGGGGACAATAAATGACAAGTACAGTGCTTTAAGGGGGAGAATTTCCTTCGAAAGGAAGCAAGCAATGAGGCCAGGTGAGGAATAAATGGTGTAGAAATGACAGTCGCTCTTCAGCGAGGCCACAACTGCACTTGGCGCTGATAAGATCCACCGTGTGTCAGTTGCTGCATCTCCCTTTTCACACTTCAATGTGAACTTTACAGCAAAAGGGGGACAGGAGGCAGCGAAGGGGAAAACGGTGGCTCCGAAGGACTTGTGCACAGAGTGTGAAGCCATTTCAATTTTATATTCGAAAGGACTTTGTAGGTGATCCCATGAATGCAATTATGCCCACCTAATAAAAGCAACATATGCTAAGACAATTAAAAGATTTTATTATACATCTATTCACTGTATTCCTTTCAGGCAGGAGGAATGGAAACCGGTGAGAGGGAAAGGATGCCATTAATAGGAAAGGAGCCAAAGTCAGTCGGGAGGATTCCGGGGGGACATGAAGGGACTGTGATATATTTTTAACATAAAGATGAATCACTGGATTACTCTTTATCAGGGATCTTTTTTCACCTTGCAAAATGCTAAGGCTCTGGTTTCATGGCTCTGTATTAAGACGAAATATAGCTGAAGACATCACTACGCCTTGGAAAGCCCTTGGTGCTTTGGTTTACAATCATAAAATTAAGAGCTCCACACTTTGCCAGAAAGAGAAAGGTTTGTCACTGGATTCAAAGATTAATGCCAAGGTGGCAAGAGGAAATGAAGCTAATGTTCCCTTGCCCAGTCATCCCACATATAATATATCTCCTGGGAACAGCCTAGGGGATCCAATCTACTCTAGATGATGGAGATACTAAGAGGGAGAAAGCAGTATGTGTACTGAATGCAGTTCGCAGTGACCATCATCTGGCTCCTCACAAAGAGAATTCGCTCTTCTGTGGTCACAAACCTAGATTATACTCGCCAGCCTGACAATTAGAGGTGATCCTATGGCCAGTTCTTACTACTGGGATGTGGATAAGGCTGGGGGAGACATCAGCCAATGGATGCTGGTGCCAAGTGTCAGAAGGGAGCCACCAGGTGCGTGGAGCTGGGCTCTCAGAATCGCACTGTGGCACACGGCTGCCTCGGACCAGGAGTACCCACATGCGCTGCCTCGTGTGTAACAAACACAGCAGTACTTTGCCTCACCAATGCTTCTGTTTATAAGCAATTTCATTTTCAAAAGCACTTGATAAAGCGTTGCTTCCATTAACAAGCTCCATATCATGTGACAAATGCAACCATACCAACATAAACGCGGGCATTTGTGATTTCTTTCTCAAAATCATAAAATAAATTAAGTTTGTGAACCAAGGTGCCACTGTACAGCCTTTGGGGCTTGATCAGTGCTGCACTGAGGGGGCTGCTTGTTACTGCAGCTTAGCCTACCCTAAGACAGTCACAACACTGTTACGCAAGCAAACCATACAGAGGCCATGTTGAGAGTGCACTAGGGCTCCAACCTGGGGTTGTGGAAACCTAGGGAGACCCTGTAACTATAGTAAAGGGCCTGTGAAAGTTTCACAGAGGTGACATTTCATCTCAAACTCAAAGGTGTGAAGCATAAGGAACGAGACAGGCCAGGGAGGCAGCTGGAACAGAACTCAGGTAGAGGTTACAGACAGCCATAGACTCAGAGGTGTGAAAGAATGTGGCCCCTTAGTGGAATGGTGAGTAATCAGTGCAGTGAGGGGCAGGATGTGGGGGTGGAAGGGATGAATCAAAAGGGCTCCGCCAGGAGCCAGCAGGACAGAGGCTCATATGGGAATGGGGCCTCGCAGAACTAATGGTGAAAGGATCTTTTTGGTTAAATGTCAGTGCTTGGAAACGTGACCAGATACTGTGCCTATGCTGGAAGCTGTCCTTTGTTAAATTTTATAATTTTTTTTATCGGTACATGTTTGCAGTACATAACAATTAGGGTTGGTCCATGCGCATTAAGATGTGTCAGGTATGTGGATTTATTTCACTTATGAGTGTGGTCTCTAGTTGCATCCATTTAACTATAAAAACCTCCCTCTGGTTTATCTTTCTTTATAGCTGAATAACACCCCACTGTGTAAAAGTACCATCTATGTTTTACCCATTCCTCAGTTGATGGGCATCTCGGTTGTTTCCAGAATTTAGGTATGACAAAGTGGGCTGCTATAAACATGGGTGCACATGTATTGCTGTGGTATGAGGTTTTCATTTCTTATGGGAAAATGCCCAGGAGGGGAGTAGCTGGGACAAATGCGACTTCTCATCCTACTCTGTTGAAGAATCTCCACACTAATTTCCATAATGGTTGTACCATTTTGCATGCTCACATCTGGGAATCTGAACAACTACTATAAAGACAACAGTATGCAATATAATAAACATTGTTGATTTCCTATCACCTTGTTTTGAAATTCTGTTTTATTTTTAATGGTTTTTAAAAAAAATTGTCTTTAAAAAAAATGAAAAAAGCAATCCTGGTGCTAGGCAAGTACTCAGGGGTGGAGTACTTGCCTAGCATGTGAGAGGCTCTGGGTTGATTCCCAGCAGCTCAATGAATGAATAAATGAATGCATAAATAAATAGCAAAAACTTGAAATAAAGTTGTCTTTTATCAAATTCAGAACACATTCCCAACCAGGCAGGAGCCACAGCTGTGGCAGATGCAGTCCAGGAAAGGTCACGACCCTGAGAATTAAGGTCTCCACTCCCTGAGGTGTCCCCCAGAAAAGGAGGTCAAATCAAGGACAAGTGAGTGCTTTGTTGGGTCATTTCAACAGAGCTCATAACAGAGGCTAGATGTCACGTGACTCGTGCTAAAGGGAGTTGGTGTGACCAGAACCACATCACTGTGGCTGAGCTGTTGGCCACATGGCAACCGACAAAGCCCATCCCAAACACGTTTAAGTTCACGTATGGGACTCTTACACCCCACACCATAAGTGAAAATGTTTGTCTCTAGCCTCCTGAGGAGGTAAGGTTTTGTTGTATTTCATCAAAGTGAATTTCAAGCTGATTGGTGGCAGCTATCCCTGAGGAGCACTTCAGTGAACTGTAAACAGTTTCCTTTTATTTGAGCAACTAGAGTGAGCCATATTCAAAATCAGAACCATTAAGTTAGAGTTGACCAGTGTTTATGGGGCTATGTTTTGGGTTTGGTAGGATGTCCAAAACCCCCAAGGGAGGACAGGGTTGACCTGTAGGCACTGTCTGGGACAGGGAGATAGAGCGAGGAGGGGGAGAAGTTAACATGAACAATCCTGCTAGGCACACAAGCTCTTCAAGGTGACTGATAATGCTAAATGGGATGAATTATGCAAAATAAGGAGCATGTATGCAAAATGGCACAGACCAAATGCTCAATAAGTAAAAGCTATTTTACTCATCTTCCTCTTTGTGTTCTTCCTCATTAGTACTAATTTTTCAACAAAAGTTACTAAATAGATGACTTCTCAACTTCTACTATGAATCCAGCGATGTTCACAAGTTCTCCAAAAGAACCCAACAGTGCTTCATTCCGCCTCGGTGCTGCGGCTGTCAGGAGACTCAAGGGACACCTGGGCACCTTCATCCCGAAGGATCCACCATAGCCCAGACACTGGTTATTGCACTGGGTGGAAAGGACAGTATGTCAGCACCCACCTGGCAGTTAAGGCAGCAGAGAAAGGTACAAATGGGTGACAGCCCAGAGACACTAGACCCTAAGTGCATGTGAAAGAACACTCCCTTGTACCTGAGGACTTCAAAACCTGTGTCGAGCCCCTACCGCCTTCCCTCGCAACCTTCCACTCTCACAGGGCTGGGATGGGAGACCTCAGGAGACCAAGTTCACGTAAACATCCTGACAGGATGTCAGCACTACTGATGGTTGCCTGTCTTAAAAGAATGATACCCTGGCAGCTTCTAAGTTGCCCCAAGATTGTTCTGGTGGGGCGTTTTAAACTAATTCTAAAAGTAATACACTACCTTGAATACTTGGAAAAGTGAAAAAAGAAGTTGGATCTGGGCTTCTGCTTGTGGTCTTAGCACTCTGGGAGATGGATGCAGGAGGATTGCAGGTTCAAGCCCACACACAAATCTCAGTCACCATCTTCTCTCCTTACTCATCTTTATTTTAATATATTTCTTGCCAGGAGATATGTTTCAATTCATATCTCATCTTTGTCATGAAGTCTTGGTTATGAGTCTTTTTCCCAATTGCCATTTTGTTTTTGCAGGTGCCTAACATTTCATTAAGTGGGCCTGCCACGACTTACAGATTCAACTCTTGCTGTTGAAACTCAGTTGATTTTAAGGTTTCCCTGGAGTTTTAGGTTTTAGTTTTTAAAGAACACTTTCTTTTGTAGGAAATACTTCTGTCCCAAGCTTAGTTAGTGTCTTGCCCTGCAGTCTCTTTGACTAACTGAGGGAACCTGCTTTTGGGAGGCATTTGGGAGATGCTGAATGGCTCCTTGCTTAGCTGGGCGGCCCTGGGCTTTGTCTCTAGCCTCCCCCTCTTCTCGTCTCCTTGCAGCAGGGCTGGTGAGAGGGACCACGTGGGCCCTCCTGACTAGCAAACCTCTCCACATCGGGTTACTGCTTTGTGTCCCGAATGTGCTAAGTGCATTTATGCTCCCAACACTTAGTGCATCTGGAACGCGCCACTCCCCTGGCCCTCAGGAGGTCTAGGAGGGAAGCAGATGGCAGGAACCCATAGGGCCCCTTTCCTAGCAATGCAGACACATATGGGCACAGGCCTGGGGACATGGGCACACATGTGTCTCAAATGTGATTAACAATGATTTTTAATGCTAGAAAAGATTTTTCTGGGGTAGAAACCTGGATGTCTTTCCAATGTAGAGATGGATTTAGCAAGCATTCAAGTTCCAGTTTTATATTTCCATCACACACACACACACACACACACACACACACACACACACACACGAAACCAGCCCTCCACAGCCTGTCTTTGGGGTTTCGAGGCACTGCCCCACTCTGGGAAAGTGAAGACATTCTGGGAGAAGTCCCATAGGTTGCACCCAGCCCAGAGACATGGGCGCGGTGGGAACATCTCCGTGGGCAGCCCCTGCCTGACTCTGAGCCAGACACTGATAGCGAGTCTTTGAAGACAAAGATTATGAACCTGAGAATGGGTGACTCCTGCCTACAATGAGCTGGCAGCCCAAGGCAGAAATAAAGGCTACAGGATCTCAGACACTGGATCTTCCAGAGTCGCGCGTCTCTGACCAGCTCTGAATCCCCTGAGCTCTGCACTCCAGCAGGCCCAGCACGGATGTTCCTGCAGAGCACATCACTTCCTGCTCCCTGAAGGCTCCGAAGGTCAAGTGGGAGAAGAGCAAACTAAGGACATCCTTAGGGCAACGAGAGAATCGTGTGGAGTGCTCCGCTGGCCACGGGGACAGCTTTGGCGTCCACCTGCTAGGTGGTGACAGAGCACAGTCACGCGCTGGCGCAGGGAGGGTCCAGGCTTGCCCGCTCTGCCTCCTTCTGCAGGAGCTCCGTGTTCCTGAGCGCAGGGATGACCCGACTGACTCGTGGCACAGTGCCAACTGCACTTGAAACCCAAGCCTATATGTATATCAAAATGCAGGAAGCCATCCTAAAAGGATACACTAATTAGCTTCCTGGGATTTCAGATTTTAAAAGCCTCTGTGATCGAATTTGTTCCAGTCATTTGAAAATAAAAATAAAAAGGATTCTGAAGATTGCTTCTGCTGCCGTTAGGACATCGGAGGAAAACAAAACTAAAACGTGAGATGACAAATTCACTGGTTTCCACAGCCGAAGGCTTTCAGTGTGAAGACAGAGAAGGAAAACTATCCCCCACTGATTGGTTGATGCAAAACAAAATGGCATTAGAGGCCAAGAAGCCAGCTCCTTAGGGTAACTGGGTCAGCACCGAGTTGCTCTCGAGAGCCTCCAAAAGCCTGCCGCGAATGAGCATGCAGCATCCGGGCACCTCGTTGCACCCCTGACATTTAGATAAAGGATTAAGGAAAACACAGGCAAAATCCAAATCAAAAATAAAATTACTGCTCCACAAGAAAATGATATGGAAAATCACAGAAGACTTTTTTTTTTTAATGAACTATCAACTCTCTGCTTTTGTTAGGGATGGAGACAGCTAATAATGTGAGGAATGCAGGTAATAATTATACTTGCTCTATGTGGGGAAATAAATAATCACTAGAGCGCCCTACTATTGAGAAAGTGTATAATCATAGTATTAGATGTGTCCTCTAATTGAGAGCCCATACGGAACTACTTCCGGGTAGAGTTGATCCGTCCTTCTGAACAGCCCCTGAGCTCTCTCTGCGCTGTGCCAGTGTTCTCACCCCGTGTCGCAATTACCTGTGGACACGTTTGTCTTCTAATACAAGTCTGATCTCTCGAAAGAAGCTACCTTCTGTACTTTATTCATCTTACTCGACGTGCCTAGCACCAAGAGAGCAAATAATTACCGTTGAACGGAGCATATTCCATCCCCCCTTAAAGCTGATTTCTCTTGGCTGGCTAATCCTTCAGGCTATTCTTGGAAACCTTTCCCAACATCTCACATTTTTCTCAAACTGGGGAAGGTGCATGTGTGGAGGGGGGGCAGGGGCTATTGCGATAAGTCAATGCCGTTAAGATGTGCAGGCAGGACACCAACAATCATCAGCCCACAGGAATCTGTAAAAACTTGGCCTGAGTCAATTAAAAATTATGAGCTCTCACTCCCAAACCTGGAAAGGCCTCATCTCCTGCTTACATTTCTTAAAAAAAAAAAAAGAAAAAGTAAAAGGATGACCTTGCAAATTACAGGCTTATAAATTTAACTTCTAAATTTGGAAAGATGCTGAAAGGGGGAAAAATCATGAAATGAGCTTGCAAAATCTTAAAGAGGGCATTTACTATAAAAGAAGAAGTAATTTTTGATTGTGCAAAGTGAGTTCTGTTTTTTGTTTTGCTTTCTTTTAAATAAAAATGTTTTATCTTCTGAAAAGGAAGTGGGCCATTATTTGCGTCTAGGCAAATGATTCATGCTCAGATTGAATTTTCTTAATATGACATTATTCAGAGAATGAATAAAATGCATTGGCTTACGACACTGGTACCAGTAAGAGTCTTCCTCTAACGAATGCAGTAGAAGGAAGGGCGGAGAGCTTGGTTGGTATGAGACGTAGCTCCAATTCCATCTTTTCTACTTGCTAGCTGAATGACTTTGGGCAAGTCAATTAATCTCGCTGGTCCTTTGTTTTCTTAAGTATAAATGGGCATGACGATAACATCCAAGTGTGGTGGTCAAGGGTCCATCAGATGATCCCAGTAAGGAGAAGCACCCTGAAGGATCACAGGGCATTCGCCGAGGACCCATTGCCTCTGGGAGGTGATGGCTGCCTTGAATTTTTGAAAACTCCCTTGCGACTTTTCCAAAAAAAGTGGAAAAACAGAAAAGCCTATCTTGTCTGAGCTGGGTTGGACTTACAGCAACACCTCTGTTTGGAATGGTGGCCAGGTCCTTAAATCACCATGTCCCACAAGTGAACACAGAGTGCTGGTCCCCAGGGCTGCTTCTGCTGAGCCACTGTGCATGGGACAGAGGGGCGTTCGTCCCCATCTTGCTCTCTAAGCCTGAGTCCTCCCTGCCAAGCATGAGAGCTTCCCTGGAAGAGCAATGTTGTTTAAATCCCTTTTGTTGTGTATGACCAGGAAAAGGGAAGTCCCGGGATGATAGGGAATCCCTGGCCAAGGTGTGAACCAGGCCAGTCCTGCTTCCCAGACATGATTCTTCCCAGGCCTTGTGCCTAGTTACTGCTTGGTGGGGCCACTCTAACTGCTCTGGGTCTATTTATTTATTTATTTGTTCATTCATTCTTTCATTCAGTACTAGAGATTAAACCCACATTCTTTGTGCTGAGTTACATCCCTAGCCCTTTTTTGTTTTGAGACAGGTTCTCACTAAGTCACTAAGTGCTCCAGGCTAGGCTTGAACTTGGTATCCTCCTGTCTCAGCTTCCCTTAGTAAAGCCTGCTCTCCAGGAAGCTGTTGGTTAGGGCTTGTGCAGTTAGTTCTGGCCTTTAGGTATTTGTATGAAGCAAGAAGGACACTTTCAGGATTCCTCATCCACATCCAATTCCGTGGGCTCTGTGGTCCTTCTCTGACCTCAAAAGGACAGCCAGGAGGAGGTAAAAGGAAATGCAGAGGAGGCTAGCCCTATGCTAAGTGCTCTGTGAGGCCCCCTGCAATCACAGGCAGGTACTGCATTTCCACCCCCTTCCACTACCCCCCATGCAGAGGGTAGGGGGCAATGTGCACCTCAGGTCCAGGTGGGGCAGTTAGTGCAGGGATGGACTTTTAGAGCTTGGTCTGTGGGCTCTCTGACACATGTTGCAGACATTTGATTCATTGGAAACAAGCCACAGCCTGCAGACAGAACGGGACCTGCCCCCTGCTTCTGAGCAGAAGGCTTTGCACATGTTTTAATGACAGTGGGTCTTAGTTTCCAGGCTGTACCACAGGAATTTGGACTTTGCAGAGCTGCAAGGATAGAGGATAAATAGGATTGTGTTTATAAAACTGCTAGCGCATGCCTTGCCCAGATGAACGTCTACTTAATTCATCCTCCATAACTTTCTATTGATAGGAGTACATAGTGTGTGTTTGTGTGTGTGTGTGTGTGTGTGTGTGTGTGTGTGTCTCAGCCTGCCCTGGAGGTGGGGCTGGCATGGCATGCGGTGCCAGGGATTGAACTGCAGTCCCTGCACTTGCCTAAGCTTGCCTAAGCAGGTCCTTTAGACCGCTGAGCTCTCTTGTGGGCCTCAGGAGTGCAAAGATTTTTAAAGAAGCTCTGGGATCTGAGTTTCTACTGTAGGTCAGTTTTCGAAGTTGGATAGTTTATATAATGAAAAAAAAAAAATTTCTTTTCTTTTTTTTTTTTTTTTTTTTTTTTTTTTGCGGAACCAGGGATTGAACTCAGACCTTGCACTTGCTAGGGAAGCACTTATTCCACTGAGCCATCTCCCCAGCCCCAAACTTTTCACTTCTTAAAGGGATTTCTCACATCCATGAAGTTTTTTAATATTCCAACACCTAAAGGCACTGGAGGCCACAGCTGGTGGCGGAGTGAGGACAGGAATTCTGTGGACATGAAGCAGCCAGAGGCCCTGGGCAAGTGGAATGAGTGCCAGGACCCAGTTCCCTCCTCCACCCAGCGCGCTGCTTCATCCTCCCTGAGTTGGGCCCAGTTGAGGGTCTGGGCAGGCTGAGGGGGCAGCAACCCGGAATTCTAGTCCACACCTGTAGAGGCATGACTGTCACTCCTCGCAGTCCTCTGCTTTTCTAGGCCACCCATCCCCCACGCCTGGGTGATCTGGAGCCTGGGTGCGGGGGGAGAGCCCGAAATAACGGGGCTGAGATGCCTGCCGGCTATTTCCGTTGCACACTCGCAGGTTGGGTCCCTAGGGGTTGATTATAGCTACCTGAAAAGACTCCTTAACTCTTTCTGCAGAAATGAACTTAAGGAAGTATGTGGCGCCTTCCACAGCACAGGGTGGTATTACGAACAGGATTTTATGCAAAATGGTGCGGCCGCTGTGGAAAGGGGCTTAGGGTCCCTTAAAAGTTAAACATAGACTTAATGCGGGATCCAGTATTTCCACTTCTGGGGATATGGGGTGAGAGATGACAGGCACAGGTACCTATGTAGGTGGATATCCAGGAGAAAGGGATGCATAAGAGTACACAGACTTGTCCACCATATTTATAGCAACGTTAGTCATAAAAACTAAAAGTAAGCAAAGTCATTTGTTCATCAATGAGCAAGTAGATAAACAAATACCATATAATCTGTGCTGTGTAATATTATTGAGCACCAGAAAGGAATGCAATACTCACACAATGCTAAGATAAGTCCTGGAAACATGCTCAGCAAATGAAACGAGACATGAACGGTCATGTACTATACACTTCTATTTGGCTTTATCCTCAGAGTGGCCAGATCTTTGGAGACCCAAGTGCTGAGGAGAGTGGCGAGTGGATGTGCAGTGGATTTCTGGAATGATGAAAAAGGCCTGAAATCTGAAAGAGGTGGGGGGTGGACAACTTGTTCTTTACTACATGCAACTAAACTCTACACACCTTAAAAGAGTTATTATATGTCATTTGAAATCTACTCAATTAAAAAGTGATTACAGAAAAAGCGGGGAAGGCAAGGTGTGTGTGTGTGTGTGTGTGTGTGTGTGTGTGTGTGACTGTGTATTGAATCTAGAGCCCCCTTTTTTCTTTGAGTATTTCTTTTGAGACAGGGTCCCACAAAGTTGCCCAGGTGGGACTAGAACTCGTGGTCTTGCTGCCACAGGCTTCCCATGCTGGGATCAGAGCTGTGCACCACTGTTCTCTGGTAACTTGGCAGGTTTAAAGACATCATCACCCTGAATTTGTTTCATTCCTGCCTCAGGGGACCTATGTGACCTTGGTCTAGTGAGTTAGGTCCTTTGGCTTCAGTTCCACCATCTTTAAGATGGCTGATCGTTTATGTGTGGAGCCCAGGAAGTGTTGCACAAGACACAGGAAGCAAGGCTGTTGTAGGAGGAGTAGGTGGCCTGTCCTCTGGGAGGCCGGCTCCACCCTCACTATCTGCCTGCATGGCCACCAGAGCCCACCGTGTTACTGAGGATATGTTCTGAAGAGGAAAACTGGTGATTACAGAAAACCTGGTACAAGAGAGTTACATACACCACTTAGAACTGGAACTCTGGGCATCTTGTTATAGTTGCTTCACTGATTCCTTTTTCTTAAAACAAAAAACGAATGGAATCAAATATTTCAATGAATTTGAAATTTATTGTGTCTTCAGAACTCAGCTCCGTATCTCTTTTGAGCAAATAAGACCACTATAGAATTTATCTACGGAGAAGTCATTTATGCACCCGTTGGTCTCTATGCAGGCCTACTGAAGGATGTGTGAACAGTATTATAGAGATTTTTTTTTAACAATAATTTGAGCATGCATGGGAGGTGGTAGTTGAGAGATACTAAAAGACAGCCACCACTGTGGGACTTGGTTGGCATACTGCATTAGATAAAAGGGTAGTCTGCTTTCTTAACTCAGATTGTATTTAATGAGTACAACACAGGGAACAAATCTATCTGACGTCTTCAAGGCCCTAGATCCCTAGCAACTGTGCTGAAGGAAATTTTGGAAATGTGAACTAGATTCCACCATCTCCCCACTCGAGTCTGAACTTTTGCAGAAGCACAGAACGAGCTCCTACGGCTGCTCTATAACAAAGGAAGGAGGACCTGCAATCGAGAAGGGATGAAGAGGAGGTGAGAGGGGCCAGATCTGCACACTCATAAGGTCTGAACACATATGCTGGGGTGAAATCATGGAGGGCCCTTCTCTGCATCCAGGAACCCAGGCCCAGATGGCCCCTGGCTGGGAGTACCCACCATTCCAAATGTGGGGCACGGGGAGGGGAGGGGACTCAGTGCTCTCCTTTTGGAAGAGAATCATGTCAATTTCTTTGTGATTTCCTGTGCTCAAGATGATTTGTTTACCCCATAGAAAAAGTCAAGAGGAGACTCTCAGCCCCCCGGCTTGTCTGGACACACAGTTGGCCGGTGAGGCTAGTGTGTGCTGCTGGCGATGCGGCCCTTACAAAGGAGATCATTGTACCTGAAATGCAGATAGTTATAAAAATGGCATTAATTTGCTTAGACCGAAAGATTTTCACAGGAGAGCAACTAGCAGAAAACATTATGAAAATGTCCGAGAGGGCTGGTAATTGAGTTGATTAGTACGACCTTGGTTATGAAGGTAATAGAAGGGGGACTGGTGCTTAGACTGAGTTATAACCCTGTTCCCGGTTCGGTGACCGAGTGAGGGATGTAATTTGTTCAGCCTGACTTGGAGTAGCCAAGCCTGCCTCGACAAAGTAATACACTGACTAGCCGAGCTTGGCCTGTGCTTTTTACCCTGACAGAGTAAACAGGACAGGGTCAAATAAGAAATGATGGACGAGGCTCCGGTGCCAGTTCCCGGTGTAGATGTGCCACAAGCGGAACCTTCCGGACAATGAGACCCCAAGACATTAACTCATTGTTTCTGAACTACCGAAGAGGGAAAAGAACACAATGGCTCCCCAGTCAAAACAAAACAGAGCAAAACCCCAGCATAAATGAAGAATAAACATCCTGAAAAGGTCTATGCTGAATTCGCTCTGGCTCTGGTTTTCGTATTTTTTATAGACATTTATGAAGCAATATGCTACAAGCTGCAGTGGGAAATTTTGCTGTGTTAATCATAAGAAAGGATCCAATATTTGGCTCCAAAGGCCATGTTGTTTATACTACATCTGCTTCCCACAGGCAAGGTGCTGTCGATAAGGCACACGGGCGTGTGGAGACATGAAGTCAACCTTGGCACGGATCCACCCCACCGCTGCCTGTCAGGTGGGGCCGAAGGATACCCAAGGCCCTTACGCCCAGTGTGCGACGCCATTAACACCAGAGCTACCTGGGCAATAGTTCATGTCCAGGGAGCTGCAGCCAGTTTCTTATCAGGAATGACCTTCAACTTCTCCCTGGAAAGAGATCTCAGAGCCCGCAATGCCTGATGGTTCAGAAACAGCTATCAAATGGAGAAACTGTACAGTACAGATTCAAAGCCGGTGCACGAGACTACTACTTGCTGTTCGCAGGGAACGCGTGCTGGAGTGAACCACGGACCTGAGCGGGGCTGGCGGCACCAAAGGGTCTGGTGCGCATCCTGTTTCTTCTCCGGGCTGTGTGTGTGTTTGCATGTGTGCACATGTGTGCATGGATGTGAGCGTCCAGTTTGGGGCCCGGTTCTGCAAACGACAAAGAGTCAGAATCCCTTGTCTCCTTGTCTCTGTCACCGAGCCTGCTGACCCTCCCGTGAAAGGGATCTGACCACTCCATGCGAGTAGAATAAATTATCGCTGACACTCCAATATTTAATTATGCAGCTGTCAGAGTGGCCCTTTTGAAATTCATTTTAATAAAGTGGGAACTTTCCTTTCAAGGTGAGAGTGAGGGGAGTCACCTTCGGTGTCAGCCGGAGGTCTCCACCGTGAGCTCCGCATCCTCGCGCTGGACGCCTGTCACTTGGCCTGATAGGAGAACCTGATAACAGCTCTGGTGCCTGGTGGCCTCCCCCATCCCTGCCTGAATGAACATCCTTCATTTAAGCCACAATAACAAGGACCTCAAAGTCAGAGAGGCAGGTCCAAGGGCAGACTGCCATGGGGGAGGGGCAAAGGCTCCTTATTACAAAAGCCACTCCACAAGGAAGGGGCGTACCCAGAGCAATAGTGTCCATCTCCCTGTTTTAACTGGTTCACCAGAAATATTTAACAGGATGGAAAAAATAATTAAAGAAAAACTAAGCAAGATAAAACAAAACAAAGATACTCTGGGCTAAGGGGGATGCTGGAGGTACCAAGACTATGATTTTCTTGGATGGCCCTGGCTTCCCAACTCATGAAAGAGACATAAAAGTATTGATTTATATTTTTCTATAAAATAAAAAATGGTACTGTAGTTTTTGTAGTCTGGTTTCTGGGCCATAAAGTTACACACCGAGGAAAGCTTTTACACAGCAAATCCAATGTGGGAATGGTTAGTGCCTGCCTTTTGTGTGCTGGTCTTAAGCATGTGCTCAGTGGCTTCTGCTCAGTGTTCATAGGGACACCAGGCCTCAGAGTGTCTGGAGGGTGTCGCCGGTGGCAGCAGTGGAACCCACTCTGCACTCCCTGTGCTCCATCTTCCTCGCTTCTCTCCCCAGCCATCTTCTCTTCATCTGTCCTTTAGTTTTCACTGCACATTCTCTTGCTTTATTGTGTCATTTTCCTCACCAAGTCCCACCTCCTATTCTTCTGATCCTTAACAGTGTGATGGATCTGTGCTTCTCAGCGGCTGTTTGCAAGACCTGGTCCAAACTTCTCTGTCTTAGCAGCTCTGGCCCTACTCAAAGCAACTCTGAAAATCAGGTACATTGATGATTGCTCCCGTTTTGACAAAGGAGGAAACTGAGGCTCTGACAGGCTAACAGTCTTACCCAAGACCACCTAGCCCCAAGCAGCACCGCAGCATTAGGGCAACTCCAGGGCCACAGTTGCTTATTTTCTTTCTCTGGCCTCTTGCTTCCTAGCTCTTCTGCTAGTTTGCATGCACCGTGTCTCTCTGGGATATGCAACAGCTTCAGGACAGTCATGCTGTGGTATGTCTCAGGCAGGAAGTCTGGATCTGGTGTCTACACGCCAGATTTGGAGAATGCCTGGTCCTGTACCAGTGTGTGTGTGCATGCTTGAAAGAAAGGTGCTTCTCTAGACTGTAAAAACCAGGTCTCTTCCTAAGCACTTGTGCTGGAGACATCTGCCTGGGATGAGGAGGTAGAGACAAATGACAGAGAGTCAGGAGCCAGGAAGCCACCCTGGATTTGCAGATGGTTGACAAGGATGTCCAGACCCACCAAGGCCCTGCCTATTCCCCCAACACAGCCTGCTGCCCCAACACATCAGACTGCTTCATGAGTCTTCATGGGGATTCCCATCAGGTGAGGACAGTCAAGGCCCCCAGAGTGTTCAGAGGTGGATGTGGATGTCGCAGCCCGAGGGTGAGCTGAAGACTCCTCCTAGGCCTGGCCATTCTAGGATTTCAGCCCTACAGCAATGCCCATTTCCTGAAGACCAGGGATAGCTGAGACTACCTGGGGCCCCACATTTGTTTGTCTTCACTGTTGCTTGGTAGTTAGGGGGACAGTGATTGGTATTAGAACAATAAAGTATACAAAGTATATAAATGAAATATAAGGCCTGTGTTTCCCCTGCAAGAGACAGTTGCCAGATTGAAAAATGCAGAACTGTTTTCAGAAACTTTTTACTCTCTTCCTCTTTTTCTGTCTCCTGCTCTCCCTACCCTTTGCCTCCTCTGCTGCCTTCTGCTAGTGTTCACTGAGGTGTTTATTTTATGTACCAAGCTTATGTTATGGGCTTTTTGTTTAATCCTTACAATAAACTTAAGAGGGAGAGAGGTACTTACAATGACCTCCATCACAGAGATAAAGAAACTGAAGCTGAGAAAGGTCATTAACTACTTCAAGATCATTTAGCTCATAAAGGGCAGAGGAGCACTTGAGGCCAGCTTTGCTCGACCCCAAAATCGGTGCTCTTAAATACCGGGCCGTGGGCCACGGGATACCAGAGACATCAGCACTGAGCTGCCCGTGGGGAACCCAGAGTCACTGTTGGGCAGCAGACCGTGGCAGAGTGTCCGGGGGGCTGTGTAGAGAAGCACGTGGGGGGCTCTGAGGGGCGACAGTGGTCTTTCTTGGGATGTTGGCGTAATCACAAAAATGGAAATAGCAGCAGCAGCAGAAGAGCCAGGTGAGGTGCCAGGGAAGGCGCTGAACTGTGTGTGCATGCGCGCACGAACACACACACACACACACACACACACTCACGTGCACACACACACACAAGCATAGGTCATGTTGCATGTATGCATATCTATGCATACACATAGATGTACATATACCTGTTTATATGTTAGTTTCCCACGTGTACCCCTATGCACACACACACAAAGAGATACACACAAGTATAATTTTCCTCTGCCCTGTACCCATACTTTTATTCCTATTTCATCACTAAGTAAACTGAGGCTCAGCTAAATATCTTGCTTGGGATCATAAGAGTGACGGGCACATCAAGTTTGAGAAATAGATCTTCATAAAGCGTAGGAGTGGCCTACATGGCTATCAACAGAGGAATAGGTAGTGAAAATGTGGTATTTGTATGGTGGAGTACTACTATGTCATAAAAAGGATAAACGAGTCATTTGTAGAAAAATCGAAGCATCCTGACACCAGTGTTAATTAAAACAAAGCAGAAGCAGAAGCTTAATATGATCTATAGCTCTTACATGGGAAACCCAAAAGAGAAATACAAAGAAAAAGATAGAAAAAGGGAGCCAGAGATTTTGAAAAAGAAAAGTGGGCCAGATGGAGGGATGGGGGGCATCAGAAGGGATTAGTACGCATCACATCCACACACGCACTCCTCAGAGGAACATAATTGTAAGGTGCTGAGAAAACACACAAGTAAAATGAAAAAGGGAAAAGAGAATAAAGACAAAGCAAAGAACAATACCAAGTGTGAAACACTTCCACACTGCCTCAGTTTCACTTTGCCGCTTCCGTAACACTTACAAAGCACACCACTTCATGGAATCCTCCGGCAATCTCACGATTAGCTCCTGCAGATTTAGTGCTGGGTGTTCCTACTGAATGATCTCTGCTTCACAGAGCATGACACTGATGGTCCACAGTGTCGGTGACTCCTCTGGGCGCCTCAGCTGTCCATAGTGACATCCAGACCAGATATCAGTGCTCAGACCCCCACCCAGGTCTGAATTCCCTCTGTTCCATAGGGTCGCCCTTCTTACCTCTGAGCAGTTTGCCTCTACTTGGTGGCTCTGAGAACCAGAGACGTCTATGGATCAGAACCCTCCTCAGAACCAAGAGCCTCCATCTTGAGCACCCAGACTACCTAGTGTCCCCTTGGGTGTCTTCGCCTCACACACCACACTCCCAACACCTCTGAGCCTAGTGCATGTAGACAATGTGCTTGATGCTGGCTCTCTCTCCGAGAAGGGGAGCAGACTCACAAAGCACCTGGCAGCAGCCACTTGCCACAGGCTCTGCAGTCAGAAATAATGATGGGCGAAGTCAGTCCCAATTCCCAGTGCTCCCAGGTAGGCATCCCGATGCCAGGCTGGGGAGTGGGCTGAGGCAGGCCACCCCTGTGTGCAAAAGTCTCTCTGAAAGAGCGAGTGTGGCATCTGCCCCGAGTTGACAGCAAAGGCATGAAGGCTGTGAGAAGAAATAAATCCTGACTCAACCAGAAGGCTTAAAAAGTCACCTAGCATGAGGAGAATTCGTACTCCACAAATTTTTCTCGACTGAGTAAATTTAAAGAAATAAAACTAGATCGAGCATGCGTTTAATACCGGCCGCTATCTTTTTCTCTCCTCTGCTCAGTGGCTTGTTAAATATGAAAATATTTGCCCTGCAAGGAGACAGGGAGAGAGGTAATCTCCAGAGAACTCATCAGCTACCCTGCCCCGCTTCCCCATAACCCAGGTGCAGAAGGGGGGAGCGTTGTGGTAGCCCGGCCCTCGCGTGGCCTGGCGTTGTGTGCCAGTCTCAAATACCACCCTGGTATCTCAAACATCTCTTAATAGAAGGTGCGTTATAAAAAGCTCATTCAAGATGCCAGCAGCTTCCCTCTCTGACCCTGGCTGCCTGAGAGGCAAATTGCATTAGAAAATGACACGCCATTCATCTCGCGAGTACTTGCAGGAACATTTAGCTAATTAAATGATTAATAAATTTAACACTGCTTTATAATTTCATTTAGCTGTGTTGGAAATCACACGGTGGGCTGCGTATGCACCGAATGAGATTAGGTGGGAGTGAGGTTTCAGAGGCTGCCCTGGTAATTGAGATTAGTCTATTACTACAGTGACCTTTTTAACTTTTATATTCTCTTGTTAAAGCGAAATAAAATTTTATTCACTTTTAAGGAATATTTACTTAGAGAAATTTACATGAAATTAAAGAAACACCAAGCCCGGAAATCTTCTGGGGCTGGAAGCTATGCGCTGCTTCCTTGGTAATTTTCAGAGCCTCCTTAGAAAACTGCTCTGGAGGTGGCTGGAGACAGAGTAACGGATGCTACGTGTTTAGACAGTTCATTCAGTCTTTCAATAAATGCCAGGCCCCTGATGTGTCTTGGGACCGCTATGGGACATGAGATTATGCTGGTGACCAGGACCCAAGACCCTGTTTCTCATGAGCTTTAATATAATGGAAAAATATGAAAGAGAAGCAAATACATAAATAAGAAAATAACCAAGAGCAAAAGGCACAGAGCAGGGCTAATCAGAGTAGGCAGCTAGGGAAAAATCTCTCTTGGTTTTTGTTCGTTTTGTGCAGTTTATTTTTTTATTTTGAGACGGTCTTGATGAATTGCTAGGGAGCCCGGGCTAAGCTTGAACTTGCCTTCCTCGGCCTGCGCCTCCCAGAGCGCTGAGAGTGCAGGTGAGCAGCCCTCGCACACCTGAGCCTGGAGGGCCAGGGCCCAGCCAAAAGGAACAGCATGGTGCCCCACAGCTCACTGAAATGGTTCAGAGAAGCCAAACCCCAACGCAAACCTGCGGGCCCTGCCTTTCGCCACTGTGCTCGCAGGAATCACAGCCTCACTCTCTCCCTCTGCCACCTCTCCGCCCACAGAGCCTGCATGGCGCACACCTTCTTGGGCTTCTGCGAGTCACGCAGGTCTTGACTGTCACAGATGCCACCTTTCTGGTGACAGTGGCCTCCTGATCTGTGATCTTGCCATCCCTCAACACTGATGAGTCCTACACTTTTTAAAAATGTATTTGGTTGTTACAGGGTCTCACTGTGCAGCTTGGATTCATGGTGACCCTCCTGCTTTTAGCCTCCCCAGTGCTGGGATTACAGGTGTGTGCCACCATGCCCAGATTCTGGCCAGCTCAGGGTGACCTGGGTGTGGGGTTAGTGCAGCATGTGGTACTGGGGATCGGACCCCCATCCCTGGGCTTGCCTACGTAGGTGCTTTAGTCCGCTGAGCTATCTCGCCGGCCCACTGAGGGGGAGGCACCTCCAGATATCCGTGTCATTGCCCACTGAGTACTAAGCATCACTTACTGAAGTCCCACTGCATACGTGCCAGCTACTTGGGATATACAATCGATTCTCCCTCACACAGCCCTGAAAAATATGTAAGAATTTGTCTTTTGTGTATCTCCCCGACCCCCACTTTACAGATGAAGAAACTGTCACAGAGTTTAGGAATCTTTACCAAAACTTCCTGGTTCTAAGTTTGGAGATAAATCCAAAATAGAGAAGTTGAACTTCATGAAATCAGAAAAGGTTTTCTTCCTACCGAAGTAAACGGAAGGACACTTCTTTTTCCATTTTAATGTTTTAAAATGTAATGTTTTTCATTTTAATGTTCATTTTCCCCTTTGAAGTGGCTGGTCTAAGTAATAATGTGACAACAGGGGGCAAATTCCCGTTGTGCCCTTCAGGTGTTTTGGAAGCACATAACGAGGTGCTGGACATGGTTGGTATGTGGGCCTCACAGCCCCAGGGCCACCACACCGGCAGGCTCCCATCCTCCATGCAGGCTACCATGTCTTCATCAGCATTCCAGCCAAGCTCGCTGAGGATGCTGTACCCCGGAGGAGGCTCGAAGTCTGCTTCAGTTGGTGATAAGTCATGCAGAAGAGGGCTGCGATGCTCAGGGACCATCTTTCCGGCTTGTCCAGCTAACTGGTGTGGGATTCGGGTCTTGATGTCCCCCTTGCTCGCTTTTTTCTTTTCCCTTCACTTTGCCTGCTGACTCATCCAAGTATGTTTATTTAGAATTCCTCTGTTTTCCTAATAGCTTCTCTTAATGTAAATGCGAAGAAAGCGCATAAAGAAATGTCCAGGGCCTTTTCACCAGGTGTCCTGTGCCAGCTGTCCAGCACAAGGGCTGAACTTGAGGCATGAGCAGTGATCATTAAGCAATGTCACTCTTCCGGTGACAGGGCACATCTTGTAACTCACAGAGTCAACAGAAGAAGATTTTCTGTTGCTGGCCCATCCATGGGCAGGGAGCAGAGAAACATATGGGCCTCTTGCAGCCAGTGTTCACCCAGGACAGCTTCAACTCTAGGTAACTGCACACCCATCCCTTGGCCAGTCTGCAGAATTGAGCCTGGTCCTTATTCACTCATTCAGTTTGAAATCCTGTGATGTCTCCTCCTGTAAACCTTAAAATTTGTGACAATTACTTTTGTAAGCAGTGTGCCTGGGAAATAACATCTGTGTGTGATTCACACTTTCTTTGGTTAACCTGTTAATTGTCTGGTTGTTAACTCTGACTGCCAATTCTCTGATGCTTAAGAATTTTTAGTTTTCCTCCCAACACCTTCTATGCGGTGTGCAAAATCGGAACCCACCTGTTCACTTTCAAGATTTTGCTACTTTTAAAAAACTCCAATGAGAGGCCAGGGAGATGGCTCAGTGGCGCAGCACCTGCCTGGCAAGTGCAAGGTCCTGAGTTCAATTCCTGGTACAAAAAAAAAAAAAAAAGCTAAAATAACTCTGATGATTAGACCCACGGACCATCGCATTATTACCTAACGGAAGTAGCAGAGGAAGGGCAGAAGCAACATGTGTACTTGCCCGTTGCTGCAGTGGTGATCTGCGTGAGTTCCTAGAAGTTGTTAACCCAACATTTTCCTGTTCTAATACAGATATAGCCGTGTCAATGGTTACGTCTTTTAAGATGTATTTCTATCATCTTCACCAGGTACTTTAAAACCCATCAGAGAAACTTACATCTAGCTATTTTCTTTTTTTTTTTTTATGGTCAGCTCAACCCAACCCTGGGGGCGGGGCTGGCATGGCATGTGGTGCTGGGATCGGACTGAGGTCCCTGCATGCTTGCCTAAGCTTGCCTAAGCAGGCGCTTTAGACCGACCACTGAGCTATCTCACCAGCCCGATCTAGCTATTTTTTAAGCTGAAATTCTTCACACTAACTTCCTTTTCTCCCCTTTCATTTTTTTTTTCTTTCTCTTCCATGTATTAGAAGAATTCCTAGCAGTATAGTCTGCCATGAACTCGACACCGTATGAGATCCCAGTGTTACCAGACAAGGAAAAGAAGGGACTGCTTCCTGTATGACACTTTCCATTAAAAAAATGTGTGGTCCACAGACAGTTAACATTAGTGTCCCTTGGGAGCTATTTAAGAATGCAGACCTCAGACCTCCTGTATGCAAATCTACACTTTTAAGAGGATCCCTAAGAGATTCATTGGACCTTCCAGTTCGGAAGCTACTCTGCTAGATGCAGGGTATGGAGAGCAGAACAAACCCAGTGAGCTGCCTGGCTTTTGTTGTTGTGGTCTATTTGTTTGTTTTCACGGCTCATGATGTAATAATGACTTCTACATTTTATTTATTTATTTAGTATTTAGTACAAGGTCTTCAGGGTCTCACTACACAGAGCAGACTCATAGTGATCCTCCTGTTTTCAGCTTCCCAAGAGCTGGAATTACAGGCATGAGCCATCATGCACAGTGCCAATCACCATCTCCGTGTGCCCCGGGGGTGGGGCTGGCGCTGGCGCTGGCGCGGCACACTAGGAATCAAACCCTGGTCCCTGCACCTGCCTAAGCAGATATTTTAATCTGCTGTGCTATCTGGCTGGCCCTGACTGCTACATTTTCAATGGTCACATTTTCTATGATTATATGAAAAACTACTATCCTATGAAAAGACTACCAAATGTGGTCTCCATTTGGTCTCTTAGACTGCAAAGTCTCAAATATTTTGCATCTGGATCTTAAAGCAAATACTTGCCTGTCCATCTCTAGAGTTTAGAAGAACATAAAACCCAAAGTCTGCATGAAGACAAAGATGAAGTCTAGTTTTTAAAATGAGTCTTACACCCTAATGTTGGATCCACTGAAAATATCCACAGGAAGAACAATTATTCTTTTCTCTTCCTTCACAAAACCCATGCCATGCATTCAACAGGAACACAGGCACTGACTGCCTTCTCTTGGATGAAGCTTTTAAGAGATGCAAGGGTGATATGACTTTCATAGTTCCTGCACAGAGACACATTAGGACCTCCTAGGATGTTATCCTCAGACCTAGAACCAGAAAACACGAACATTGGTCAAGGGGTCCTGACCAAATCCAATGTGAAAATGTTCAGTAGAAGAAACAACCACTCATCTGCAAAGGGGCTGTGCTTTTTTTTGTTCATGTTGCAGATATTTTACCTTTTGCAATTAAGAAAACACTGGCTGGGTGGGGTGGTGCATGCCTGTGGTCCCAGCCCTTGGAAGGCTGAGGCAGGAGGATACCTGCAAGTTTGAGACCAGCCTGGGTTCCATAGTGAGTGACCAAAAAAAAAAATCTTCATCAGCAAACAGCGAGGCACGAGATCAGTTCATCTTGAGAAGAGAAGCTGGAACAGGACAGGAAGCAGGACACCCCCCCACACACACTGGGCTGGTCAGCAGTCCAGCAGATGCTTGCATATTTGTTGCACTAGATTCACTTAAGAGAATTGAGTGCATGTCGATTTGGAGGCAGAAAGACCTAAATGGCCTGTTTTTCATACCATTTGGAGCTTTAGCATTGAGCAAATAGGAATTTGTTATGGAAAATGTGTGTTATTCTTCAGCTCAGCTGGTTAGAAAGGGGGCCCAAGTTGCACTGGAATAGAGCAGCATGCTTTGCTTTCTTTCCTCCCAAATGCTAAATATTTGTGGAATGTGGCCGAGGTGAGCATCCAGGAAGTTGGGACGAAAGAGTGTGGCCTGGTAAAGCAGGCCTGGAAAAAGCTTTCAAAGTGTAGGGGCTGCGACTTAGCCCAGCACCTCTCTTCCGAGTGTAGCTTACAAGCTGCTCTTCGTTTGAATAGACCTCCATAAAAAAACAAAAACTTCCATGGCCACAAACAAAACAAAAGCAACATTCAAAAGCAGATGATATTAAAGCTAGTTTTAAAATAACTTCTAAAGGGCTTTGAGTAAAAAATTTAAAGTATGCATAGTGAGATTAAGCACTCTGTGATCCCCGATTTATGATCAATCACGAGGGAGAGGTGACTTGTACAGGTATTGTTAGTGTTGTTGCCCAGGTTGGCGCCCAACCTGAAGCTCCACAAATGCACTACTGCGAGCCGCTCCTAGCTCGACATCCGTAACATATAAAGATAAAAGCTCTTCAGACGCTCCCCAAATGAGTTGTGGTATCTCCTCACACCAGTGGCTACCTGGGGGCACCTGTGGACCCGCTAAATAAATACAAACAGACCAGGGCACTGTGCTTGGCTTCCTTCTCAATGGGAGGGCTACTTCGGGTGACAAAGTGACTCTAGACCCTCCAGAAATTTTATAGGAGCCTCTCAAATTGGAGATGGGAAGCTCGAGGGGGCTGCATTCAAATTCTCCTTGGGTCCTTCAATATTAATACCAGCATTCCTCTTATAGTTATTGGATCTCTGGGATCAGTGTGTCCCTTTGGTGACTCTGACACCTTGGTGGGGCAGGTTTTCCAAGAACAGTGAAATTCAGACTCCTGCCTGGCAGGCTTTTTAGGAGGCTAAAATGAGAAAGCCAGCAAGCCCTGTGACAGGCGTGTGCTCGGAGCACTCTGGGGCCTTGCCCTGTGCTCCCCAGAGGCCAGGCCTTTGCTTCTTCCACCTTCCGCAGGTAGGGTGGCACAGCGTGAGCTCTGCCATCCTGCTTCACTGCCTCCTCCTCCTCCAGCAGGCCCACCTGCCCCTCCAGGACAGGGACAGTCCTTCCTTTGCATGGTGCTGTGACCCTTGTGCCCACTTCTGTTCCTGAATTTTCCTTATAGACTGCCCCCAGGTCCTCTCAGTCCCTAGTAGTGAGCTCGTGAGCATCTCCTGGGAACCCTTGCAGCCAGGGATGCCCACCTGACACATGGAAGGGGCTTGACGTCAGCTGTTAAAGTTTGTGTCTAGTTGTCCCCCCACAGCCTCATGCAGTCATGGACTTCTAGAGTTTGTGATTAACTCATGATCCACTGGATTATGGGTGTGAGTGCTGCTGGGATTATGGGTGTGAGTGGTACACTCAACCTGGGGCACACGGTCTGAATGCAACTTAAGGGAGACAGACTTGATCTCTGCAGCCGTTGGGGCCGCTACTTCTCCATGTTGCTCTTGCTCTTTGCCGCCGCCCTGAAAGATTGCTCTCTGCCATGTGTCACTCTGCCTTGGAGCCAGCTGAGCACGGTCTGAAATCTCCAGTAACTAGGAGCTATACAAACCTTTCCTTCCTTCATTCTGGGTGTCAGATATTTGGTGCAGCAATGGGAGAAGAGTAAGTGAGACATCAGCCCAGCGAGGGGATAGCTTCCTGGCTCTGCATGCCACAAGCTGACAGGGGAGAGCCCTCTTGGGACAGGCTGAGCCATTGTTTTTGTAAAGCTTGACTTTTGGCCTCTTGGCTTCACCTCGGCCCCTCTTGCTCTTGCTTCTCCTGGGAGGGGCTGAGGCCTGCTCAGCCCAGCTGTGCACTTCATCCTGCCAGCGAGGCTCCATCCTTCCCACCCATTGCCCCTCCGTCAGCTTGGGTCAGCGAATCCCACCACCTTGTATTCTACAGGAACCAGGGAGGACAGATTTCTGACCGCTACTGGAGGAGGGTGCAGGAGAGGTAAGTTTGAGGCTTCCTATGCTTCCCAACCTTACAATGAATAGAGTGACAACAAAATCTGCTCCCCGCTCCATAAGATTCTCACTGTCCTCTGTTGGAGACATGGGTTCTGGATAATCTCAGCTTTCTGGATGTGATATTTCATGGCTAAAACAACAACAAAAAAGGGTAAACCAAGGGCTACTCACCGAGAAATGCATTATAATCACATTCAAGTTGAATCTTCAATATTGACACCAGGGTTCATCTTATAACTACTGGATCTCTGGGATTAGTATGTCCCTTTGGTGTCTCAGAGACCCTGGTGGTGTGGGTTTTCCAAGACCAGGAAACAAGCCCTTGCCACCGAGGACCATGGCCATTTCTTCTCCCCTGTCTTCTAGTATCCCTGGCCCTGTATGCGGTCTCCTCTTTCTGTGTTGTTTCTATGAAAAACACTTGGAACTTGGGGCAGGCAGTGTGCAATCAGCCCCTTCGCCTTGTAAGCCCCAACATGATTACAGGATTCTTACTCATCACGGACCTAATGGCAGCCCTCAGATGCATAAAACGGCCACATGCAAGATCCAGTGAATGGACCCTAATCCTGTAGAGCCAGTTGGCTGCTGCCCCTTCCTGCCCCCACCTCCTGCCAATGCTGTGCATACTCTCTTTTCTGGGAAGAGTGAGAAATCCAATTTGGGAGAGTCCACACCACCTTCATTTGACATGTACAGTTAGTGACGCCAGCTTACTGCACAAGGCAGTACCTTCTGTCAGAAGAAACCACAAAGGGGGTGTCAAACAATTCCAGGGCAGAATGTCCCAGGTTTAGAATGTCTGAGGAGCTGTGTACCTACATATAGGAAAGGCAGGGTTACACTTTCTGGGGAAATAGTGTTTTCTCGTTAGTGTGGCAAACATAGATTTACTTATTTAAAAGCTGTGCCCATAGCAGGATTGACTTTCATAGAGGTACTGACTCTAAAAACAGGGAAAAAAATGACTGTGGAGCATCACACAGTCTCAAGTCAGGGAGAAATGGAAAGGACTTGAAAACTAGGCTGAACATCTCTTCTACCTCCATGATACCAAAATGAGGGCCTGTAGACTGGGTCTGGGCAGATATATTTAAACTGGTTGGGGCTGGTGAGATGGCTCAGTGGTCTAAAGCACCTACTTAGAACAAGCTTAGCAAAGCACAGGGACCGCGCTTCGATCCCCCAGCACCACATGCCAGCCAGCCCCGCCCCCTGGTGGGCTGAGCTGGCCACACACACACACACACACACACACTAAATAAATAAATAAATAAAATAAATAAATTAAAAAAAAAATAAAATAAAAATAAACTGGTTTACTCCCAATTGGCCTAGTGAGTGAGTTTATGCCATGATTTCAAAATTATATGATTTTATATTAAAAAATATATAAATAATCTAATATTTTTTTGAAGCAATGGGAGGTTCTAGCAAAACTGGGTCTCATTTCTGTGTGGCACCGTTCATACGGCTGTTAATAATGGATGTCTCTTAGAGATGAGGTATGGACGCTTTGGCATTTTTCATTAATTTCCCTATGCTGGTATAGTCAGTGATTGAGAAGTTTAGATGCTTAACTAAATTGGTGCAGCAATTCCACACCCTAGGGTGGCTCATCACTTAAAGGACAGCAAAGGGAACTGAGGAAGGACACAGCGTTCCATTTTCTTTAGAGGAGCTCTAGTCTTCACCATCCACCTGCACATCGTCTCCTGACTCCTAGAGCAGACTCTTCAGCTTCTGCCTTGGATCCTTCAGCCTTCTGGTATAGTCTCATCAGCTTTGTATTGCAAGATCTGCATGGAACACTGCAGTGAGCTCCAGCCCTTGGGCTGAATCCTTCAGTCCCAGTGTGCAGATGCCCTCTGCACGCTTCCTCATCCAACTATGTGGCTGCCCGTTGTTAAGCCAATCTTGTGATTTCTTGTGTATTTATACCTTGAGTTGTATCTGTTCCTCCAGTAACACCCTGACTGATACAGCTGGGGACATAAGTTGAATGTCATATATCATCCTGTGCACAAACAATGTCTTTCATTTATTCTAATTGCCTGGCACCCATAGGCCTTAGTAATGGTCTTAGTCTATGCTATTTAATTATTAATAGGTTTTAATCTCCAGGCTCCTGATGGATGTGTCAGAGAGCAGCCATACTTACCATGCATCCCAGCACCGGGGAAGATGAAGCTATGGAAGGACAAAGCTAACGGTGTTTTTCATCTATCCATGGGTCTGTGAAATGGGAAAAGATCTCTTACAATAACACAAGAATTTCATTTTTAATCTTCAACTCTAGGCTTGCTGGGTAGAGTTAGTCTTGGCAAAAGGATGATCCTCAGTGAGTCACACATGTTGTCTTCTCAATGGTCTTGAGATGAGAGGTCTCATCAGAAAACAAAGTCCTTGATCACGAAATTATGTCCTTCTTACATTTTCATAACAAGCATAAAGAGCATGAGTTTTTCCTCTTGATGTACTGCTACTGGTCACTGGCACGTGGAGACCTCTTTTAATGACGTGTCTGGATGCATGGGTGGAGAATGGATTGAAGCCCTCCCCTCTGAATGAATCTGCACACTACCACACCCTGTGCAAGTGGCTGGTGGAGCGTGGATGTGGCTTCCATGCCGACAGAACTGAGTGATGCCTACTAAGCAAAGTGAGGCCAGGACCTGGACTCTGGCCTTCTGCCCTCACTCGCTGGCTGTGGGCCTAAATGCAGTCTGTGGCTGAGCGCCAGCAGAAAGAGAAGCACAAACCAAAATATAGGCAGGCAGATTATTTATGAGGCATGAAACTAAATGCTCATTGGTTTTGATGCAACCCAAGCTGAGCTCCATGGTGGCAGACGGGCCTCAGTCGAGAGGAGAGCACAGCCGGGGAGCTGCGTTCTTCTTGCCCCTCCTCCTAACCACAAGAATGGAATCCACCCAAGGAATATTTACACAGCATCTTCTCCCTGCTAGGTGCTCCTCTGAGGTGAAAATTTGCTGAATGAAAGTCAATGGACTATGAACAAAATATTAGCAAAGTGAATCTAACAATGTGTAAAACCACTAGCTACGATGACTGAGTAGAATATATTCCAAGAATTCCAGACTGGGCCAATACTGCAAAATCAATCAATCTATAGTACTCTACCAGAGCAAGTAACTAAAGAAGAGAAACCTTGTGATAGTATTAGCTGGGAGAAGAAAATGCAGATGACGAAATGGAGTACCCATTTATGAGTTTTATATAAAGCTCTTGGCAGACTAAGAACAAAAGAGAATCACTTGATAGAATAGTGTATTTATAGAATCCTCACTGCAACCATCATGTGTAGTGATACAATAAGAGTGACTGACCTGTTCCTAAAGATCAGTACCAAGCTGGACGCGCCACCCTTCCTCAATATTATACGGAGTCACAAACACTCTAATAAGGCAAGAAAGAATTCATATTGGAAAGGAAGAAGTTGAGATTGAGTTGCATATGACATGGCAGGCTATGCAGATGGGCCCAAGGAGCCTCAGGTCAACAAACAAAAACCTCTGAGAACTAACAAGTGAATTCAATAAGGTAACAGGATCAAGGTCAATACACAAAACTCAGTCACATTTTTATATGCATGTGGAAAGCGAAATTAAAGACACAGTAACAACTACAATTTCTCCAACGAACATGAAATAGGCATATATTTAAGATATACACTAAATTAATGGGATGACATACCATGTCCATGGATTGGAGACCCAAACGAGTACAGATGTCATCTGTCCCCAACTTTATACGTAGGCCTAATGTTAAACTGACACGTTTACCTCCTAGTGAAGTGACAGCAAGAATTTTAGCAAATATATATATAACTTTATTCTTAGGTTTACATGAAAACCACAGGCCTTCGAAAGCTGAAACAATCTTGGTAAAATAGAATAAAGTAAGAATTCCTTGGCTCATACACTGCTACTGGAAGCAAGGCAGTATATATAACTGTCAGAGAGGAAAAGCACAGACAAGAGGACCAAACATGACTTACAGAAATGCACAAGAAGACTCACACCAATATGGTCAGCCGGGTTTTTATAGAGGGGAAATGGAAATCGAAGAGAAGAGGAGTCACTCCCAGCATATGGTGCTGAAGCCGGGGCTCTGCTGTACCAGAGGGACTGCCTTTTTGTCACCTGCTTACTTTTACAGTGACTGCTGAATTTGAGCAAATACCTTTCTGGCATCATTGACAGAACCATAAAGTTGTTGTTTAATTTGTTGTGGCAATAAATTACACTGATAGAGAATATAAACAATAAGTAAATAAAGAAATGGTATGAATATTTAATTAGTTCTAATAAATAATGCATTAATATCCTTGCAACATGCTTCAACCTGTAGCAAGCGGTAACTTCCAACAAAACTTTAAGAAGCTCTCACATTTAGGCCAATGTCTAAACAGAACTCTATTGTACAAGTCAACAACACTTATATATAAGAATCTAGAAGAGATGTGATGAATGCACTTAATAGTATAAAAATAAAAGTATATTTCCCCTAAGAAATATCTCTGTTCCATTCAAGAATTCTTGAATTCTTTTCAATGCATTTGAAAATTTAGTAGCCTGGTGCCCGCACCATACTATGAAGAAGAAGCTGGGATACGGCAGGAAAAGAATTAGCACTGGTCTTCCTCCAAGAGGAAAGAAGGGTGCCAGCCCCTGTTAAGTCCATTCTTTCCTTTGATCCTCAGCTCCTCTGGCTCCCTCTTGACATGGCAATGGGCAGCAGCGCTGAGAAGAGATGAGCTTGCTAATTCTTGGGGTCCCTAGCAGCCTGCTAATTGTCTCCTCTCCCAATTAATGTGCTGAGCTTGAGAGAAGCCAAATGCACTGTCCACGCCCTAGCAGGTGGCAGAGCCGCACTGCCCTAGCTTCGTATCAGCCAACAGGGACCTGAATATTGGCGGGGGCTGCTGGCCGCTCTGTGCTCTTGCACCAGCTACTTAGCCCCTCTGTGCCCTGGTTTTCATGGCAAGATACAGTTAAGATAACCTACTATCTATGTCAGAGGCCACCAGGAGTTTCAAATAAGCAAACACGCACAAAGCCTAGGGTGTGGACACAGTACGGCATCCAACACACATTGGCTAATTGTCATCATTTTTTGCACATTGTCATTAAATTGTCATCATTTTTATCATCCTTCACACTATTTTTTCCCCACTGGTACCAATGAGTAAATCATCATTGGTATCAAGAATAAAGCTCCAACAGAAGCCACCCAGATGACTTCCACAGCTAATAAAATCTGTTAGAGCCCAGGCATACACTTAGCCCAGCCGCAGAGCATACCGCTCTTCAGGTAAGTCGTAAAGTCTTCCCTGCAGTTGTTACAATGATGGAGCCGCAGGCTCAATTAAGATGCAAGAAATACACTGACATTTTAATAGAACAAATAATTTAAATATACTTAATGTGTTACGAGGTAACAGTTTTTGTAATATACACCAGCAGATTTGGGAACTTTCCCCAAAAACAGTGTGGAGAAAAGGTTCATTCAGGAGAGTGCTGTGGATATGGAGCCAGGGTTGACATTCTTTGAGAGAAGCCATAAAACTGGCCACTACATGAAATGGGCCACTTAGTTTTGAAGACTGGGGCTGAAGAAAAGCAGTCCTTTAGGTCTACAAATGTTCTCTTGTCTTTACTTTTTTCCTGTGTTCTCAAAAATCCTATTAAAAATAACTGCTGACAGCATTTCTTTAAAAATATCCTTTAAAATGTTTGGTGATAAAGCGAATCGAGGAGGGCTTGAAGAAACGCGCCTCCAGTTATCAGGCTGGATCAGGGTGATTATGCTGACTAAAAAAGAGCAATATCAGTGACCAGCCGCTTAGACGAACATCAGGAGGTGCTAATGCGCGCTTTGTGGTGGGCCCCAGCGGGGAGGAGGAGCACTGAGATGCAGCACCTGCCAGTGTGCACACTGTCAGTACCACACTGTGGCTGAAGTCCAGCAACCAACGTGATGTCACTGAACTCCGAAGTGGTTCTGTCTGCTCTGGTTACCATGAGCAGTTCCAGCCCACCAAGGAAGTGCTCCCCGCCACCTCACGACCTGTGGGTGTGCTCAGAGGCACCATCACAACCGGAATCATCTGGCACCTTGTGATTTCTTTGCCTGATGCTTGTGTCCCCCCCACCAAGGGGAGCCCCCAGGAAGCAGAATGGCGCCTGCTCAGTCTGCCGCATACAGGACCTGAGCCATCCCCTTAGTCGTGGCCTGACCCAGAACAAGTGCTTACTCAATATGCACAGAATGAGTACATGAGGGGGAGGGGGGCAGAAGAGAGGGGAAGAGGTGGTGAGGAGGAAAAGGAAGAGAAACAGAGAGGACCAGACATACTTTCTGCGCTGTTCTCCAGCAGCTGGGGTGACACAGGATGACATGTGACCATCTCGTCTTGCAAGGCCAGCTCAGTGTGCCCCGGGGGAAGGGCCAGCACAGCTTGTTAGGGGATTGAACCCCAGTCATTACGTCTGCCTAAGCAGGTACTTTAGTTGGCTGAGCTGTCTGGCTGATTC
This sequence comes from Octodon degus, assembly GCF_000260255.1. Lineage (NCBI taxonomy): Eukaryota > Metazoa > Chordata > Mammalia > Rodentia > Octodontidae > Octodon > Octodon degus. The sequence continues at coordinate 2,671,204 of NW_004524587.1, forward strand.
TGAATTTTTTTTTTTTTTTTTTTTTTTTTTTTTTTTTTTTTTTTGGTATTTAGGGAAGGGTTTACAGGGTATTCAGGGTCTCACTACTAGATTGGACTCCTAGTGATCCGCCTGTTTACAGCCTCCCAAGAGCTAGGATTACAGGCGCATGCCAACACGCCCATTCTCAATTGCCATCTAAGCATGCCTGGGGGAGGGGGCAGGGCCAGGCCCAGGGATCAAACCCCTGGCCCCTGTGTCTGTTTGCAGGTGCTTTAATCCACTGAGCTATTTGGCTCTGATCTTCTCAAGTGCAAAATATCTGGTAATATTTCATACTGATTAAAATAAAATTACCGAAAATGATGTTATTACCACTAAACCTCCATGCAAGAGGATGTTAGAAGTAGTGTGTGTGTGTGTGTGTGTGTGTGAGCATTATTTTTAATTTTAATTTTAATTTTCTACCACTGAAAGTCAGAAGCCCAACCCTCTCTATTCCAATCCCAGTCATCAGCATCTCTCTAATGGAGACATATGGAACAGCTGCATAAACTGCTATGTGGGAGACACTGGGCACCTCGGAGACTCTCTGGCTAAACATGAGTTTGCTCATTTTCAGATTGGAGTAGCAAAGAGATCGCCCCCTTAGAAGTGTAGACGTCAGCTTAATGCCACAGGCAGGCGTCACTGTCTCTGGGCAGCTCACCTTGAAAGCCTATGCCTAACAGACAGTCGAGGCCTGCTCCTGGGCAGGAGATGGTACCAGAGGCCGACCGGCCTATAAATCTAGACCTGAAGGGTTTCGTGTGGGATACCTTAATCACCGCGTGGTGGTCTGTGGGCTCCCGCCGCCCACTCCCTGAAGGCAGTCACAGTGGGGAGAGATTTGTGATGTTCAGGGCAAATCAAGAAGAGTGCGTATTGTTTTCTGCTGATTTCCCAGACAGCAAAGATCTGCTGAACCAAAAGGATTGTGCAGCTCAGGTGCCAGGGCTGCAGGGCACAGAGTGTAGCTAAACAGTTGCCATCATCAAAAGCAAGTGATGGAGAGAGAGGCTCAGGGCGTCGGCACGACGGCCACGTCACTGCCCAAGCAGCACAGCACGTCCAGGAAGGCGCGGACCACCCCCTGAGCGGACGGGCTAGCTGGCAGGGCGCATTTTGGGGAAGTGTCCTTAAGCCCTCACTGGCACAGCCACGGAGCTGGGCCGCAGCTGCGCAGCGTCCACACACCCTGCCAGCTTCTCAGGACTGCAGATAAAATCCCTTACGGGGGTGAGGTGGAGGGAGTGGGGAGCCAGGTAAGGGCTCAGTGTTCCCAGCGGAGCTGAGACCGCGGGGTGTGGTGAACGCCCGGAACTGCGTCATCAGGGCTTGTGTGCCGACCGCGCAGCCCAGCCCGGCCGGAGCTGCGGCCTGCTGCCAGACGCGGACCAATGTTGGTGCTAAATGATCAGAAGTGTACTAGTCCCCATTTGGGGGATTACAACTTTATCTCACTCAAATAGTTGATGGGGAGGGCCTTGAGTATGTGTCGTAATGTGTGGCAAAATTAATATCAGTTTTAAAGGCTGTCCCCTTCCCCAAGATGAGGATAAATCATTTTGGTGGAAAGACAGTTCTCATAAGTGGGCGCTCTAAACCATGTGTGTGTACTGGGGATTAAACATAAGGCCTTCATGCTGAGCTACATCCTTGGCTCCTTTTCATGGTTTATATTGAGGTAGGGTCTTGCTAACTCGCTGTGGTTAAGCTACAACTTGTAAACCTCCTGCCTCGGCCTCTCAGAGTGCTGGGATTACAGGCATGTGTCACCGTGCCGTGCCAGGCTCAAACACCAATTCTATTATTTAGAAACTTTTGGAACACTTCAATAAGATCATCAGGATGCTCTGTTTCTGTGATTCTTTTTTTTTTTTTTTTTAGGACAGGGTCTACAGGATCTACAGGGTTTCACTAAGTAGATCAGACTCGTAGTGATTGTTCTGTTCTCAGCCTCCCAAGCGCTGGAATTAAAGGTGTGCACCACCACTCCCAGTCTCAAGGGCTGGCTCTGTGTGTCCCAGGGGCGGGGCCGGAATGGCAGACTGCGGAAGGGGCCGTTGGGGCGTGCTGGGGATCTCAGCCTCGCTGCTGCGCTCTGCCTAAGCAGGCGCTTTAGTCCGCCGAGCTATCTTGTTTCTGGGATTCTTGAAGGAAAGAAATAAAGACATAAAGAAGGAAAGAAAGGCAAAGAGAAAGAAAGAAAGAAAGAAAGAAAGAAAGAAAGAAAGAAAGAAAGAAAGAAAGAAAGAAAGCCAGCCAGCCCACCTGATTGCCATAGTTTGATTCCAAAGAAGTGAACCAGTGTTCCAACATCAGTAAAAATGATGGACAAATCTTTTTGCAAAAATTCCAACCTGGTTTGTCCTGAAAGATAGAGAGCAACTCTCTGGCACCGGATGTCACATTAATTGCAGACAAAGTGTGTTACAGTAATTCACTTGGCAGTTTAAGCGAATCCAAGAGAACAGCACTAAGCCTGAGCCCCGTATGCCAAGGAGGCACACGTTTTGCTTCTGTGGATGGAATTCGACTGTAAATCTTCCGCGCCTTCACTGGATCGCAGCAGCGCAAAGCAGATCTGTCCTTCCCTCCGCATTGTGTAAGATGGTTTATCTGCCCTCTTAGGAGGAACGCTGATGTATAAATCCCAGGTATGATTATTATTATTTTGAACTATTATTATGAGTTACTATTATTACTTTCCTGAGACAGAGGGAATGGGGCATGGGAAGCTGGTGGATGAGAGGGAGCCACGTGTGAACGCTGAGGAGGGACCATCTGTCTTCGTTCAGGGCAGTTTCTGTAATATTTCAGGAGAGAAAGGTCATCAATACTAAAGGGAGTTAAGTGTGGAGGTGGAGGAAGACTGGGCTGGGGATGGATTGCCTGCAAGCCTTACCCTGGTTGAATTATCCTTGGCATCCAGCCTGCTTTGCTTTCAACTCCTATGAATTGAATACACTGAAGGCCTGTATGCCAACGCCTGCTTGATGCTGCGCTCTCTGAGTACCTACTATGTGTGGTGGCTCTGCTATGACTGCAGATTCGGAGAAATGAGATGTGCACTCATCCTCTAGGACTCATAATCTAATAGATGGAGGACACACATTCAAGTGAGCAAGCGGGCTGTGGGTTGTGGCTAGATGGGCCTATCCTGCAAGGTGCCAGGAGAAAAGAGATGCCCCCTAGGCAGGCTCTCAGGCTGCCCTAGTGGGGATTCTCGGCTGGGCGTAACCATAGGGCCTGGCTTCTGTACTGCGAGTTCTGCTTAGTGGAGTCACAGGAGCAGAGAGGTGATTGGTCCAACAGGAAGAAGATAAGGAAAGTTATGTAAGGCTCCCCAGGGGCAGTGATGTTTAACCTGTTCTGGGCAAGTCCGGTCAGAGGGGGAATCGTCCCTCGAGAGATGGGAAGGTGGTGGGCAAGATAGCAGGGGGCCCCTTATGATTCACTGCGAGGCTGCAGGCTGAGACCCATGAATGTTATCCTGGCCAAGCCCAAAGATCGTAACTAATTACACATTTCCTACGAGTGCAGCACCTTGCCCTGAAAACATAAAACCTTCCCAAACTTTAATGACTCCCTGAAAGTGTTTCTGGCCTTTGGAAAGTGGGGCATCCAAGAAAAACAGTGGAGGACCATGTGAAGGCACACACATGGGGGTATTGTCTCTGGCTCTGGCCCCTGCTCTGGATCATGGGCCTTGGGCCCTCAATCACAAGGTTGAAAGGTACCAACAGGAACCCACTTGAGCCAGGGAAACAGTTTTCAAAAAAACTTTTCTTGGAATGTAAATGGGTCTGTCTTCATCTGGAATTATTTCTACCGATTTCATTTGCAAAACTTCAAAGTTTCATTTTTTTTCTTCCCCTGATGTTGTACTTACGCCCATCCACCCCTACTTCGGGTAGTGTGTTTGTGGAGGCAGCAACCCAGCTCCCCAGGAAGGGGCCAGGAGCACCATCCAGCAGGCACACCTGGGATTCCTTAAGGACTCAGGAGGAGGAGGGAGCAAAAGGAAAGAGGAAGAGGAGGAAAGGAAGGGAGAGGAGAGGGAAGGGGCGAGGGGAGGGATGAGGGGAGGGGAAGGAAGGGAGGAGAGGAGCAGAGAGGAGAGGGAAAGGGAGGAGTGGGGAGGGGAAGGGAGGGATGAGGCCAGAGGAGGGGAGGGAAGGGCAGAGGAGAAGGGAGGAGAAGAAAGGAGAGGGAAAGGGAGAGGGGAGGGGAAGGAAGCAAGTAGAAGAACTCTCCCAGCACACTGACACTCTTTTTCCTTTATGACAAGCCTGAGCCAAAGGTGAACTATTCCAAACAGTGAACAAACGCTTTCTAAAAATTCTGTGACGTTGCCTCAGGATAACTTCATGGCTCCAGAGAGTCATTCTAAGTGAGTGAAAGAAAGAAGTCCCTTTCTGGTATTCTAGAACATTCTTACATGATTTATACCTGGAAATGCTCCATGTCCCCAAGTTATTAGCAAGGAAGAAAATGCATTCCAATCAAACTTGTGTTGATTTAAGGCTAGCACATGTGAATTTCTTCGTGATGAGCCCTGCCAAGATTGCTTGCTGAGCTCCTTAGCCTGTGCTAAATTTGATATGCTCTTTCCCTTCTAAAAGGAAGTGCAGTGATTTTTATTAGGCCTATCGAGGAAATATAGGACGTAGGTATTAATGCGATGAGATGCGGAGTACAAGTGCCACATTACTAGAAGGGAAGCATTTAGAGTTGCATGCGCCTGCCACAGAGATCCATAAAATTCAAGGAATTTCCTTCCTGAAGCTTGAGGATATTCATATTAATGAAACTGGCATTAGCTGGTAGATGGAGAATTGCATGGGACCCCTGGCAGTTTATGGTAATAAAATATCACAATAGCCTCCACTTAGTCCCCTCTCCTCCTATTTTCTTTCATATAGTGCAAGGATTAATTTAATTTAATTGATTTATTTGATATAGCTCCACTTTGGACCATTTATGTATATGTTATTTCATATCACAAATGACAAATGTGATCGTGCATTTTGCAGACGTGCTGAGAAGTCCCTCGCACGTGCCCGTGGAATGGTGGCTCGCAGGGGTGCTACTTGTCCTGTCATACATCAGAAGCTGAGACAGCCGCATCAAGTCACAGCCCTGGGAAGGGCTCCTTGAGGGACTGTCTCGGGTCGGTCTCTGGAGTTCATGCCCTGAGACCACTGGTCCAGGCACGGCAGGTCAGCTTCCCTTTGGTGGCCCTATGTTCCTGTTACCTTGTCTCTCAGTGATGCCTTCTCAGAAGTGTCAGTGGCACAGGGGGACAGTACAGGCATAGCTCTTCTCACTCTCAGCCAGATACTTTCAGGTACACATGCTCCTGCTCAGCAATGTTGGCAGCCAGTTCTTCACCTGCTTCTAAATGTGCAAGATTAACTGGCATCCTCTCAAACAACCTGTGTAGTGGAACTGTTCTTGATGATGTACAGGTGCCGGTTGGGGAAAAATTACAAGCTTGAAACAAATGAGAAACAGAAACTATAACAGATGGCAAGGGGCTGCTTTTCTTAATTTATACACCATTCTCATTAATATCTAAAATAATCCAATAGAAAACTGGACCAAGAATGTAGAAGGGTTAGAAGAAATGCAAATGGCCAAGAAAGACCTAAAAATCTACTCAACCACACTCAAAACTACAAAATGAAATCAAGAAATGTTGAATTTTTTCCATGACTTCTTGCTATACAGGTGTATTAGACATAGATACTTAAATTTGGTGAGATGTAGTAGAGTTCTGGGAGGTCAATTTTGACATATTTATCAAAAATTTAAAGCACATCTCATTGACCCAGAAATTAGAGTACTAGGAATTTACTCTACTTGCTCATCTCCATGCCAACATAGGCCAAAGTAATGATGCAGGATGTTTATTGAAAGTACAACTAACAAAAGACATAATTAGACCTCAGTTAAATATCCTCTAATAGATGGTTAAATATATAAATGATGGTACAGATGATGGGATACTAAATAGTCTTTTAGAAGACTGCTTATGATCAGAAACTTAACTTGTAAAATTGAGAGAAAATGAATAGAACAGTATATATTAACTGAAACCATATGTGTAAATTTAAAAATACTTATATGTACAGATAACACAAATGAAGTTTTCTGGCAAAGTTATCCATGTACTATCAATAAAGGTTATCTGGAATGCATTAAGAAAAATTTTCAGAGAAGAAAATTCTTATTTTTTTGTAATCATGGCTTGGACTTTCTGAACATGTTTGTGTATTAATTGAATGTGATTTTAATTTATGAGAGTGAAAAATAAATCCAATAAGGAACAGAAAAATGCACTTCTCTTTCCGATGTGTGTAGTTATGTCTACACAGGCAGACCCTATTTTAAACTCATTTCCGAGGCATGCAGTGCACATGCCACCCCAACTTCAACTGCGAATGCAGTTGATTTCCACTAGCCATGCCACCCCTTATACCAGTTAGAGCCTCATGTGTCAAGTGAACCAAACTGGGTGAGATGGGCTACTCCTGAGTTGGAGCCATGCATCTCAGCTGGGTACCAAGTGACTTTAGATAAGCTACTCCACTGCTCTGAGCCCATGTGCTTGTGAGGAAATCATACCCTAAGGATATCAATGACTTCATATTTACATGAGGATATGACACTCAGTGGGTGCTGAGAATAAGTTAGACTCCTCTTTTTCCCTTTAAGAAACAAACACACATAAAACAGCTGCAAGATAAATTGCTTTTCCCTCTGGAGAATGGGAACATGTGGGTTTTCCCAGAGCAACTTTTATGAACACAGGTGTTTGCTAGTGACAACTGTCTCTGTGACAGTGCTAGAACAGCCATGGTGGGACTGATGCTTCCTGCAGATTTACACAGAAAAACTCCATGAAGACCTTTGTTTGTATACCTGCTGCTAGAATTTTTATTCTTGAGGACTTGTCTAAATTCATCAAGTTTTATATTAATCTCTTTCCTGGCAAATGGCAAAAGAAACCTACCCCTAGGATTTTGCACAATGTCCTGGTGACAAGGCTTTGGAAAGAGATATTTGTTGAGAACTGACCAACATCACTGCATTATTTTCCATACTTGACCCCAATTCTACACACCTGTTTAAATGATGTGTTTGACCAGCTACTGTTACAAAACTGTCATGAACTGGTAGAATACTTTCAGGCCTTTAAAATTACTGATACAGTATATAGCTCCCTAGTGCGGGCCACCACCAAGGACGGTAGAAATATATAGGAGTGCTTAGCTTTATAAGCCATATTCCACATCATCAAAAGGACAGCACCTCCCACTCCATTCAAATAAAAAATTGAATGTAGAGAAAAGAAAGGCAAACTTAAGGAGCTGGCGTTTAAATACTACCAAAATGGGAACCACCTGTCCTGGTCCTATGGTTAGAAACTGTACCCTTTCTTTGCAAGGGTTTCTTTTCCCTTCCAAAATGTGAGCTGGGGTCATGGCTTAGTATCAACAACAACTTTGGCTCTCACTGAGGAAGCAGATGTCAGGGTTCCCTGTAAATCTTGGGGGGAACGGCAAATGTGGAAAGGTAGAAAGTTGCTCCACAGATTTCCAAGTCTGCAAAAGTGAAGGACAAAGGGAAGAGATGAAGGGCAGGGGAACCATGCAATGTGTTCCATTAGATCCATAAAATGTATGACTTCACACATTCAATTATGTAAATAAAGTTACCAAAAAGAAAATAAACTTGGGCGCATACCATGCTAAATTAGCAGGGGCGTTATGTAAGAGTAAGAAACTAGAAACAAGCTAGAAAGGTCACTTGCATATATGCGGTTTCTTTGTAAAAGCATCGTGCAGAGCCAGAAGGAAAATCTTGTGGAGGCCTGAGCTTGCCAGGACGGTTAGATCCAAGTGGAGAACAGATCCAGGCAATACCGAGGAGGTCGAAACCCGGGATCAGCCAAGCGGGCCACCACTAATCCAGTTCTCTGGCCATCTGGTTCAAATCGTAGTGCGAAGCATATTTATGCGATAAAGAATTAAAGCTGTTTCTCTTGGCCACCTAAATAATTGGGACACTCTTTTGGAAAGCCGTTGACTCCAGGACAATGAGCATATTCAAAACTGAATTTAGAATGAAAGAGGCTGAGTGTGCTTAATGTTTTTAAAGCATGCCAGAACCTCCTTCCAAAGCGTGTGTGTTTTTACGACAGTGTAAGTAATAACTTAGCAAGGTCGTAAAGGATTTATTCTTTTTTTGAAAAGAAAGAAAGGAAGTCGGAGGCAGAAAGAGCCAAGGACGCTACAGACTGATCAAATAAGAAGGGTGTGCCGAATAAGACATGATTCAGAATATTCCCCCGAAACACACTGCCTAATCTGCAAATCATGTGAAATGTAGCAAGAAACTGTCCTGAATGAATGCTGTTATTTCGATCAAGTATCCCATTTGCTTAACACCTACTGTGGCTCTATTTCGATTGTCCACCGTGAGCAGTTCTTGGGGGTGGGGATGATTGTCAAGTGGGAGTTCCAGTGCTGAGACCGAACACACTCCTGCCTGAAGTAAAAGCTGATCTGTATTCCTGCAACTCTGCCTCGCTGCCTTTTTAATACAAAAGAGTATAATTTATGAAGCCACCTGAAGCTCCACTTGTAAAGAGTTAAAGGATGACTACTTTCCAATGCAGGGATATTGGTGTACATGAATACATGTGTGTGCATACATGCACATGTGTGTGTGTGCATGCATGTGCAGCAGAAGGGGACACAGCAGCGTGATCATTCATGGCCAGGTTTTGAAAAGTTAAGGCTCCCTGAGCTGATCTACAGATGCTGAGATCGCAGAAGGAGCAAAGCCCCAATATATCCTTCCAATGTGACTTTCAGCATGACAAGGTTATCCCTGAGTACTCCGTCTCCCAGGAGCTGATTTATGGGCTTCTGGGTGTCCACCCTCGAACTCAACTCGGGACATTCCTGGGAATAGGACATTTGGGAATGTTCCCTAAGATTTCACACATTACTTAAAAGTATTCTGGGGGGTCTAATTTATGCAAACCTGCACAAACAACATTTTAAATCCCCACCCCAACCAACTTCTAAAACATCTCAGAGCCTCCCAGGTTGAAGCTGTTCTCTCTCTCTCTCTCTCTCTCTCTCTCTCTCTCTCTCTCTCTCTCTCTCTC
>NW_004524587.1:2680523-2710619 GCF_000260255.1 Octodon degus
TATATATATTATTAAAGCTCCATGCTTCTTGCAAGGAGAGTTTCTATTCTATTAATACTGAATCTCACCCTAGCAAACACACCTTGAGAAAGAGAGAGAAGAACAGGCATGCAGAACATCTTCCTTGTTATCTGCAGAGAGAGGGCTCCCCTTGGAAGGAAGGCCTGCAAAGCAGGGATGGGATGGAGCCTGCCCAGTGTTCATTTTTCAGAAGTGAAATCAAACAGAAAGACAAGCCTTCTGGCCATTGTGGGCTTTGACTGGGACAGGACTTCATCTAGAAAAAGATTATGCAAACGTCCCTTTATCCTAACCATCTCAGCGGTTCCACCCACAGCCAAGAATGTGGTGGTCTCTTTGTTTGGCTCACAGCCCTCTCCCCCTTTCTGTTGCAAAAGCAACAGGTCCTCCTGAGCCAACATACCAGCAGTAGCCCGTCACCGTGCCGAGAGCATGGACATCCACCAGAGCTGCCGCGGAGCATGTGGACTGGATGCCAGCCCACACACTGCAGCAATTCCAAGTCCAATTAGGAAGAACTTGAGTCCTGGAGCACTTCATTAGGGTCTCTCCGGCCACCTTTTCCTGTTGCTCTGGGTTTATTTATTCTCGGTTTTCTAAATGCCCAGCCCTGAAGTAGAAAGTCCGTGAAGGATATGTCCTCTGCATGTTCTGACTGTGGTGAAGGTGGTAGGCTACAGCAAGCACATGTTCTGCAGTTCTGCATGATCTCCAGGGTCTCACGACTCAGCTTCTCCCTCAGAAGCCTCAAATGACCCTGCCTGTCCCCGAGAACTGACCTCACCTTCTGCAGGACCTGTGCTGTACTTTGGACCCACTTTCATACTCATTAACTCAAGCACTTGTTCATTAGCAGTATTAACCATATTGGTATATAATGTTTAATACTTCATTATCCACTGAAAATAATGTATTCCAAGGGTTGTGTGGCAATCACTCTGTCCAGCAATGAATGATTTACCCTGAAAAGCCTGACCCCAGCTCTGTGTCTGCTTCAGTTGGACCCGTGGGTCCTTCCCATCCAGCAGAAATGTGGGCTCCCTGGGAGCCATGTGTGAACTCTGGGGGACCTGCTGTGAGCCAGCATGAGGCCCAGTGTATGAAGAGCTGCACTATGTACTTCATTGGTTGAACAATCATTTCTGAATAGCAGATAACAGGATGCAATTGACAAAGTGAATCTTATTTAAGAATTTAACTTTAATGAAAGTTTCAACATGTCCCTCTCAATTTCAAAGGTAAATGTCACTGTCATTTCTTAAGCATCAATAGACCGTCTGAAAACTATCTTCTACAGTCTACTCTTAATGCATACAGCTCTTAACATACAACCACGTTTTAACTCACTGTAAGAGGTTTTCTTCTGTTTTTGACATAGGAAGGAAGATTTTTCCATACAGGACAAACCACACAAAGTGGAATTCTGTGGCACTGAAGGGTTTGTGCCTGTATTCCTACTACACAGGCAGGAGTGTGGACCTGCACGGCCTAATTCTTTAACACTGGGGACCACCCCAAAATGGAATCCCAGCTTTTCACTGAAGATTTTGCAAGCCTGCTCTTCTCTCCTCACAAGAGACTTACTCATCTTGATACTTTTGAAGGGCAAATCCTTGAACATTCTCTGTTGAGATAAAGTGGGCAACACCTTATAACTTCTTGTTCCTGAAATATTCTTATCTAGATCCTAACGTGCATTGTCACAGCATAAAAGGAGACGCAGAGTTCTTTGTCAAGAGGATGTGCTGGGCCTGCTGTTTACCAGAAACGGACAGCGTTTCTCACCCAGAGAAGGGGTACCTGGTGACACCTCAGGCCCCATCACACTGGGTGACAGTGGTGCTTCTGTGGACATTGTGAGATTGTGACACCAGTCAGCTCTTCTTGCTTGGGCAACTGCTTCATACCTGGGTTTTTTCCCAGTCATGGTGTGAACTAAAGTATACAATGTGGCCCAGCCTGCACAGTCCCTCACTTCCAATTAAATACAACTGGTTCACAGAGGCATGTTGCAAAATTAGGCAAGTTTACTCCAACATTTAAGATATAAGTAAGATGCTATTAAAAAATTTACAGTTCCCAGCCAAGTGAAATCAGCTTTTGGAAATAAATTCCCAGATCCTTCTGTCCCACTGCAATTGCTACCGAAGTCATCCAGATACAAAGCTCAGGGATTAAAGTTAACCTGGACCCAATCTTTGCCCAGCTGCCTAATAGCTGTTGACCTCTGCACCCTTGTGTTCTTACCTGTAACAGAGGAATGATAATGACTTTATGGAGTTGCTAGGAGTATTTAAAAGACACATTTGGGTTGTTTTTCTTTAACTTTTTGTTTTAAAGGATCTTGTATTATTAGAAAATTTTGGACTAGCAAAAGTAGGTTCTTGTCCAAACTCTGTGAATTGGGAGGGAAAGGAAAGAATTTTGGACTGGATGAAGAAAAGTGAAGTTGCCACAGTGAAATGTGTTGCTGTTCAAATGATTCTCGTGGACAGTACCATTAGCAAAAGCCAACAGGCAAAACCCCTACCTTCTTCCCCAGCTCGTTCTTCACACCCGTTCCCGCAACCCTGGTGCATTTCTCCAGTGCTTTTGCCCCTCTTACGCCTGTCTCAGCCCAGGGCCTGCATAGGTGTCCTGGACTACTGCGCGTTGCACTCACGTGGCTCTAAATGCAATGGTGCTCTTCCTGCAGTCTGAAATCTCTGTACGCCACCAAAATCTCTCTCCTTAAAGCACACTTGGGAGACATTCACTTGAACCCCGATACTTGCCAAATCCACCTGCCCAGCCAGCTGCAAGGAAGGAAGTCAGAAGCACCACCCTAACCTTCTTGAATTGCTCAGGGGGAAAGGAAATCAGAACAACGTCCGTGGAGGGCGATTTGGCCATCTCTATGAAAATGGCCATGTGTATTTTCTGTAAGCCAACTACAGCAACTTCCAGGACTCAATCCTGCAAACACACTCGGGCACCTGGGAAATGATGTGGACTCAAGGTTACATGCCGCAGGACAATTTGCGGTGGCAAAACACTGGGAACAACCCAAATGTCTATCAACAGGGAATTGGTTCAGTGAATTATGAAACATCCACACGGTCACATACTCCGTAGTTGTTAAAAAATGGAGAAATCATTTATATGCTGATTTGGAACCATCTCTAAGATATATTGTCAAGTGAAAAGAGCAAGTTATGTGTACTGCATAGTGAGGGGGAGGTGAAGGGATATAAAAACACAGTGTCTTGTAAATGCACACAATGTCTACAAGGATACACACGGAAATGATTACATTGGCTCAGGAGAAGAATGAGGTGCTAAGGGAAAGGAGTAAAGGGAAAATTTAAAACACCAGGATAAGGATGTGTGTGTACAAGGATCACATGCGTTCTATTTTCTACTGCCTAATTTTTGATTTTGAACTGGGTAAGGGCATTATTACCCACCCAAATGTAAACATTTTGAGTATGTATAATAACATTTTAAGTATAAAACAGTCAAAGTTCTAGAAAAATGAGATGACTCATAGCCCGACACCTACTCTATGTCTTCTCTAGACAATGGTGAGACACAAAGGGCTTCTCCACCCCAGTCTCTTCTTCATTTTACACTCAGAGGACTTATCCGCCTCCTTGGAATACAGCTTAACTACACTTTCCTGTTCCAGAGCTCCCCACGGTTGTGTAGGAGAGAGTCCAAGCTCTCTGTACGATGACCACGATGCATCACTGCTCCCCAGCTCAGCCTTCCCGCTTGCCTGATCTACCCTCCCTGCTAGGCCTGTCTCAGAAAGCTCGGTTACTTATGTAAAATGTGATAAAAAATATGGTGAACATTGAAAAATAGCCTAAAGTCATTACTACAGTGAAAGTCACATTGCCATTCATCCCCCTCAAAAATATTCCTCCTTGCCATAAACACAATCATGCCATCATTTATGCCACTTTCTGAAGCACTTCTGGAATTCCCCACTCGTGAGTATCTTCACAGGGTATGAGAAAATATATGGCGAATGCTGCTGCTAAATGCCATCCTATAAAAAAGGCGAGCAGGACAAAACACTACAATGTATCGTATTCTCGTCCACCTCAGTCACTGGTTCTGGCATTGGGCAACTTCTGCAGTTTTCTTTTTTGTCTTTTTGAGACAAGGTCTTGCTATGCAGCTCGGGCCGGCCCTGAGCTCACTGTGCAGCCCAGGCTGCTCTTGAGCTCCCTACAGTCCTCCTGCCTCAGCCTCTCAAGTGCTGGCATTGCAGGAGTGTGCCACCACACGCGGCACCATTCAACTTCTGGCTCTTCATCAAATAAAAAGGAGCATAGAAGACAAATGTGTTGGGGGGCCGGGGAGACGGCTCAGTGGAATAAGCACTTCCCTGGCAAGCGCAAGGACCTGAGTTCAATCCCTGGTTCCGCCAAAAAATAAATAAATAAATAAATAAATAAATAAGACAAATGTGTTTAATTAATTCAGGACATGGAAGCAGTTATGATAGCTCAACTAAAGATACTGTTGAAAGAGGACTTCCAGGAATACCTCTGAAAGTGGCAAGAATGATAGAATAAGTGCATTAAGGCAAGGAGTATTTCTGAGGTGGGATGGATGGCAATGTGTCTTTTACTATATAATACATTTCAAAATACTTTCAATACACACTGTACATTTGATCATACATCACTGTAGGCGCCGGTTCTTCTAGCTCCTGCTGCTCACGTCCTCAAAGCCAAGCTCTACTCAATTCCAAAGCTCAGCTCAAATCTTCCCTGTTAAATCACCACAACTGTGGCCGATCTCCAAGCCCTTACCTGGAGGACGCCCTTTCCCTGAATTCCCAGGGCACAGGTGTCTTACCTCTTTGTCATGCTCATCACTGTTCAAGGACTCATCGCTCCTTGTAAACACTGTCTCCCACTCCCTCAGCAAACTCTACCCCAGAAACCAAAACAACACAGAAGGATTCTGCTCTCACAGAAATGAATCTTGTGGGCAAGAAATAAGGAACCAAACTCTTCAAGGACAATTGTTCAGAACGTCAACGTGAAGGAAAGGATGCATCCAAATGCTCTTTGTTTGACAAGGACAACGTCATAATGCTGCAGCTAAGAGCTGGAGGCTCCGATGGAAGAAAGACCTGTGTTTGAACTCAAACACTGCCTGAAAGCTATGCAGCTCCAAGTCAGCTATTTTCAGCCTCAGCGCTGTTGACATTTGCAGCCAGCTACTTCTCTGGGGCTCAGGCCGCCCAGTCACTGTCCTTAGCAGTGTACCTGGCCTCACCTCATTAGACACGAAGAGCACCCTCTACTCATTTCCAAATATCCCTTGGGGCAGGAAGCAATAGCTCTCTCTTTGGAGAACCTCTTCTCTTAGGCAAGGTTCCATCTGTTTCTGACCATCAGTTTATTTGTATGGGTTATTTGTTGGAAAACTCAGTAAATGTTTGAAAAGTGGAAAAGAAATCTATAAAACGAAGCATGTAGCACCTATCCAAGATTAGGGCAAGAATTAAACAAAACTATGCTTAAAACCCTTACTAGTGCTCTTGGCCTAAGAACAGTAAGATAGGCTGGCTGATCCTTAGCACCACTACCCCAGAAGGATGGATGAGACAGTTGCCCAGGACCTTTCAGTTGAAACTGGTATTAAGTCTGCAGAATGCCAGAAAGGTAGGCATCAGTTCTGCTTGGGCGCAAGAGAGGAACCCTAGTGACTGCCCTGAGCTTCTCTTCTTGTAGGACACAGAGTGGGTCAACTGGCCCAGGGTTGAGCCATGCTCACCACATAAATGGACTGCACATGCTCCCTGTACTTGGACATAGGATGAAAGCTACATCACCTGAGGCTGAGTGTGCTGGATCACACACAAATGTCCCTGAATGATGGCAGGGTTTCCTAGTTGTCACAATGTCAGGCTTTGCGTTGTAGTCCCTGCAAAAGCTTCATTGACACATTCCAAATCATCCTTGTAAAGCATCTATTTTCCCACACTACTGGATACAGCCAGCATGTAGGAAGCGTTCACAGGGTGTTTGAAATCAACAAGGCAATTAGGGAGGTTTTAGAGGAATCAAAAATACAATCAACAGTACTTTGAAAATGTCAATAGCAGTTTCATCCTGGAAGACCACGACTGCAATGTACAGGTATAAGGAAAGCTTAAGAGGAATTTAAGTCTGTATCATTCTGAATTCCACAATTTACTTTCAAACTGAGAAATGGACTGGGTGGTAGGAAGTCTCTAACAGGATTCTCATACACTTGAAAATAATGTGGGGGCGGGCCGGGGAGATTTTGGAGTCAGA
Organism: Octodon degus; assembly: GCF_000260255.1. Lineage (NCBI taxonomy): Eukaryota > Metazoa > Chordata > Mammalia > Rodentia > Octodontidae > Octodon > Octodon degus. The sequence goes on from NW_004524587.1 coordinate 2,686,847, forward strand.
CAGCCATGGATTATAATCCAAGCTGCATGACCAAAACGGGGTAATTTGGGGAAAATGATTAATTCTCAGAGTTTAGCTTCACCAGTGTTAGAATGAGAGTAACGCTGCTCAAATATAAAATAAGTAGGTATCCAGCAAAGCATCTGAAAGCCCGTGCTTCCAGCCCCCGTAGGGAATAGCGGACACACTCCTTGTTTTATATTTTTATAACACCTACAAAATTGCACACTTTCTAACCAAGTTAGCTCTCTCTTGACCAAAGCGCTTCAAGTCACAAATGTTTCCCATCTGTTTTGCTCTACCGCATAACACAGACCCAGCCGTCACCCTCCCTTTCTTGACATGAGAGCCCTGTTAACTTTTTCCCATTGCAAGAAGTGGTGCTTGCCCTGAAAGCCTTTCTTTCTGAGCTGGGGAGGCCGGGACCATGCTGCGGCGCGGCAGGAGGGACGGGTGAGAGTGAGTGGCGTCCCTCAAGTGGCGGCTCACACAGAGAAGTCTTTGTGAAGCGCCCCGTCCTGCCCTCATCTCACTCTCCTTCAGCATAGCATGAGGAGGCAACTCAGTCATGTCTTTAAAAGCACAATAATTACTTATATTTCTCATGGTTTCCAATCGTCCTGTGATTTCTTTCCCCGCAAAACTCCATGAATAAAACAAACCCCGTCACCATTGGAGATGCATTTCCATGCCAGTGTGGATGCTTTTAAGACCATTTGCCGAGCGCTCTGCACCGTTTGACCAGTTCTGGGGCAGGGGGCACGCTCTAATTACTGATTGTGGAGTTCTGTATCTATAGCAACAGGCAGAATTGACAACAGGAAGCTTCGCCCTCTGGGGCACCATCCGAAGTTTATAAAATCAACTTGAGGCCAAGGCTATAGTTAATCAGGAGGGCTTTCAGAGCAGGAGAGCTCCAAGTCCACACTTAAGAGGCAAAGAAAATTATTTAATAAGACGATCACAGGGCTCGGGAAGGCAGAGCTTATTTAGTTTAGCTTTGCATTGCCTCTTGTAGTAATTTATCCTAATGGTACCAATTCACTCGTGATCTGATACAGCAGGAGACTCAGGATTCTGGTTTCATCAAACGTCCCTGAGCATTGTGTGTTTCTGAGCTATTGTTGCCGTAGATCAATCAATTTCACTTGATTCACTGATCGGATGAGGAAGAGAGGTATGAATTTTCTCAGGACTCAGAAATCAGGCTGACATAACTCTTCATAACGTGCCTGCTTCTTTTAACGACATTACTCCTCCCTGTTCACATTTCAGGTACTCACAGCTGACAGGTAAGGGGACAAGATACCAGTCAGCGGCTAGTGCAGGTACAGTAGGACATCCGGGTCAAGCTATTTTGATTGCGGGCTCTGCAACCTATTAGATGTTACCATGGACAGGGTACTACACCCCTCTGGGTCCCTGGGTTCTTAATAACTGCACTGGGAGAAGAATTTACTATGTCACAGAGTTATTATGAGGATTAATAAACTAGTATATGTGTAAGCATAGCACAGTGCCTTGCAAATGGGAGAAAGAACCTCAGCCAATGTCAGCTGCATTCCCCACCCGGCACCATTTCCATCCCATAAGAGGGTGGAGGGTGACTCTGGATTATTCAAAAACAACTTTTATTAGTACATGATTGAGATGCGTAATGATTACAGTCTCTGTGGGATGCTGGTACATGTTCACGACAAGGAGAACTGCTACCCTTCATAGTGTTTTGTGCCCTGGCCTTGATGCCCCCCGAGCACCTATACTGGTGCCCTCACTCAGGCCCAGGCCTCATCCCCTGGGTGCTAGTCTGGCCGTTGGGCTGGTGGGCGACAGACGAGCACAGCATCCCTAACTGAGGGGCACGCTGCTGCTTCCCCAAAGCTACGCCCTTTCTGCTTGCACAGCAGGGAGTCTGATTTAGGCCTATGGCCAGGCACAGACAGGAAGGGACACTATCAGACCCACACTGGGGCCGTGGGGTGGGGGAGGCAGCTAGTTGCAAAAGGAAAGAGCGGCCACCTTCATGTTTTGATCATATCATTGAAGAGAGGGGAGCAGAAGGCCACTAGAAATCCAAAGTTTTAAGCAATGACTGTGTGGACAGCAAGGCCACAGACAGGAAGGGCTCAGTCACTGCTCTGCCAGCTAAGTGCCAAGGATGGCGGCCTGGAGCCTCAGCTGCTGATTCTGAGACTGGGCTGCTGGAGACTCACCATATGGGGTTGTCAGGGCAACAAAAAAAGCCACTCCCCCACCCTGTGTGCAGCAGTGAAGCTAGCTCACTCCCCAAGGCCAACTGCAGGAGGAGCCCTGGAGCCCTGGGCTTTATCATATTAAGCTCCCTTGTACTTCCCTGCAGATTGTCTGGAGGATCTACTAAGAAAAACAAAGGGAGAAGAAGAGGGGCAGGGATGAGAAGAATGTAGGAAGAGAGAGGAAGTGAAGGAAAGAGGAAACAAGGAAGGATGGAAAGAAGAGAGGAATGGAGAGAGGGAGAGAGGAAGAGAGGGAGGAAGGAAGGGGAGAGGGGAGAGGGGAGAGAGAGAGAGAGAGAGAGAGAGAGAGAGAGAGAGAGAGAGAGAGAGAATTTTAAAAAGGAAGAAGAGAAAAAGTAAAGAAGACAAACCCTGTTCCGTCGCATGGTTCCCATACTCCGTCTCTTCATTTCAGGGGTTTTGCGTGGCGTTTACAAGGTTTATGGTTTCAATAGCCAGGGTAAGGAGGTTAATGCTGCCCTAACAAGGGAGTCATTTTTTTCCTCCCTCCCACCTTCTCCCTTTTCTTTTTTGGCTCAGCCTAAATTTCTAACACTACCCGATGAAATGTAGTATACAGCTTTTAATTGTACCCAGAGGCAGTACAACTTCATAGAGGTTTCTAAGCAAGTGGCAGAGGATTTGAGAAACAGCTGTGTTCCTGGCTCCTGCGCTCCGAGGTGGAACAGCCCCGTCAGCACCTGGGCCGCTGAGCACACACCCTCACACCCTACCTGCGTGTGCACAGCTGGGACCCATCAGGGCTGCAAGGAATTAATACTCTTAACTTGGTATTTTATTGTACCTGGAGGAGCCTGGTGCTATATTAAATTCGTAGCATATAAGTAGGATTTTGTTCAATACCGAGTTACTGGGGTGGGGCGTGGTGGGCTGGGTGAGATATTAAACACACACACACACACACACACACACACGACCTCTTTTCTGATGCTGAGAACGAATTGTTTTAATATCCCAATGTTTGGTTTATTATTAGAGATGAGTGGCCACTTTTGAAGAGTAATGGAGTTTTTTCAGCACTAACCTAGTTTTCCCACTTGAGTCTCCCTGGGAATCCCAGTAGCTGTGGAAGGAGGAATCTTACTTATGACTAATTCTTACGCATGCCCAGCTTCCTTGGCTCATGTTCCCAAGACATAGCTCTCTCTTTTTGGACTCTGATGCAACCAGTAGGTGATCCCAACACTACCCTCACAATGCCTGTGTTGTGTTTTTTTTTTCCTTAGATGTCTTGGAATCCTAGGAAATTCAACAAGGGGAGTGTCTGTGTGCCCATTGTACAGTCCTGAAAACAGAGGTTCAGAGAAGCCACTGCCCATGTCACAGGAAGATGAACCAAAGACCTTGGCATTCAGTCTACTGAGTCTAAGCTAGCACTTTGCTGTAAGCTGTGTGCTGTGCCCTGTTGCAAACACAGTGGGGAATTTATTGCAGGGATCTGGCACTGCCTGCATGCAGTAGGTATCAAGAGGGCTTTTTCACAAATGCTAGGCTTGTATAATTAGCAATGGACTTCCGGGTGTGTGGTTGGCAGAGAAATGTCCCTGCAGAAGATATGCACATCAGACCGCTGCAATCTGTGACCTCACTGACAATGGGTAATGTGTAGATGTCGTGAAGGACCTTGAGGCAAGACCCTATTACATGTTCTAGGTGGGTCCCGAACTTTAGGACAAGTATCCTTCAAGAAAAAGGCAGAGGGGGATCTGATTCAGACAGAAGAGACGGAGGCCTCTGACTACAGAGGCAGGGACTGGAGTGATGTGACTCCAAGCCAAGGAGTGACCGGGCACCTGAAGCCAGGAAGGACAGGCTGGGTTCTCTCTTACAGCTCAGAAAGGGTTGACTTCAGATTTTTGGGATCTGAAACTAAGAGCAAAGACATGCTGTTGTTTTAGACCATCCGGTTTGCGGGAGTTTATTTCAGCCTCCCCAAGACGATAGTGTACTGTTTTTTTTTTTTTTTTTTTTTATTCTGGGCACCAGGTTAGATAGGTTTGGGTGCCGACAGGACCACTTGGGTGCCGGGTACTCCAGCGTCACAGAGACACCGACAGCACACTGACCCCTGGGAAGAACAGCCACACTTCCCACTGGCGGCTTGCCCTTCCCGGCCTTTGAGGAGACCCTAGCTCAGTTCCATGCCATGGAGAAGGCAGCCACTGGGACTGACATTGAGTAGGTGTCAGAGAAAAGGATACAGGGAAATGTCCTCTCTGCTGGAAGGTCCGATTCTCACCGGGCTGGCGAGCTTTCTACTCATGCACGTCCTGCAGGCCACTCACATCATGACCCAGTTACCCTGTCAGTGAAATGAGGGGTGAAACACTTTGAAAACCTGCAGAACACCATCTGAATATTGATTGTTTGTTATAATACTGACTTGCAAAGCATTGAGGAACAGTTGACCTCATGGAATGCAGGTGGGGCGCCAAAGCCAAGAAACGATGCAATATCCAGCAGGTATTATTGCCAACTTCTTCAAAATACGCTTTCTCTGAAGTATATGCTTATCATCCATTAATATAAATGAAATTTCCTTAGAAGCCATCTAATGCAAAATGCCGGGTTAATGTAGCCTGCAAATTAAATTTCTGCTGTTTCTTTGGATTCTCCAAATTTCCCTCTCTCAAGCACTGAACAATGAAGACCCCAAACCAACAATAACATGCCGTTTGTTTGTTTATCATATTAGTAATGATTTTTTTAATGAGCACTCAGAACGAGTTTAAAGAAAGTGGCCTCTGAAATCCTGCTTTTGATCATTTCAGTTGCTGCAAACCTTTTGGAGAGCAATTTGGCAATTTGTCTCGGGAACCTTTAAAAATTGTGCTCAACCTTTGACCCAGTAATGCCATTTCTGGGAATGTGTCCTAAAGACATAATGGGAACTATGGAAACTGCTTTATGCACAAAGATGTTTATCAGCACACTCTTTCTGAAAGCAAAAGTATTTAAAACCATCTAAATGCCCAACAACACAGAAGTAGATAAATAAACGGCAATGTATCCCCTCTGCGGACAATCAAGCAGGCACCAAGAACTGCAGTTAAGAAGCTTTTGTAGCAACAAGATGAAATGTGTAATGCTCAGAGAAACATGCAGCAGTATACCAAGTGGGTATTTGGTAGCAATCTCGCGATGCGCAGAAAAACTGACCACAAGACCCAAATCCGGTAATTATTATTGCCTATGACTTGCAAAGTAACAAGTGTTATTTCTCTTCTCTTAAAAAATGTTTACAACATTGTCCACTGACCCGCATTACTTTTAAATGGAGAAAAAAAAAACTCATTTAAAAATGAGAGGACTATCATTCTAACACAAAGTTGACAGGCAGAGAAAGCTTGTATACAAATGCTCAGGTTTTCCTGTGACATTCATGACTTGGGTCATACTGTAGTCTTTTCCTTGAGACCTCAAAAATCCCTCTGCCAGTCAGACCATCCATAGCCATGTCCCATCTTTACATGCTTGGTCCTCTCAGTTAAACACGGACAGGAAGCCCTGGACAGCTCATCAGAGATGCTGCCCAGCACAGGCTGCGCTCAGGCTCTGCTGTCACTGTTAATTCTTTCTGAGGAGTGCTTGGGCTGGTCCTGAGTCACTGGCTTGTTTCCTATTTAGAGATCCTGTAAATTGCATCTCTGATGGGTTCTCCAAGTTTGTGGCAGCTGCTAGGAGGCTCAGAGATGGATGGGGGCTTGCTCGGAATACCAGCACCTGACACTCCAGGGCCTTGCTCACTCTGGGCTCCCCATTCATTTCCCAGCCTTGAGCTCTTTTCCTTACATTAGTCCTGACAGGCTGTTTCAAATCCACATCAGTATGGAACGGAGAATAAGTCTACGCATGTTTTTGGCACAGCGGGTGGGCAATGTGCTTCCCTGTGAACTGCGCCTCCACTGACTGCTGCAGGAGAAACTCGGTAAAGCACTGGCCCCATCACAGACAAGGGTCCCACTTGGCGGCAGGCTGCAGCAACAGTCCTGGATATGTTAAGGCCATGGAGAGGAAGAGGAGTGGAGCCGTTGTGACGACAGCAGAGGGTGGGCGCCCCCGGCCTGGCGAGGCAGCAGTGCGCACGTGGCTGCGTTAGGAAGCAGATGCAGTACACGCCACAGCCGATCGGCAGTGCAAGCTCATTGCCCAACAGATGGAGACAGTCTGTCTGCTGCCCCATGCTCTCCCTTTGTATAAGCTCTGTGGCCCAAGAAGGGAGAACAACACCTAGCCCTCAGAGAGGCAGTAAGTCTACTCTGCTGCAGCCCCTCTGAACGATCCAGTTGCAGGTCCCCTGCCTAAGCGGCTGATTACTTAGGGAGACTCTCATACTTCTGCGGCTTAGAAGTCTGAAATGAAGAGGGCTGTACTCGCTGCAGAGGCTCAAGGGGAGAATGTGTTCTCCTTAGCATGCCTTGGCTTGTGGAAGCATCCAGCTCTGCCTCCATCTTCACGTGACTTCTTCTCTTCTGTGAGTATGAGTGTGAGTGTGCACGCGTGCATGAGTGTGTGTGTGTGTGTGTGTGTGTGTGACTGGATTTAGGGGTCATTCTAATCCAACATGCCCTCACCTTTGATTACATCCCAAAAGGCCTTATAAGGTCACATTTACAGGTACTGGGGGCTAGGACTTCAGCATATCTTTCGGAGGAGTAAAATTCACCCCACAGTAGACACATTCAATAATTAAAGAGCAATTAGAAGCACAGACTCTGAAGTACACCGAGTTCTAATCCTGGCTCTGCCACTTACCTAGTCTCTCGCAGCTACTTTTCTTCATTTGAAAATTGGGCCAGATTCTCTCTGTGGTCCACAGGGAACAATAAACGTGATCATGTGCCACGCAAGCTCACTACTAGACATACAGAAACTGCACCCAAGTCTGGGCAGTGGTCCTGCCGTAGGAGTGTCCTGTAGCTCTGCAGTCTCAACTTACATGCCGCTACCAATGCCAAGAGACCCCCGTTCAAGTTAACAGGAGGAAAAGCAGCTTTTTATGAACAATACCCCGTAGATGTCTGTCTTGCCTGGAGGTTTTGCCTCTCCCTTTCCCAACTCGTTTCCTTGCTGGTATGACAAGATTGCTCTTTCCTAGCCTCTACCCTCCTGTTGGTTGACATCTCTCCTCCAAAATCTTCCCAGTTCCCTGCTGAGAGCAGTTTACCACAACTCCTGCTCAGTCCTCCTTCAGCAGGCAGCTGCTCTACAGGCTCTCTCTGGCTTCTGGGTCAGCTGAAGTGGGGGCCTAGGTCTCTCCCATACAATATAGGACTCCCAACTCAGTTTGAGTTCTAGATACATAATGAATACTTTCTTTTGTATATTCACATTGCAAACATTGCACCAAGGCATGGCCCAGACCCTGGAGTTTTCTGCAAGTCCCATGAAATGCAAGGGGTGGGATTCGCCCCGGTGCCTTGGCCCTAGTGAGAACCTGGCATGCCATCTCTGGAATTCCCCAGATGGGTTCTTTCCCTGTGGGAGATGGTTACTATCGTCCCCTGCAATGACTTGCTTGCCCACTCCTTCTCTTTCCCACCTCCCAAGAAAACACAACTGAAGGTCTCCCGCCACATGAGCAGAATCTCACCAGTCCTCCACACTGAGCTCATTCACCTCCTTCCGACACACATCTGAGTCCACAGTACAGTGTTATCTGTAAACCGAAACCCAGTTGTTGTCCAGGTGAACCCCCACCTGTTAAGTCTATTTCCTTGTGCCACCATGGCCTCCTGATCTTTTGCCACAGCTCTGCCTGCTTGTTGCAATGTGTGACTTCCTAGGTATACTGGTCTGTTTGTCTTGTCTCCCTGGGGCTGTGAGCTCTATCACTATGTCTGCACCATTCTGTGGGCAGCCCATCGAGCTGCTTGGACAATGAGCAGGAAGGAGACTGTGAAGAGGAACACACTGTCTATGGCAGCCCCGGGCGAGGGTGGCTTTCCAATCCTCTCCACTACATTCCACAGAGGCCACCCCACCTGGACTTGGCTCTGGCCCTTCCTGGTGACACTCTCTCAGGATGTGACCTTGGGCAGTCTCCCAAGTGCTCCCCAGCTCGGTTTCCTCATCTGTAAAACGAGGACCTGAAAATGGATGATTTCTCTGGTGTCTTCCGGCTCTAAAATTCTATGACTCTATATTCTAGGTAATAAACTTTATGACTATGAATAAATTAATGGAAATGAATATTTAAATGATGTGCAAACATTCATGCAAGTGCTTTCTTAGTCTTTTATGTAGCAGGAGATGGAGACATAAAGCCAGACATGAAGGTTCGGAAACATCAGCCTTGGTAGAGTCCACTGTCTGGCTCCCAACTTGTCCATGATGGGTGGATATAAGGGTGTGGATCAAACAACTCCTGGTGAGAAAGGGCAAAAGAAATGCATGCAGCAGGAGAAGCTAGAGACCCTCATTTGGACGGATATTCCTGGTAAATGTTCCTGAGCTCTGAGCATCAGCATAGGCAATGAGAATTCATATGCTGTCCATCTCTCTGGCCCTTCCTATCTGCCATGAGCCCAGCGATGCCCAGCCTACTGAGAGGGTGACTGGACACCTGAAAGCTTCACTTGTTCTCCAGGTGACCTCCTACTGTCCAGCACAGTACCCACCTGTTGGCTGGTAGATCCAAGAATCCTGACATTGATAAATACAAATGCCTAACAGGAGAGATGGCCTGAATATTTGGGGGTGAGATTCTACAACTTGTCATGGACAGACAAGAAGAAAAACAGAGAGAAGATGATTCTCAGTCTGAGCTTGTGCTATGTCCAGTCCTGGGGTCAGGCAGGTCTGGACACAAGGTACAGTGGAGAAGCCAGCTGGAGGATCCACCAGAAAAGATCATGTTGTTGTTGGGGCCTAGCCAGGTCCTGACAACCCATCACCAAGAAGACAGCCCTGATTATCTTCTTCTACATAGAAAGTCTGAATTGATAGGATGAGAATTTCAACTCAGGACGGAGGCTGTTACATAATCCATCCCTCAGTCCCAAAGGAAAGACAATCCAGGTTCATGAGATTGTGTTATCTGTAAATCAGAACCAGTTATGCTTTGGGTGAAACTGCAGTATGATGAGCCCAAACACTCTTACCACTGTGACCTCCTGATTGTTTCGACCTCTTTGCTTGGCCATTATCCACGCTGACTCATTCCCCAAATTGCCCACCATCCTGCTTTGCAATCATTTGCCAACTGCAGTCCTGTAAAGCAAATGGGCTGCCCCACTGGCACCTTTTCTCAAAGGTGCTCATAAAGAAGCAGACCCATGATGATCATTTATGACTGAACTAAAGATGATACAGGGTACTGAGCACACAACTTTCAGTAGACAGAAGTTTTCCTTCCTTAGTCATGGAGGAAACTGAGAGTCATCTTGCCAGTAAGAGATTGGGGAACAAGGATTACCCTGGATAAGGTACTGCTGAAAAGTCAAATGACTTTTCAGGTAAAGTTTCATTTACCCTGTGCCTCAGCGTCTGAGATGCTTATAAATCACAACCCCCTTTTCCTATCACAAAGATACCTGAACCAACAGATTCCTGCCCCTCCTGGAACCAACTTGCTATTGATTCACCTGGTCTACATATCATCAGGGGGCCTCGGAATTCCATCCTTGAGCCAAAGCTTCTATGACTGTAAGAGTCAAAGGTACAAATGGACTCTATTGGTTAATCCAACTGACAAATATCTGCTGAGAACCCACTTGTTCTATCTAAACAGATCTTATAGCCTCATGGGATTATAAGTGGGACTTCAGGCAGGCAACTGGACTATGGGGGCTTAGACCTGACTTGCTATTAACAGGTGGGTCCTGGTGGGAAGAAGCAGGTCATTGGTGGAGTGGAGTAGGGTGCTGGAAGGGATTATTTCCCCTCCTTAGCCCCTTCCTTGAGCCTTGCTGCTTCCTGCATGTCAAGGCACAAGGGGCTCCTCTCTGCCAGCCCCTAGGCTATGTTGCCTCCAAATAAACCTCTCTTTCTCTAAACTGTAAGGATTAGGTATTTTGCCCCAGCACTGAGGGAAGTAACTAAGACACTGCCTATCAGGTACAGGGTAGAGGAAGGTAAACAAAGAACTAGCATTGACTATGAAGGTGGGCAGGGTGCCAGTGACCCCCACCATCCTATTTCTCATGATAACACCCAACATCCTTTGCAGCACTGCAGGCTTACTGATGAGAAAACTTAGAGAGGGTCGGGAATTCCCCCATGCCCTGCAGCCAGGAAGCAGCAGGGGCATTCCTCTGACTTCATAGGCTCCTGTTCTTGTCCCTCCAGCTTTCCACCCTAGCAAGCAGCCCACTTCAGAATTACTAAATGAGCCCTTCTGCATCCTGCTCACAGCAATGGAAAACAACACAGCCCAGAGTCAAGATGGGGACAGTGTTTGCCTGGGAAGGTGGGAAACGACTGCCGCCGCTCTCCCTCCACACAGGGCCAAGAATGACTCAGGTACAAGCTATGAAGTCTTTTCCCCAGTCAGAACTGGGTCACGTATTCTAGCAGGGAGAACAGCTTGTTCACTGCTCCAGCTGGGACCTGAGCTGCGCAGCTGGGGGCAGGACTCCAACACGCTCCTCGAGCCCGGAGCCGGGGCCTCCACAGCTTTCCGAGCTGCACTTGATGCATTCTCCCAGCTGGGCTGCGGAGGAGAGAGAGGGGAAGACAGTGGCGGACGAGGAGGAGGGCAGAGGGAGGGACCTTTTCCTTCCCAGCAATGGATCCAATTCTGACATGAGTCAAAACGACCTGCCTCAAAGCTGGCAGTCAGTGAAAATTTTCTGCCAGATGTTCGTGGGTGAAAAGCTGAATTATTTAACAGAGAATCCCCAGGCAACCATTGGAGAGGCCGAGGAAATGGGGGACCCGGGGTGCAGCGGCGTTTCTTTGCTGAAGTCTGGAAGTCTGACCACGGGATCACCTCTGCTCACCATCTACCAGGCTGGGATCAGCAGGGATTTCCCAAAGCCCTTGGAATCTAAGGGCCGGAGCTCTGCAGGCCCGTGCCCTTGTTGCCACAGACTTGGGATGTGAGGCTCACACGCCACTTACAAGTTCTGCTTCCAAACACTCCTGGCATGTGTGACGCTAAATCTCGGACTTCAGCCACACACCTGCACGGAGCCTTCTGCTTCTGAGCAGAATGTTGGGTCTCTCGGAAACAGCCGAGAAATTACTCAGATTGCTTCCTAGTTATCCGATGCCATAGCTCCCTAATTCTAGGTTATTGGTGAAAAAGCAAGGTATTCTTCTATGAATTTCATAATTTAGAGATAAATAATGAACACAAAACTCGGAGGGAAATACCCTAGTGTTCATTTTATTTAATATTCTCTATTGGTAGAAATAAATTAAAAATGAACAAGGCTTGTTTATGCCTGCCTCACATTGCCCTCCACTTTTGAATAGCAACCGCATATTAATTTGCCAAGATCCCATAAATTATAATTAGCCCGGAGGATTAACAACATAAATCCTTGAATTTAAAACCAACCTGCCCGGCTCTCTCTTCCCTATGCCCTAAAGTAAAAAAGAGCCATAAAACCTATCACCGCTACTTGATCCATTAAACTCCGGAGACATTCTTATTTCAGCTTCGCTAGTGGAGGTAGTCTTTGTTCAATATTTTTAAAGTTACAGTAGCTCGAAAGGAGCTGGGAGTCCAGGAGACAAGGATCTGCGCCAATGCACACGGCCACAATGCACACGGCCTCGCAACCGAGGTATGGATTAGCAAGAGGGCAGAAAAGGAGACAAAGGACTACGTTCCAGCTTAGCACCCTGACTCAGGGTCTGAGCACTGATCCGAGAGGAAAGTGACCCTGCCAGCCCACCACAGGTCACTTTGGCCGGGAGCCCTGGAGTACTTGAACAGGCACGCAACACATTCAGAGGTCAGGATCTGAGTCTGCGTCTGCCTGATTCGTGCCAGCCTCATTCGGGGACATGAAGAAAGCTAATGTAGCTCAGATGACAAAGTATTTAACATAAGACCATGGCAGATTTAAAAGGCATGGGGGAATGGCAAGCGACTCTGACCCATGAGCGGTGCCAAGGTGCCCAGATGGCAGGCACTCCAGGGATCCCTTGATCAACCTGGACACCCTCTGTCCAAGGCACACCTGCAATCTTTGCTATCTACTTCAGCTCGAATCTGGCTACTTCCCTGTAGCAGCATCCAGTTGTGACCAGACCTCTACTAGTATAGACCATGCAAATACGTGGGTATTGACAGAGTGGACACGCAACCTGCGACCAGGGACCCAGGATGCATGCACCAAGTTTGATTTACATAGGAAAAGATAGGCTGCTAAAGGGAATTGTCGTCACCTTTTCTCCATGCCTTCAAGATCCCTTGGCACCTGCTTTCCTACTCTGAACTTGAGGCCCACCTTCACCTCCAAAGCTGGATTCTGGATTTTGTTCTCCTAGGGTTCCTTTTCCTGGCTGTTTAGGGAGAACTGCTGCACGCTATGGTGCATCCCTCTATCCCACTACTCCAGCTTATATGCGGGCTGGAGCTCAGAACGGAGAAGGATGCTGTCTTCTTCATCTCTTCCCACATCCCACTCAAATGCTGCCCAAGGCATAGTTCATGCACAAGTCACACTTGCTGATGCCACGCAGTCATAAAAAGGAACAAAGACCTGACTACAAACCACATGTGTCTTGGGAGTTCAACACTGCTGAGGCTTCTTACCCAAGGAGGATCTCGACCCTGCTAAGGATTTTGATAAGGCCATCCTGATATTATACAGCCAAAACCAAAGTCGCTAATAGCTTTTCAGCTTTGGTGTTTCCCAGGCATTTACAGGGATTCCCTTAGTAGTGCTCATAACCACCTTTCAAGGTAAGAGTTGTGGTCCCATTTCACAGGTGAGAACATGGAGAGACAAGGAAAAGCAGCAGCTTGCCCTGTGCAACCACCCCAGAATGCCCAGAATGATGAGTCCAGGGAGGGAGAAGCTCTGAAAGCTGGAGCCTGCTGACCCCCCTTTATCTACACCTATGTAAGAGATGATTTCCAAGCACCTCCAAAACTGCAGAAGTGCCACTAGCCATATCGGCAATCCTGCGGGAAGAATCATGGTCACTGGTTCCAGACCAGCTGCTGTTCCAGCAGTGGGGTCAAGACCAGGACAGGAGCTGGCGGCTCCCTGCTGTCTTTCCTGAAGAGCAGACTCCCATCTAGCCCATGAAGGTATTAGTACTTATTTGCTGAATGAAAATACAAAGTAGTCAACCACTACAGCCACAATTATGCTTCCAAAAATAGGTTGTGACTGCTAAACAGAGTGATTTATGAACAAACCAGGCAGGAAGTATGACATAAAATAAACAAACAGTTCTCAAATTCTCTGATGGGTTTCAAGGCGTCTCAGCACGACCTGATAGGTGGCAAAGAGTCCTGGAAACTGCTTACCTCCCACACAGGTCAATTCAAGGGGGCTGTGTATTTTGAGACTGGGTTTTGCTAAATCCTTTAGTTGCCTAGGCTGGGCTCTAACTTGTGGTCCTCCCGCTTGTTTCCCAGCCTGCCTGTAATTGCAACACTTTGGAAGACTGGAACAGGAGGATTGCAAGTAGAGACTTGCTTAGGCAATTTAGGGAGACCTTGTCTAAAAACAAGCAAACAAAGAGAGGCGGGGAGGTAGTACAGTGCAAAGACCCTAGGTTCAATTTCTAGTACCTCCCAAAAAAGGGTATCTATTTCTAAATCTATATTTTCCAGATTATAAATGAATTAATGTTCACTGAAGAAAATCTTGATCATGGAAAAGATAATAAAGAAAAAGATAATATTACCACTCAGTCTCCCCCCCCCCGAAATATTTCAATATATAGGCTGAATTGGGATACCCATGTTCTAAACTACAACCAATTTTTTTTTTTAAACTTAGCATTATACCATGATTACTTTTCGACATCCTGAGCCGTTTTCCAAAACATCTAGTTTTAACAATCTACCCAATGTAATTTCTGTCTTATTAGATATTTGGACAATTTTTAATTTTTTCATTAGAAATAATTTTATGGTGGTTACCTTAGGTGAAACTCCTCACATGTACATAATTATTATCTTGGATTATACTGCTAGATCTAGAATTTCTGGGTGAAAGGCATGAACATTTTCAGGAGAGATTCCATGTTGAATTGTGGCCTAAAAGCTATGCCTACCCGTTGCTACGAAGGCTCAGGGGGCAGCTCGGCTGAAGCCTGGCAGGCCGCAGACCACCTACACACAAGGCTGGTCTTTGGGAACTGCAAGGGGTGCCGATCAGAAGGGCAGCTGTTCCGCACTGAGGTCCGGTGGGCTGCCCAACAGACCCCTGAGTAGGTTTCTTTTTCTGTTTTCATTGAAATAACTGAGAAGAACAGATCAAGAAGCAGAAAAACAAAAGCAAATTAAAAGTCATTATCTTAGGGTCATGGACTTCTTGAAAATCTGATAGTTGTACTTTCCCCCATGTATACTCATTTCCCAAATTTTTTTAATATAATTTCAAGAAGGTCCAAATTTATTCTTAAATCTCCTAATTGAGATGAATTCAGTGGAATTCATAAGTTAAGAAAAATGAAATGCTGGCAGATGTGAACGCATGACTTCAATTTTGAATGATTGATTCCTTCACCTGAACTTAGGGAGCTCAGGTGAAAGTTTTGAGGGTCTAGAGACTGAGACCAAAAATTCAAAATGTGTTTTTGTAACAACAATGGGAAAGGGACCAATAAGTGTATTTAAAGCAGTGGTCCTCAAAGTTCTTTATAAAAATACAGGTGGCTGGACCCCACTCTACATCAACTAGGTCTCGGCTGGAGCTTCGGAATTTGCATTCCTAACAGGTGTCTAAGCAATACTGCTGTTGTTCATCCAAGAAGCTCATCTTAGGGATCAGTTTAAACTTATTATTAAAATCCTTCTAAAGGCATAGTATTGAACTGCTGAAGATTATGTAGGAATATGTTATTAGCATAGAAAGATATTCACAATATTTTACAAACCTCATTAACAAAAAGCAGGCCATATAGGATCATGCACAATATAATTATGTTTCTGTGAGGTTTTTTGTAAAAACAAAAATAGCCATGGGTGCACTTATATACACATCTAAACTTATAGATTTGAATAAGTTTGTGAGCTTAGACCCAGGCCTAGATATGCTACGAACATAGAGGTAGCATCCTTCTCTTGCATATACTGGTTTTGCTCATCTGCATTTTTTGCCGTTTTACCCCTGAATATAAAATCTTTTCAAGATAAGATAATAAAAGATCATTTCAATAACTGAAAATAATAGAAGGCTGCCAGCCCTTAGGGCCCATGCGGACCCATCCCTACTCAGGAGGTATTGTTGCAAGACCTCACCACATCTGGACAGCTCTCCCCCATCAAGAGAACACTGGGGTAGTGGGCAGCTGCCGTCTCCCCACCCCAGCTGTCTGCTTGCTCTGCAGAGGCAGCGGCCTAAGCACACAGAAAGCTGGGTGACAGGCCACCTTCTTTGCTTGCTGTGTCCTAGGTATGACAGCTTCAATGTGGCAGGAACTGAAAGCAAGCATGGTATTTGAACTCCCGAACTCCCTTAAAGAACTAGCAGCATGAGTTCTTGGGTGTTTTTCAGTTGGTCCCAAAACAACTTTCTGAGAATTACTTATACTGAGACACTTGAAATTGTTTTCACAGATCAAAAAACGGTATTAAAAACAATGACACATTTTTTGTTTATTTGTTCAGTAATTGTGTTTTATTCTACTCTACTTTTCTGTAAAATCTCACCAGGGCATGTGGTGCACACCTGCAATCCTAACCCTCAGGAGACTGAGGCAGGAGGACCATTGTGAATTTGAGACTACCTTGGGCTACAAAGTGAGTTGAAGGTCAGCCTGACCTGCATAGGTAGACCTTGTCTTAAAAAGACAAAAAAAAAAAAAAAAAAAAAAAAAACCCACCTGGTTTTGTTTATAAATCAAAGCAATCTAAGTGATTATAAGTGATTTTAGCATTTACCTAGGGCCAGTCTGATACCTCAGCAGACTAAAGTGCCTGCTTGCTGGTCCTACCCCTAGGGCGTATTGAGATGGCAATTGAGACTGGGTGTGGTGGCACACACCTGTAATCCCAGCACTTGGGAGGCTGAAAATAGGAGAATCACTATGAGTCCAAGCTACATAGTGAGACCCTGTAGACCCTGTAGACCCTGTCCTAAATACAGAAAAACAAACAAACAAACAAAAATATTTACCTAGTTCAGTTCTTTATGGACTGAAGAATTAAACATTAATAGTATTGATTATATCATGATATTCTATGGATGCATATATATGTAAATGTGTACATGAACATATATATGTATACATGATATATACATATATACATGATACATTACTTGATATATACATATAGTGCATATATATGTATGTGTATATATATATATATATATATATAGAGAGAGAGAGAGAGAGAGAGAGAGAGAGGTCAAGTTGTCAATCATTGTTGGTAATGGCTGAGATTATGTCCTCCCTGTATTTGTACATTTAAAAACTTTTTAATAATAGAATTGAGAGACAGATAGATAAATATGTGATAAAGCAATTATAGTGCAATGTTAATTGTAGATAACTGTACATTTTTTTCAACTTGGATATATGTCTCTAAATTTTTATCATTTTAGTTTGGGGGAATTGATTAGTGTTATGAAATGATGATTATTACAGATAATATCTGGGGTTCTATAAAATTATTAAGGTCCTCATGTCCCAAAAGAAGACGCAGATGACTTGCTGGGCGTCATGCTTATAAGACACTGCTACAGAGCAGTTCCCATGCGTGGGCTGGAGATGTCCTTAGAATCCAGTGTTTAGAGCTTCCCACGGGTGAACAGGATCGTTGGCTGTCTTGGGCAGGATCCTAGGCGATCTTTTTTCTTCCAGAAAGAAGAAAAATTACCACTACAAAAGTGTTACCCATACTCAGGCTGGGTTGTTGGTTATGGGTCTAAGCTACTGCATTTCTAGATTTCCCTCTTGAAATTCTACACTTGATTTTCTAAATCAAAGAATTCCTTGCCTATAGCAGGGTCGCCTGCTGTCCCACCAGTCCTGCAAAGGGAGCAGACAGGTACTTAGGGGATGTGCAGGGCATCAGCTAACAGCCCATGTTTGAATGGGGTAGCTCTGGCTTCCCATTGCCTTACCAGTGTGAATCACACAGAATTTGAGTGGCTTTGGTGGATCGCATTGTTGAAGTAACATCTAGAATTCAGAATGAGTGTTAGAACTCTATGAATTGCCCTGTAGCTTGACTGGACAGGTAATGTTAAATGTTACTGGATTTGTTAAGGTCTTAAAAGTTAGCTATTAGTAAAGGTGAACAGCATATTAAGCCAGATAGTATGTACAGAATAAAATGAAAGTGGGTTATTGCCCTGGAATTCAGCTAGTGCCCTTTTTGGTCTGTACTTTGAGCTGGTGGAAGGGCCTCCAGATGGGAATCTCAGGAAGGTAGAAAGAGGTCACAGAATCTGAGGAGGGAGTGAGTCTGAGTCCACATGGTTTCCCATTGAGCCTCTGTGCCTTCTCCACTAGTGCTTTGCTTTGTGATACTCTAAGCAGTTTTCCTACAGAAGGTTTCAGCAGCTGGATTCCCCTAAAGGTACTTTAATACCTGTGCTGGAAGGGGAACATTCACTTCATAGAGAAATTAAATACATAAATTAATAGATGCCTCTTCAGAAAGCCTTTCAAATGGGGAGTCCAGATGCTTCAGGGACTTTGCAGTCAATAGGTCAGGGCCCCGGCTAATGTACAGGGAAAGGCAAAAGAGGGACTGAAACGTTCCCCGAGGTTTAGCAGAGTTCAACAGTTATGTCCTCAGATTTAACTACTTTTGTGACCACTGGCCTTTGTTGGGGAATGCCTGAGTGTTGCACTGAGTATTTGCTAAAACCAAGCGACAAATGCCAACAGGCCTGGCCTTGCTTTGCTTTTTGCTCTTGATCAAGGGCTTGGCTCACGGGTTCAGAAGCTGGTGAAGGAGGAGAAGGGAAAGAGGAGGAATGCTCGGCTAGAGTTAAATGTGGAGGTCCAATCCTGGAGCCTTTCTGCCCTTCACATGTTCTCTTTTCTCATAAAGTAGAGAAAAGAACTGACTCTCAGGCTGAGTCTCTGCCTTGAGTGAGGTGAGCAGACTTTGAGTGTTCAGTAGAAAAGTGCTCTGAAACACACATGCGTTGTGCCCTGGAGCCTCTGAGATCGCACAATCCCACCCCAGAGGCTTGGTAGTTGTACTGAATGGCTACAGTGTTCCCTTGCTCTTTCTTGGGTGAGCCTTGCACACACGTGTAGGAGAAGACCATTTGCAAGCTTTGAGCTGCTTTTATCAGGTAATCTGGCTTTAGAATCTGAATCTCTGCAGTAAAGGGCATCAGCAATCCTTGCAAAACGGGAAAAGCCTGATGTTTGCTAAGCACACAGGAAAAGTGTTTCTCTTCCTCCTCCGATGCTCTAAATCAGCACTCAGCTCCTACTACCTCCATATTCCACAGCATCCTAAAAACCTCAGTGGAAGGAGACCAGGCTTACATGCACCCAGCTGGTTTGTCCTCATCAAGGAGGTAGCTGAAGCCTAAACCAGAACAACTACTGTCCAGTCACAAGTGCTGACTTAAGCGAACTGAGGTGATCACAAGCATTTTTATTGGCATGTTCTTTTCAGAAGACATTTAGATGAGATGCCCAGATTGGATTGCAGCATTTGTAACAGATTCCTCTGACAAAATGTAAGCACCTGAAGACACTGGCATTACCTGGGGTCTCCATCTCTGGGGAGGAGGGGCCTGGCACGTCCCCAGTAGGATATGAACTGCAGGTAACTCCTTCAGGATTATTTTGCTTGGCTCCTGCCCTCCCTGAGATTCCCATACACAGCTCTTTTCCACCCTCTGAAATGTTCTACTTCTTCAAAACATAAAGCATTTCTCTTACATATCTAGAAGGAAATATTCACAAGGTAGATGCAGAAGCAAAAACTAAATATTAGCCTTTGTAAGGGCAAAAAAGTAGTAAAGATAAGTAAATGAGAAAGGATCTGAGAGAATTCCTAATTGTTTCTTTTTCTAGATGGCCAAGAGAATTCTGAGGACTTCGGTTTTACAGGAATATTTCTTTGCATTTGCCGGAGTAAAACAGCTCCCCAGGGATGTTTATGAAGCTAAGAACCCCCAGATTCCTGGATCCCTCCTAGACCTCCCAGACACATACACCCCCAACTGAGACTTGAGACTGTGCCATTTTAAGACTCGCTCTCCAAATGACCTTTGTCATAAAATAAATTGGGGAAATTCATCAAATTTCCATCTTTGAAAGTACCTTACCTGACAAAACAAATCTCTCTAAAATTTGGGAGTGATCTTGGTTTAGTATCAAGACTTAGGGGTTATGATGGATGGGTAAACAGAATCAAGTCTGTTCCATACTTAATCCATGGTGGTGTTGGAATAAAAGCCTTCCCAAATATCACTAAGGATTTTTCTTCCCTTGGGACCATTTGAAACAAGTCCAATTCCTGGGTACTCTTTCTTATCTATATTTCCTGTGCAAAATTCAGAATAAAAGACATTTGTGACTTGCTATTCCAAAGGGAGGCTTCAGAGAGGGAAAGAGGGAGATGGCTCAGTAGAATAAGCGCTTCCCTGGCAAGCACAAGGGCTTGAGTTCAATCCCCAGTTATGGAAAAAAAAAAAAAAAAAAGAAAAAAAGGTAAGAAAATGGCAGCATTGGCTGTGTGGTGTTATCCTAACAAAGGGAGGCTTCTCAAACTGGTCTTTGCCAATCCCTCATCCTGGGGGCCCTTGCCTAGCCTCTTCCATCCATGACTGCCCTTCCTACAGGTGCCAGGTCTACGAAGAAAATGATGCCCACCCCCAAAGAAGAAAACCCGCGGGGCACAATGCGCAAATAGAGCTCCATCTTGCTGGTGGTCGTCTTTTTAATGAATTCCACTGCCCTCCACTCTGAAAGGGAGATCTTGTCTGCTCCATGGGGCACCGGAAAAATGCACTGTGTGTTCCAAAGGGAATAGTGAGTATTTGTGCAAGCCCAGCCCCAGTCCCCAAATTATTTTAATTGCCGCCCAGCAGTGCCAAGGTGCTGAAGCACCCCTTAGGCTGAGTGTTTAGCTAGGAGGTACTGAATTAAACTGTCAGAACATGCAGAAAAATTGCAACGCGGCCTGTCAACAACATTTGTTAAGAGACACGGGTGAGGCTGGTGACTTGTGGAGAAAAAGAGCTGCTTGTGCAGAGCCATCAAAGCACAGCCTGGAACTAATGGGGTATTCAGAGGTCTTGTTCTACTTCATTGGTCAAAGCCAACATGAGCCTGTAAGATTTGGGGCCGTTTGCTGTTTATTACTGTGGTAATAAAGGCCACTTAAAGATACAAGCCCATCTCGTCCTGGCTCAGACCCAAAGCTACTTTGCTAAATCGGATCACCAGGGTTTCATGTCTCAGGTTCTCTAAAACAATCCCCTTTAAAAACAAATCTAGAAAAATTAAGAGTCCTATCAAAGGATGGCATAAAGATCTTGATCTCATTTTTCTGTGGCTAGTTTCTTTGTTTAACACCTGCCCTCAGAAAGTCCATTTTGCATACCAGCTTGGTTAGCTGGAGTTCACAGCTATTTCATCAAAAGGGAGTCAAGGTGTTGTTAGGAAGGCGTTTTGTGGGGTTACCTGAACCTCCCATTCAGTTCACCTACAGGAAGGGAGAATATTGCAGCTAAACTGAATGGGCCTGGGTCAGCTAGCTGAAAGGCCTTCAAGGGAGAACTGGGCCCTTCCTGGAGAAAAAGAGACCCCACTACGGTTGACAGTGGCTGTCCAGGACATTCTGGGAGCCTCATTCAGGGACTCAGGGAGTCCCTTCCCTGGCTGCCCACAGTACCAATCTCAAGAGTTTCCTGGAAACCCTACCATTGTGTAAGCTGATTCCTCGCAATAAGTCTCTTTCCCTGTCTTCTTCCTCTGGCCATTTTTCTCTTGTACCTCATGCTTCACTCAAATACCTTCTAGTTGGAAGTCTCCAGTTGGAGGTCTCCAGTTGGAGGTCGACAAGCGAGCAGCTGAGAGTTCATGTCATTTATGGCCCGTGCCTGTCAATTTGGGTCATGTGTTAAAGAAAAAAAACCGAGCTGAATCAGTTGCCAACGTTTAAAAGTCCTGAAGATTTTGTACACTCACACACACATAAACACACACCCCTGCATTTCTAAATTCTTTTAGAAAAATAAGGAATTGGCTACTCTGCTGTGCATCCCTATTTGCCCGGGCAGACTCCCTTTGCGGAGTACACTTCTGCAGTTTCCTGTACTCTCCGCGACCCCCTACTGTCTCCTGAGCAGCGAGCCTCATTGTCACGGACCTGAACGCATTCTTACTGTGAAGAGAACTGGGAAAGCTGTGTCATAGCTTTTATCAAGAGTCAAAAATTAAAAGGTAGAAGGAAAGGACTATATATTTCAAGGCAAACGTGGAAGATTGTCTATTTCTTTGCAGAACAGGCTTGTTCCTCTGTCTTCTGTTTTCCAACAAAGTATATCTGGGTTAGTCTCTACCTGTCACTGATGGGGAGTTTCCTGATAGCCATGTGATGTTCATAATTCTTCCCTAAATCTCACATATTTTAGGAAAACTCCACTCTGAAAAAATTGTTTTTTTCTTCTTTAACTGAAGAAAAGCCCAAGGTGATCACAGTGGAAGTTCATTCAACATACAGGAACATTGTGACAGTTGCTTTTGGAGCATTCACTGAAATGTGACCAGGGGTTTCAGGGCAGAGATGAGGATGATCCCAGTGCCCCTATTTCCAGGCAACTGTTGCGTGCACTGTTTTCTTGCTCCTGGTGATCCTTGACGGCTTACTTAATGAGGTTTCTCCTGGCTTAGGAGCAGGAAATATGGTCTGGGAGAAAAAGCTGTACCCTGGGAATCCAGGTATTTGGGATCAACCTCCATTCTCTGGAGGAGACAGTTCCCTCCTCTGTAAAATAAGTGTGGTCCTAGACATGACTGTGCCTCCACTTGGGGGACCCAGGGTCCCACCCAGGCTGAGATAAGCTCGCCCATCTAGAAGCTGAAGCCCAGAATCCATCCGCCTGCTTCCTACTTCCCAGGTGATCCTGCTGAGCAGACAAGTTTGGAATTTGCTGGACTAGAAAGTGTCTCAGGTTTCTCCCAGCTCAAAAACTCGATGTACCTCGGAATCAAATTCTGCGGGCACCTCTCTCCACGGGAGCAGGCAGTGTTCCGAGTGCATTAATGCTTTGGGGCCACTGGGATATGGTTTTAAAGGCTTGAAGCACCGCCACGCTGCCTTAGTCACCTGGCAGGACCCGACTTATCATTTGGCCTGTAATTTATGTGGCCTGGTGGTTTGCAAATCCACTCCAAGTTCAGGTCCGGGGCAGATTCAATGGTTGAAACCAATAGATTGGGACCGCGATAGCCCGAGGAAAGACTCTGACCTCCTCGGTTCCCATTGGAAAGCCCCTGCCCTCCTTTGATCATTGCCAACAGCTTGGGCGAGAACCCTAAAAAGGGAAAGATGATCACCTTTCCTGAAGAATGGGTGGAAAGTCCCCTTTGTCCTCCGCAGATCATTTGGAAAGAGAATTGATTTGCAGCGTTCACCCAGCACACAGACCTAACCCCCTTCGGAGTACAGCTTTTAATATCAACATATTGGACACTGAGGGGCCCTTTCTGGTGGTCGGTGGGAATTGCTTATGTTGTCTTTCTAATGCAAACAAGGGTGCTTGGAAGCATGCGGGGCATTTGGCGGCATGGGCATGCCACGGAGGGAAAAATGTAGATTTTGCTTTTGTCGCCAGTGACTATTCGTTCACCGTGTTGGTTGCAATAAATTAGCACTTTTGGCTCCTGCTAATTGCTAGAATCTTCTGCCATGGGTTGCAGTAATATGGGCCAAAAAAAAAAAATCTGGAGCCAGATACAAATATACATCCTGCTGTATCTGAATGGCATCTCGGCTCTTGAACAAATGCCTGAGGAAACAGCTGGGGACAAGGGCCTGGGAATCACAGGCAGCATTATGCAATTATGAGAGAAAAAGACTCTTCATGAAAGACAATACGGACTTCTCTGTGAATCCGCTGACCCATGGTAGTCTCTGCCTCCACAGATTCCAGCCAATGTCCAGGATACTTAGGATATGAGCGAGCCAGGTAGGTTAACTGGAGTTGAACTATTTTTTTGTTTTAATGTTAAAAAAATAAAATCCAGTCTGTACCTTTAAACGGAGACACTGCTTTGCTGCCTTTGTTTGTTTGTTTGTTTTGGGTTTTTTTTTTTTTGGTACCAGGGATATGAACTCAGGACCCTGTGCTTGCAGGCAAGCACGTATTCTCCTGAGCTATCTCGCCAGTCCTGCTTCGCCTTCTAGGGAAGAAAGGGCTCAGGTTTCCTCT
>NW_004524587.1:2710929-2746821 GCF_000260255.1 Octodon degus
CGGGAAGGGGAAAATAACACTGATTGGGGAACCGAGCTGGTGGGGCCAAGAGACAGATGGCATTTCAATACGATGGCAGGGAACATCTCCTATGAAGGTGTGAGGAGACACAGACACCAGTCCTGTGGTGATGACAGTGTACTTGGAGAAGAGGCAACAAGAGAGCCCTGGAGGGTAACATGCCTGGTTCTGTGCAGGGACAGAGGACAACCACTGGGACACAGCCAAGGGAATGAGATGTGAGTCCTTGTGAGAGGGAAGAACACGCAAGAGCCCACAGGCCGTGGCAGGAGCATGGCTGCCATGCTGAGCGCAGGGGAGGCTTTCGGGAGGCTTTCGGGAACGGGGGAGAGATGGGGCGAATGCTTTCAATGGGGGATCCTCGATTTCCACTGAGAAAGACTGAGGTACGAAAGACGACTGGGAGATTCATTAAAATGCAGACAAGGCAGGGATCCAGGCGGAATGGGAGCATGGGCAACAGAGCAGTCCGCCTTACCTGGCCCACTAATCACCTGCCCCTTCCCTCACTCCGGCTGAGTAAAGTCCCAGGTCTTTTTGTGACTTCTGTGTGGCAAAAGCCAAGTCCAGAACGCAGGCAGCAAATTACAATGGCTTTCTGGGAAACCTTACAGGTGACAGCCCCTCACCCACCAGGAAGACAGATTTCTGTTAGACGGATGATGACTCCAGCTACTTTGTTATTGGTGCCCGTTAGCTTCTCTTTCGGTTTCTCTCTGCCTCATTTCTCCATCTTTCCTCCATGTATTTGCAGAGCACAGTTTGGTCATAGCCCAAAACAAATGGCAGTGCCCTTCCATCCATCTGCCCACCTACTACCTGGTTTTGACCTTCCACCAGTTATTCTGTGCCTCAGTTTCTCAGCAAGGAAAATCAGAATGTTGCTGCCAGAAGGAACATTGGGAGGACCAATGGAGCCTTTGGGAGAAATAGCTACAAAACAGGGCTGCCTTCTTCCATCTTGCTGGCCTCTCCTGCTGGGGTAGAGAGGCCTGACAGAGAGCGAGAGGAAACAAGCACAAACTGTGAGAAGCTGGCCACCTCAGGAGTGGCCAAGACCTTTAGCGGAGAACCCTGGCTATAGGTAGGCAAAGGGCAGAGAATGGCTGAGAAATTGTGAAGGTTATTTTGCCTCAACTAGGGGACCAGAAATTGCTTCAAAGGGGCTTAGAAATAAGGCAACACCAAGAAGCCCCTCTTGTGAGCCCAAAGAATATAGAAACTGATGAGATGCTTTAGCAATTGCCCTCAGCAGGGATGTGAGTGGAAACCGCTCCAGACTCTCATCTGCTCTGGCATGCAGCATTCCTGGGGAGACACTGTGTGTGGACCTGGTCGGTCTATAAATATGGGACTCCTCTAATGAAAGATATTCTATGATTGTCCTGTTATTGCCTCTCTTATTGTCCTTTAAGGCATCTTTACATGAAGAAGATTGTTGTGATTCCCTATATGAAGTGACCTTCAGGTGGTCCCTAAGTTCATATGTTAACCTCTGCACATAGTTTAGACCCAGACGTCTAGAAATTTCTAGAATGTTTTGAGAAAAGATTTTAGATGGATATTTGAAAGGGATAGTTGAAGGAGATGTGTTTTTGTTTTTTTTTTTTAATTTTGTTGTTCTTTGGAATTCAAGAAATACAGATGAATATGCGAGGGGGTAAATATCAACTTGTGAAGAAGGAAGGAAAGCAACCCCACTGGGAAGATTGTGTACAAGGGAGCCAGTGCGTTTCTACATTTACGGGATTGAGGAGTGTAGAGATGAGTAAAATCTTTGAACAAAGCCATTTGTCTGAATTATGCCACTACTTCCAAGTGATTCATTTTTTCATTTAGTCCTCAGTAGCCCCAAAGCACATGCTGTTGACATTCTCTGTAACATAGCACTGAAGGCAAGAATATTCTGGGTGTCTTTTCCTTCTCTCTTGGAAGGAGAGAGCAAGAAGGAGGGTGACCAGGAAGCTGTGGTGAGGCTGCTCTTGCCTGAGTCACCAGCTCGCTTCTCCTAACCTCTTTCTGCTTCAAGCCTGAACTCTCTGGCTGGAGGAGGGGAAGGCAGGAGAGAAAACTATCAATGGTCTGAGAAAGAGGAACAGCATTAACTAATATTTGATTATCCTTTTGATGTTCATTCAAGAGACCATACAGGCTGAGGTCTTGCCTGGTCTCTGACAGGAAGTGTGTGGTAAAATGAATGCCCTGATGCTTGCAGTAGGTGTGACTGGGCTGCCACTACCCGGGGCACCAGAGAACCAACCTTTCAGATGAGCTGCTCCTCACCCACCCTGTTTCCCACATTATTGTGGCTGAGCCGCTGTGATTGTAAAATGACTCTTTTCTTCATCAAAAGAAAAGAAAAAGTCATCCTCTGTATCACAAGCACAATTTTATGCAAATAAAAGTTTCATTTAAATTAAACAGAAAAATATTAGGTCAGAATAAACCATGGAATATTTCTTTTTGATCTTGTAATTGAAAGTACTTGTCTTTTAAATGAGAAAATACAAAGAAAACTACATCCAGAGCCCCATCCTTCAAACATAACTATTACAAATAAATTGGCATTTAGTTGCTTGGTGTATTTTTTTTCCAGCTCTAATATCTGCCTCCCTCCCTTCTCCCAATCATGCCCTGGCATTTATTTATTCATAGACAGAAACACATAATTTTTTGTGTAGATCTTTTTCTTGAGAAGAAACATCCTCTTCTTTGGTGTAGAAGAGTCTGTTGATACCCATATCATAGTAATTCAGCCACTACTGTAGCTTCTTTATAGCTAGGGGATTACTCAGTGAAAAGTATGAGGCAGTTATATTTGATGATTAAAAGCCATGTGCCCAACCAGGAGGAAGGGCACATCCTGGGATGGAACCCAAGGTCCACTCCTGAATGCGTGCTGCGTGGCCTGCCGAGGTGGCGCCCAGAATGGGGAGCCAAGGAACAGCACGCCTTAAAGTCTGTGGCCACCAGTCCCTCATCTGTGTGTCCAGTATTAGGAAAGAACTATCCCTGAAAGACAAATAAGTTGGCCTCTGCTTCCATCACAGTTCATTACCTTTCAGAAAAAAAAAAAAAAAGGATAAAGAACATCACTGTGTTGAATTAGACTGGGCCATAGATCAATTATACAGTGCAGGAACAGGGTGGCTGGCCTCATCCCAGAATGCTGCTGGGACTCAGAACCAGCTCCAAAGGACAGAGAGCTGGGTTCCTAGGAGGTGAGCAGCACTTTAGGGCTGTGCAATCTTGACGAGCTGAGGTTTGCGTCCCAATCATGGGAAGAATCTGTGATTTGGGGACCCAGAAGTGATACTGCTTCTGGCAGCTTGGACCACAGGCCAAAGGCTACCATTTTGCTGGTGCTCTCAAATGAACCAGCACCACTGATTCCTGGCCTCGAAAGGTGTCCCTCTTTGTATCAGTTTAGATTTAAATATTGTTAAAGCTTTAACGATGGGCAAGCTAATAATAAGCACACAAGTGATGAATCCTGAGGCATAAACAGCTCCCTACATCTAAGAAAAACAGAAGATCACATTCTTATACACAGGACAGCCTCTTGAATTCAGATGACCTGGAAAAAAATCTGATCAAAATTATGCATTTCTTTTTTAAAAAATGTGTGTGAAAGCCTTCTTCAGAAAACAAACTTTGATCTCACCCAGTTCTCAGGGTAGCTGCTTAAACAGAGAGGTAAGGAGCAGGTGCTACTGCAGTGCCACACGGTATGGCTTTGAGGGATTCTCCAGACAGCCCTCGCTTTTCTTGTCTTAGAGTACCCTGTCTCCAAGGCAGCGCAGAGGGTCCAAACCCAAAAGATCACAAACCCCAAACTCGTGACCTCCACACTGACAAAGGACGCAAGTGCCTGTGATGAAGCAGATCTGTGACTCTGCAGCCCACCAGCCTTCATGTTCAGCTTTGCTCATGAAAGCAACAGAAGGGCTGCACAGCAGGAATGAGGATCCAGAGACACATCTGACATGGAGGCAGCTAAGAGGAGAGCAAAAGAGGAGAAAAGCCCCCTTCACTGGGGGCAGTTGTCATGTTGCTTCTGCTTTTGGAATTGTTGTGTTTCAGAGAAGAGGAAACTTAGAGTTGGGGAGGATGTTGCTGTGGAACTGGTGGCTGATCCTCTGGCAGAACCCAGGGAAACCCCAGAAGACCTCCCTGTCTAATCAAATTAACCTCATGATCCTGAAGGCAAAGCCTCCTCGGCCTCTCCCTGCTGGCACTGGCTTTAGGGTCATGGCCTGTGCTGCTTCCTGCACCCCTCTCTGCCTCTTCCTGCAGCTGTGTACAGCAGCCCCTACTTGAGGGAAAAGTCTACGAGTTCTCACAGCCTCTCTTCCCATATTCCTCAAAGGCAGGCAAGACCTATCTCGCAGCTCTCCTACTTCCCCGGGATTCTTGCCTGGTTCCACATCTCCTTTCCCAACTAGGAAGCACGCTCCCTGAGGGCAGGAGTTTCCTTTGTTTACGGAGCACTTCACTGTCAGGGATGGCACACAGAGGCCGCAGCAAGTGGACACTCAGAGGACTGACGTGAATGAATGTAGCGCTGAGTGAGCCACCAGCTATGACCTGTGGCTTCCTTCAGACACCTGTGTGGCACAATAGATCCTACACACATGCGCACACACACGCATAGGAGGGGACAAACAGGGTGATGTCCCATGGGGCTGGGATCTCAGCCTGACCCCGGCCCACTCAGACCCAAGTCAAGAAATAGCTCCTTAGATGCCTTCCAGTAATATCAATTGTTGGTCATAAAACTTCAAAGAAACAGATATATTTATAACTCTATTAAAGCCCTTTTTTCCACACACATTCACCACAGCACTTTCCAACTCAGTTCCCATGAGCAGACTGAAAACAGCCTCCTGCCCACTTCCTGTCGTGGCCGGTTCCTTAACCGCTTCGGTCCTGAAGCTCAACCAGTCTTACTTTTTTTTTTTTTTTTTTCCAGTCTTCAGTCTTTCGGTTTGTCTTGGGTTTTCTCAGTTGGGTTTTTCACTCCTTTTCTCAGGCACCCGAGCCCCACCAAGCCGCCCCCAGATCCAGCATGCCAACATGAAGAACTAAGAACCCCAGGGCTGAACAAGCCCTTCTCAAAACATCCTTCAGAGGGAAAACAAGCAAGTGCTGGGAGGTTTCGCAAGGTCCCGCCACCAGAATGGTACCATGTCTGAAAACTTGAGGGGCTGGAAAGTATTCAGTGAGCACCCCAGTTCCAAGAAGCAACTCCTGTTTTTATTTATGAAGATCAGTACCGACACTACTAGAACTGATGACATTTGCGAGGAATGTGACAAACAGGGTTGTCAACTGTGACCAAGATCTTGTAAGATGGAGAACAGCTCTGTAAAATGTAAGCAGAGTCTCCAAAAAGAAACAAGGAAAAGGTTAAGAGAGCTGTTAGGTAGCTGGAGAGCTGGCAGAGCTGGCTCTGGTACACACTTCCTGGATAATTTCTGGATAAAATGCATCACTCTCAGGACGGAGCCCTCCACATTAAGGGACCTGTATAAATTATATTTTAAAGGGACATCCAAGTGCCCCACTTTAGGTCAAATGGGATAGGTGGGCTTTCTTCTCGGCAACAGCTACATATGCCGTGGACACTAGGCTCACCATATTCTCCCTCATCACACCAAACATTAGGACAACAACTGTACAAGCTTGAGCGGTGCAATCCAACTGGAAACCAGCGAATTGAGCATCCAATCTGCTTCCAAGGAGAGCAGTCAGGGTGCAGAGTGCACCGAAGACTTCTATTGAGGTCTCTGTTTGGGGACAGTTAATTCCTTTTGACTCTTGGGGTGTATCTGAGGTGGTCTTCCCAGCCCACAAGAAGTAGTAACTGTGGTCATTAATAAGTACTATGTGGTTCTCAACATGGACCACATGTTTGAGAAATGACGACGTCCCCGCAACAGAAGGAGCCCCTCTGTGTATGGCACCATCTGAAGAAAATGGAAACTAGAGTGGTCTCTACAGGCTTAGGGTGGAAAACCCCTTTTACTTTCAAAAAGAAACCCCCAAAACAAACACTATAATGCTTTCAGGTTGCCCTTCCTGGGACTGTCCTGCCTGCAGGGGCCTGGCTGGGGCTTGCTCCTCTGCACCAGTCACCAGTGGCAGAGGAGCTCAGCAGTGCCGCTCGGGCCCCAGAGTGGACCCACAACACTCATGTACTTCATCTTCATTGACCTGGACCTGGACCTTTATGGCTTAGGGGAGCAGCTTCCATGCAGAATGCCTGGGGCAATGGACTCTGTGTGTCTGGGCTACTGAACACAGCCAATGGGCTGCTTTTTCTTCACTGTACAATGTCTCGTTCACTTAGAAAAGTGGGCCTGAGCACCAGCTGCAGGGCATGGGAGATAAGCCATTCCACTGGCTGTGTCTCTTTCAGCAATCTGAGGGAATCAGCACCAAGATGAGGTCATGTTCTAGAGAGGAGTCAAAGGGGCCAAGATCAGAAAGTCAGACTTAGGAGGAGACGGAGCCAGCTGTGTGGGGCACACCTACCTACACTCTCAGCACTGTCGGAGGCTGAGCAGAAAGAACACGAGCTGGAGCCCAAGTTGGGCAACTTCATGAGGTGGTGAGACCTTGTCTCAAAAGGAAAAAAGGATAAAAAGGACTAGGGATGCAGCTCTGTGTGAAGGGTCTGGATTTAATCCCCAATACTAAAATAAAAATAAAAATAAAAAAGCAGAAGCAACAGGTAGAGGGAAAAAACTAGTCTGGAGGGAAGAGACCCAGGGGAGAACCAGCTCCCATGTTGCGGAGAATTGGAGTTGAACGCACAGTCCCTGCTCCTAGCCTCAACCTTCTTTCACATCCCATCCTATGCAAGTCCTGGCCATTCAGCATTCCCTGGTCTCCCTGAGAATGCACACTGACAAAGGGCTACCCATTGTAGCTAAGAAAATCCCTCCTAAAAGACCAGAGAAATTGTCAACTTGCAGAGAAGGCACTACAGCTACCAATGACTTAAATCTCCTCTCAGTAGAGCCACAAACACAAGGACCTGAGGCTTGTACCTGAGGCCAACAGCCAAGCCCAGGTAATTCCTCTCCCCAGCATGAAGTCAAATCCTCATCACTCAGATTCTTGCCCAGCCAAGGGTCTTGCTCTGACTCCCAGTCTCTTGCCAACTTCCCTGCTTGCTCTTCCAGCTCAGGGTGAGATGGAGAATCTTAGACTAGTGACTCTGGCATGGTCTGTGGAAACCATAAGAGGTCTGCAAACACTCCACTCTGACTGAGCTCTCTGTGGCATGTGGCTGGCTGTCCACTCTCTCTCCTTTCTTATCTGTCTTCTTAGAACTCAGAGAAAACCAAGTTCTTTCCTGAGAACCTTCCAGACATCTGCATGCTTCACACACTTCATAAGGGGACAGAGAAGTACCAGTCCATTGGGCTTTTGAGAACTCAGTGGATGAAGTTAGAATCATGGAATTTCCAGAGTGTTCTGGAAAACTTATGGACTCATTCCTCAGCATGTTACCTTCCTTTTGATCTCTCAAGTGCAACCCTCACTCCTCTCCCCATCTCAGGCCTCCATGAGGGCCTTGGGGTCACCTGCACTGTCTGCCAGGAAGCCACATGGGCAGCTGAGTCTGGGGTCTTCTCTCTTTCAGACAGGAGGCCTGTGAGTATCTGGAGAGTCTCTGCAGGACATACGAACTTGCTCTCACAGGACATATAAACTCTTCTTCCCCTCCCCACAGGGGGTCTGTCCCCTCTGTGCAGAGAGGCATTCATCCATGGAGAACGCAAGCAGCACTGACCGCACGCTCTGTTTACATCCCAAGTTGCGATGGAAGACTTTTCTTCCATAAGGTGAAGTGCCACCTCACAGCATTTCAGCAAATACTCCGGCTGAAGACTTCCCTCTCCATGTCTGTGCTTATATTTCCTTGCACAAATTTGATACAGCAATCAAATGAAAGTAATCACCGTACTTATTTGTATAAAGAAACTAAAACATGAATATTGTCTATTTATCTTTGATATTTTGAACATAAAATCCCAAGAGTAGAAAGAAGCCTGAATTTCTCACACGAGGGTGTTAATATTTGTTAACTCAGCTTTTAACACACGCTGGCAGTTTTCACACTCACACACATGTACAGAGACACAGTGGCAGTGCAGTCATTTAAAGACCATCTTGGTGCTGCTGTGGTTTTCCTTCTGACTCTTGGCCGGCTGTTGGTAAACTACTGTGAACAATAAACTGTAGCATAGAATGCATCCTCCCGGTCATCATTATTGCAAAGATGATTGAAATTATAAATGGAGAAGTTAGCTGGCATCGCTCTTACTTATGAAAGTCTGAGTAGACTTAATGCTTTGAGAAAACTGCATTTTCAATGGGATTTTCTTTATAGTCAGTTAGTTTTCCATATAATGAGGTAGCAAAGGAGAATACGGCAGGACCCGAGGCTGTACCCACATCTACCCAGTGAACTGGGAAGCAAAGAAGTTCCTTCTCAAAGCTCAGCAAAGCAGACCCCAGTGGGAACTTCCCAGACTAGCAAACAAATTACCACCCGCCCGCCAAACATTGAGAGTGCTTTCCTAGTCACAGTTCTTCCTTGGGAACTGTCACCAATGTAATGACCTGGACAGTAGCTCCTTGGCATTGATCAGAGAAACCCACTGAGACCCAAAGTTTCTATAGAGTTAGTGGATTCATGTTTTCTTTTGGTTGTTTTGAGACAGGGTCTTGAAATGTCACTCAGGTTGGCTTGCGCTCATGGCAGTCCTCCTGTCTCAGCCACCTGGGTGCTGGAATCACAAGTGACACCAATACGCCTGCCTACAAAATGTGGTTTAGAAAAAGACAACCAACAGAGCTCTCAACACAGCCTAAGGGAAAGTGGCACTTCTGTATTTTTTTCTTAAATACACATTCAGCTTTATACTACTTAGACTCTTCTTCATATAAAATATGGCAAACCCTAGCTCATAGGTTATTGAAGAGCAGCACAGAAATTTATACACTGCTTAATGCAAGCTAGTATCACTATTACTTATTTTACTAATCCTTAGTTTTATTTTTGTTACTTATTCTGGCACTGTTTATCAATCTTTATATATTAGCTGTATTTAGCTTTATACCGCTATCTGTCCAGCACCCAGAACAGATGGTGTCCTTCCTAAGCCCTAATTAGGCAAGAAAGTCACTGACCAACATACATGTCTTTCTTCCAGGTGGCCTTTTGAAGGCCGAGGTTACCCCAGAGTCGTAGCCAGTTTCCCCTCTGGGCTCCTGAATCAGCAGCTCCTTCCTGTTTCTCTCTGGCATCTCTAACACTCTCTACCGCAGTGTAAATCAAGAAGTCCACGATGGTCTGGTTCTGCCCGTGGCGCCTTAAAACTGATGTGCGTGGTTAACCAAGACAGCCCCCACAGAAACTACAGGGTGGGCTCCCGAGAGGGAGGCAGAAATTCTTTCTATGAAAATGCAAAGCACAACCTCATAAAAGAAACCCACCACAGGAAGATGAAGAAATGTCAGTTTGCATTACAACAAAATAGGAGGCTGAACATTGCAACCATCTGGCAAAAGACCCTCCTGTATGAATACATAAAAGTTGCCAAGGAGTTGGACAAGACCTCAGTGGAGAATTACAGAACTCCACATGGCTCTCTTTGTTTGGGTAAATGCTCTGAGAAAATTCAGGGCCAAGTGTTAGTGACGGGTTTACTGTAGCAGACGAGTCCCATGCAGTCGTCTTTGTGCTACTTTGAACCCGACTGTCATATTGTGTGTTAGAGCCTGTGACACATTTGCAAGGAGGCTGGAGATAGGAACATCATAAGCAAACTAGTTAAATAAGACTGGTGCAAAGGTTTGTGCAAATAGAAGGGTTGGATAGGCCAAGATTAGTTAAGTTCTGCTGCAGTAACGAATGCCCCCACCCTCTCAGTACCTTCACACATCACAGTTTTCTTCCTCCCACTTGAGCAGGAATTTCTGTTGAAGTGATCGCTTAAAGACTCAGGAAGACAGAGGCTCCCTCTGGCATTGCGTCCATGAATACCATGATAAGGGAAGGGGTCATGGTAAACCACACACTGGCTCCCGAGATATCCTCCTGAAAGTGACTCATATTATTGTCACTCAAATTTCATTAACCCAAACAAATCACATAGCAATATATACCGCTAAATAAAGGAGAAAAGGGTCCTTACCCTTGGAGTTTGGGGAGGGGAGTCATGATGTTTGAGGCTAACAATAATGATGCATACAAGGCTTTCAATTATAGATTGCCTAATATGTTCAAGAAATCTTGTCTTATCTTATCTAAACTCATCCCCACCATGAAATGGCCAAACCAATCCAATGGGTGCTGAATTCCAGAGTTCTGTCTTAGGCAACGAAATTATGTCACTCACACAAATCTCTGCTGAAGAGTTCAAAATTGTAGAGATATCTTCTAGTGTCCCTGGTCCTCTGATACAAGTGCCTCCTGAACCTTCTTGCACACACTTGACAGAGTATGCAGCCAATGGTGAATAACTGACAATCTCTAAAGCTTCTAGGCCAAGGATTAAATATAAAACAAAAGCACAAGACAACAAGAAATAATATCTGGCCTTGTCCTATTCTTTCCACATCTCCCTTCTAGACTGTTCTTCAAATAAATGATTCTACACTTTCCACGTGGATTGTAGTGATACGTGTATAGAAGA
This sequence comes from Octodon degus, assembly GCF_000260255.1. Classification (NCBI taxonomy): domain Eukaryota; kingdom Metazoa; phylum Chordata; class Mammalia; order Rodentia; family Octodontidae; genus Octodon; species Octodon degus. The sequence continues at coordinate 2,721,666 of NW_004524587.1, forward strand.
GAATCCCAAAAGACCACACTGTGCTTCTTAAAGGGTCTGTGCCTGTCGTTATATGACAAAATCAAAAGCTTAGAACTTTTGCAAGTGGCGTGGTTCGTAATGCAGCCGTATGCTCCATGCTGATGCACCTTAGGAAGATGGCTACGAGGCCAGGCACACAGTACCCTGGGACTACTTTCAATAACTTCATTATCTAGAAAATGGCCAGAGAAATAGCCATACCTAAGTACCTGCCTCTGGAGTCCTGTGAGAATGACTTCATGGCTCTTTCAGGTTCAATTCCAAGTACAAATCCACCGTGTTAATATCTGCATTTTACAAATAAAGAGAGAAGCTCTGGAACTCAGCTGAGGCTACCTCTAGAAAGAAGCAGAAATAGACCTGAAGGCAAAAGGCCCTCCGACTGCTCTTTTTCTCTCTACCTCCTCCCTTTTCTGGAGGTGACATATTTTAATATTGCTTTCAATTATGCTTATTATTGTTTCTGATGACTATCTGGGAATCAGATGTGTCACAATCTCCCCAGCGCTGAACCCACCAGGTGATACTAAGTTAAGAGATTTCAAGGCCAGAGGATATGGTTGACGATGCTCTGTTTCCACCTGGCCCAGAATGGCTTTAGTCCAACAGACTGTGACATAAACCACATGCTTGTGCTCACGGAATTTCTCATGAGTGGTCTTCTACTTTTGGGCTTTGAATCTGATACCATCCATCCCTTTGCAGTTCAAGCCAACCTTGAGGTTTTGTAAAGGTTTCACTCTGAGTGAAGCTGCCAATCAGAATGAAACTAGGATAGAGAAAGGGGTCCTAACCCACAAAAGTGGGAGGAAGCAATCTGCTTTGTCACTCAAGTAGAACACGAGGCAGCAAGGTGACATGAAAATCTGGTGTGACAATGAGGCCCCACTGCTCAGGGTCTAATTTCCAGTAGTGTGGTCTCCTCATGATTCCTGGCTTTGTATTTCTGGGAATCTGAATCCACTCCATGGATAGACCCCACTCATGGGACACAGTGAGAAATGCCTGCATTAAGAAGGAAGCTAATGCTCAGAGACAAGACGTCATCTTTGCTCAGGGTTCTACAGATAGCAGATGGCAGAGTAGGGAATGTCTGATCCAAGCACAAGGGCCATCTACTACATTTCATCATCAGGAAAACAGCAGTTGCAGGCAAGTGACTTGATACAGATGCTTAACTTAGAACAAATAGACAAACCCTACACTGCACTGCTCTGGGTCTTAGCTCTTACTCTTACAATCAGGGTGGGAACAGAGATCCCTGGGAACTATATCCACAGTGCAACAGCAGTTGCTTTCAATCTTGGTTTCATCACTGTATAACTATAATAGAAGAGTCTACTTGCCAAATAAATGATCTTATTGGGTATGGTGACACACTCTTGACATCCAGTACTCATGAGGCTGAGGTGGGGGGATTCATGAGGCTGAGGCCAGCCTAGGCTACATAGTGAATTCAAGACCACCCTGAACTACATAGCCAAACCTTGTCTCAAAACAACAACAAAAATTATTTTAAAGGAAGTTTGTGATACCATCTTTTGGGATATCTGTCCAGTACACATAGCCCACACATTTTTGTCTTAAAATAAAAGTCATGGTTTTCCAACAAATCTTGAACTCTAGAATCACAGGATTGGCCCAAAGGTAGACTCCTTAACCATGCTGAGATAATATTTATTCTCTCAAGAATTTGTTGTTGAGATTTGACAATGAACAGTTGGTCTGAGGTAATATCATGAATATAATGTGTAAATCTAGATGGCATATTCAGAGCACAGAACATTAAAGCTCATCAGGGGAGAAAGAAGAAGCAAACCAGGTCCCCAGAGAAAAGCATGGGTCAGAGACACAGAGAAGAGGCCCCGTGTGGTTTCCTGTGCTGCACTCATTCCTGATGCCACCCCTCCTGAGACCTGGCTGCTTTCACCCTGGGATTCAATGAACCCTGAGGCATCATCATACCCTTGCATCCTTTATCCCCTGACTCTAGCTTTGCTTATTTATTTTTTATTTAGCTGGAAAGGCCTCTATTCTTGCAAGTAATAGAATCTATGAGGGCAATGGTTTTTATGATTTGAACCCTCATGTATCAACAGTGCCTAGAAGAGTATCAAGTACGGCAAAGGATAAATACCGAATACTTGTGAGATAAATAAAATCAGGAATCTAAACTCAATCAACATCCCAGGGGGTGGAAGGAACAGCTTGAGGATCTCTCTCTGCTTATTTTCAGCCTGCCAAATTTTCTGTATTCATGCAACAGGGCAAAGCTGTGCCCAGAGAGGCATATGTTGTAATTACATTGGTGTCCAACCCCAGCTCCCTCACTCCAAAGACACATGCTTGCAGAATTGGTTGTGTCTGCAAAATAATTTGATAGAGTTCTCTGTTGCAAAGCCTGTGTTAGATGTAAAGAAATATGTTGTAATCATAATTACACTCATTAAATTTAGGAAATGTCACAAAATAAGGAAGTAAAGATGAGTGAAGGATGGTGGGAGATGAAGTGGATAAGAGGTCAAGGCCAAGCATTTCAGGAAATTTTCAGATGGTTACTGGCAAAAATTAAAGCAACAGGTGACAGAGGAAGTAGGAACAATGGGGACCATATGGTCCAGGAATGCAGCTAGAAAAGGGGCAAGCAACCTGGAGGGAGAAAGACTGTCTCCAAGCATCACAGGGAAAAGTCACCTGGATAAGGCAATGGATAGGTGGGTGAGTGGGTGGGTGGATGGATGGATGGATGCGTGAGTAGGTAGGTGACACATCTGCCACATTGCCTTGGACAGTCAAAGACAAAATAAACAGAGACAACAATTAGATTGGCATCAAGCAATTATCAAGTCTGTCAGATGGAAGTAGGTCATATCATGCTGGAAGGAGTCTCACAGGAGGCAGTAATGTGTGAAAGAAGACAACCATTCCTGAATCAGAAATGTACTTTCTATAGCACGTATCTGCACGTATGGGTGTATAATCACAAAGTGCTTACGTATTTCATGGAAGAAAACTGAATATATCCTCAAGACTGATGACTTTGTGACCATCAATATTTCTATGAAAACATCTCCCTGCCAATTTTTTTGTAAAAAATTACTGTGTCTCCCCTGGAGCCAGTGGTTACCAGAAATGGCTGATAGTGTACTGGCAAGGATCCAAGGTCCTCTCCCACAGTCCAGAAGTGCTGTTGGATGTTGCTTCCCAACCGGGATGCAACATTTCTTAGGTTCCTTGTATCTAAGGGCAGCCATACAGATAGTTCTCATCACTGTATAGTAATCTGATGTGAATCATATTTGAGCTGAGATGGTTAAAATATTGCCTTTTTTCTTTCTAATGTTGCTAAGACCATGAATGCCAAAAATAAAGATGGAAGAACACTAAGTCCCTAAATCTCCTAACAGGGAACATCCTCATTGGACACTGTACGATCAAGAAATAGTATTTCATTAAGTGAAGGCATTAATCTTAAAGTTGATTTTTTTATCAGTCTACCTTAATCAATACAAGTCAAACACTACATATGAGGGTTTCTAATGATTTCTCCATGAAATTTTGTAGAAAGAAATTACTAGAAGGGAAATATTCTCTGATCTTTGGTTGGAAGAGGTCTAAGAAGGAACCAGTCAAAAAGTATTTGTTGAGTGTAAGGTTCAATTCGGATATGATGCTCCCAATACCCAACCTGTCTGCCTGCAGGGGCATTGTTCTCAGGTCTGCAGCAGTGCCCTCTGCAAACACAGGATGTTGTAAAAGAGGTAAGATAGGGCATGGAATCCTCCAAACACCCAGACATCTCGAAACACCCAAACAATGATATTATATGCATTAAGGACTTTGCCCACAGAGATATGAAACAGCCAGAGAACTTTGAGCTCACTATGACCTTCCTGCCCAATATCTCTTTCCATCTTTCAAGCCTATAAAAAAAACCTACTTCTCTTTGCTCCCTACAAAGGCCTTTCAGCCTCTGTCTGCCTAGACACAGGCACAGTAAATTCCATGCCATGTTGCCTTTACACTAAACCTGGTGGTCTCAGCTGGACTCTACCTTATACTGTTCCTTACACTGAGCACCTACTGTTTGCCTGGCATAGGCACAAACTATTTAGTACCTAATCCTTAGGGGCAGATGTCATTACCACTTGGAGAAATGAAGGCCAGGCGGAGGCAAGAAACTTGCTTGAGGTTTTAAAAGCTCTGTAACTATAGTTTAGAGGGCATAGTTAAAGAGTAAGAGAGAGGAAGAAGGAAGGAAGGAAGAAGAAAGGATAATAGGCACATTAGATAGATAGGTAGATAGGCAGGCAGGCAGGCAGGCAGGCAGGCAGACAGATGAGAGAGAGAGAAAAGTAAGAGAAGAAAGACTTCCGTGTTAGTTGAATCTGGTTGTAAGAGTCAGGCCAGAAGTCATCACAGCTTGGTCTCCCTCAGCTACATTCTGTTACATCTCCTTTTATCTGCCAAGTCATTTAAATATGTTGAACAAACTTAGTTGAATCCAAACAATCATACTTCTACTCAAGGCCAGCAATGATGCTAATAGCTGGGAATTCATTCCTTGAGAAGACAAATCCTGCCTTCCCAGGGATTCAGTCTCCTGTGGATGAGATGGTTAAAGGATGGATACTGGGTGGTTAACTGATTAATTGTCAGCTTGAGTGGGGAGGGCCCAGCTGCACTGCATGAGCATGGTCCTGGGCTTGGAAGACCCACTTTAGCATCTGAGTGGGAAGAAGGGATGGGAGCTGATTTTCTTCAGGAGTTTTGTTGCGGCTGATCTTCCCTGGGGGAGCTCTGGCTGTCTTTTTCTCACCATCACCACAGATGGGTGTTGTTTTCTTCTTACTCTGGTCCTCACTATTGCCCTGGGTGTCATCTCCTGGATTTCGGCACGGATTCTTCAGCTTTCAGCACTGGCCTGTCCAGTCTGGAGACACAGCTCTTTAGCTTCTAACACCAACCCTTTGACCTCTGGGTGCATACCCCTCAAATCTGAATCCAGTGGCCTTCCTGATGCTTCAGGACATCACCGTGGGCTCCAGGCTATCAGATGGACCCTCTGGATCTCTAGTGCATGGACAGACCTTTTGTAATCTACTACACTGAACTCTGTGGGTGGCCACTGCAGGCCAATCTTATAAATTTCTGTGTCCTGCATTAAATCAGATTCAAGTCTTTTGAGGAGCCCTACTCTAGCCCTGCAAGCTCTAGTAAGCACTGACTAACACAGATGCATGTGATACTAGGTAGACACATGGAACTGTGAACAGTATGAAGGCGCCCAGGAAATAAGTTTCGAGTTCCCCTCTGAACTCCAGCCACCCTGCTGCACTACCCCTATAACACACACATACACATTCTCGTCCCTGAGCCGTGAGACTCAGGAGTGACTGCAAAGCCATGCATGGTCAAGAGCAGACCTACGATGGGGTTGGCTTGCAAGGAATAAATACCCAGCTGAGACTCAGGGGAATTTGCAGTCTTTGAAATCAGGGAAGACTTGAGTAAGCAAGCTGTGAGAAGGTCAGGGCAAGTGCAAAACCTAGAAGCCTACCTGAGCCAGGACTTAACCATCAGAAGGTCAGATGTTTCCTTTTTTGCTTCTTCACATTGTGGGAAACCCAAAGGCTGACAGCTCCCAAGTTTTAAACTTAGAGCTTCCACCAGTGAAAGCAGACTGAAACGCCCTGCTCCAAAGCTCTGGGGAGGAGACACTCGTGGAGGAACAGAGGTGGGTGCTCATCCTTGCACTAATCTAATCAGAATGGCGCCTCCCAAGATAGCCACAGGAGAGTGGGGGGAACAGCGGGTCAAGGAGAGAAGGGAGGTGGGCAGGTGCTGCTAGAAAACAACCCTACAGATGCCTGCAACACCTCTTGAGAGCTCTGCCAGAAGGTCCAGGACCCTAGGGAGTACGCCTCACACAGGCAATTTTGCAGAGGTTTAACAGACTACAAGTCTCCACCTTTGGTTACCATGTTTTAAAAGTCCTATTAACAAATAATAATGAAAGCAAAGAATTGGGGAAAAGCATTATGCATTATTTATTGTCTCTAATATGCAATTTTAGTTGGTATTGCATTAGATGCTAAAAGAGACATGAATCCTGTGACTTAAAAAAACAAAAAAATCGGGACCATGTAAGGACATTGGGTGAGGCCCTTTCAGCAACAATGGGACTTTAAGTACTTGACAATTTGTATGCTGTCGGTATGTAAGCGTTGAGCCTCACAAACCCCGCAGCTGCATGTTTACAGTTTAGACCATCTCTGTGAATTGCATCCTTATGTTCTGTATTTTAAAAGGCCATTTTCAGCTCCTACTTAGCTACCACTCAGAAACACCATTCAAATCAGGTCTCTGTGCACACTTGCTTTTATTTTATTTTTTTCCTTTCCCCAATTCACACATTGTCAGGAGCAGCCATGGCAATTTCCCCCATTGTGCTTGCTCTGCATACCCTGTTTCGCGTTGAAAGTCGGAATTGTGATGTTTGTCACAATGCAGGGGGGCCTGCTTGATCTCGTGACTTCCGTACATTTTCATGGTGGGCAAAAAAATACAACAGAAGAAATGAAAGGGTTTTAAGTCTCTTAATTTGTGCCAGGCATGGTGCCAAAATGCTTTTGAGTTCAGCTGGATACCAGTAGGCCTGGGTTTTGGTGTTGGACAGCAGTGGGTGAAAATCCTGGTTCTGCCACCTATTTGCTCTGAGTCCTCAGTCATACGATATTGGTGAGAGTCCATTGGGTTTACGGATAAAAACAGTAATTTCATACGGCTTAGCCTAAGAGCTCCCCTCTTGAAGCCCAACTACAAAATAAGAACAATGATACTATCTGCCACTTAGAATAATAATGAGAAGAAACAGGAATATATATATATATATATATATATATCTCACAAAAGCCCCTAGTACATTTGAGCCATCTTATTACTTACATATATTAAATATCATTGACACTGCCAGAGACCACCTTAAGGACAGAGAATAAAAAAAAATCCTGGGCATTTAAACTATCACTCAGTAAAAACAGGATTTGTGTGTTTCTTCTGAGGCAGTTGGGCTTAAAAACAGTTGTGGCTGAAATTTAACTTCTTTCTTGGTTCTACAGATGTTTAGCAAAGCTCGGGCTTCATTTTACATCCCTTATTGCCTTACCTCTTTGGATGTAGGCACATCAATCAATCATTAAAGAAAAGCTGGTGAAACAACTCACTCGCCCTAAGCTTACCCAGCCTATATCATCGCCCCTTAAGGCTTATGACACAAAGCTAAGAGTATTCCTGGGATATGCATCTCTGCCCAGGAGTCTCCCCTGGCCCAAACCTAGGGTCACGTTGATTTCCAGCAGAGACTTACAGGACAGAATCTGACCCAGGCAGCACTGACCATCTTATGGGGGTCAAACTGCCTCACAAGCCACAAGGAGGCCTCAGGAGCCCGGAAGCCAGGGCTGAGATAATAACCAAGCAAGCCCCCATAAAATTTATGGGGGCCACCCAGCACCCCATAAAATTGGTCTTTGTCCTATCTATCTATTTATTTATCTAGTTATTTAGTTCAGACTTACAGTGTTCTTCCTGTGTCAGCCTCCCCAGCGCTTGGATTACAGGTGTGCACCACCATGCCTGGTTCTGGGGCCGGTGCGGCATGTGCTACCAGGGACTGAACTCAGGACCTTGTGTTTGCCAGGCAGGTGCTAATGCCGTGGAGCTATCTCCCCAGCCCATGTCTTGGCCTTTCTTGAGCAGGCAGTCTGATCCCCTCTCTAGATGCTTTCCTATCTTTTCATACTTCCCTAGGTTGGGGGTCCAGCAGCATCTTTGTCAGAACTGTGCCCACCTTCTTTTCTCTCACTTTCAGTGGAAGCTTATTCCTGCAAATTCATGCTGAGAGCTTCAGTCAGCCAGTGTCGTCTTCATCCCATCTTTGTAATAGTGCCATCTCCACAACACCCCCGTGTGACTAGCACTATTATGCCTTTTGTGCAGGTCAGGAAACTGAAGCAAGAAGGCTACAAGTGACAGGGCCACAGTCACCCAACCGTGAAACAAGGGCTCCGCCTCGCGTGTCTGACTTTAGAGTCTGTGCTCCTTATACCTTCGCTAATTTGCCATAGGTGTGGTAGAAGGGCTGTGATAAGGTGACAGAAAGGCACAGGCAGGCTGGGGCAGCACTGGCACATGGGGTGTGCCTGACGGGTTTCTGGACAGCCACAGAGCCAGCTTCGTTATTTATTCATTTATTTTGTATTTTAGGGAAGGGTCTACAGGCTGTTCAGGGTCTCACTACTAGATCGGACTCATAGTGATCCGCCTGTGTACAGCCTCCCAAGAGCTGGGATTACAGGCGCGCGCCACCACGCCCAGTCTCAACTGCCACCTCAGCATGCCCTGGGGGCAGGGCCGGCACTGCAGGCCCACAGATCGAACTGCTGAGCTATTTGGCCGGCCCCCAGCTTCATTATTGTGAATTCAGTGAAAAAGATACTATAACTTAGGTCTTCCCCAGACGAGCTTCAGTGTCATGGTTGCTGATGGAGGAAAGGGTGAGAAAGAATACTTTGTGAATTAAGATGAAAAGGCTATGCTTTGGGGTTTCCAAGCAGGCTTGGTAGGCTGTGAAAAATCAAGTCATCCCACTACTAGGAAAAAGTGATTCTTTTGCTTAGATTTCTATAAGGAGAGCAAACACGATACTGTGTGTGGTCATGCGTAACCCACAGATTTAAATAAAAGGTGACAGTTTGTTCCCGAATATGAAGTTGGGATGTGCTTCATAATACCACTTTGAAAAAATTATACTTACTTTTGGCAGGGCTCTTACAAATCTCAGCAGTCTATCATTGGCTTAAATCTTTTGATGGAGAATTCAATTTTTTAAGACATGTTTTCAAGAAAATAGTTCTTTCTACCTGTAGAATGGAAAGCTATTACATGCAAATTGACTTGAAGAACCATTTTATTTGTAATAGTGCAAACTAGGAGTTCCACGTGCTATCCAGCACCACAGCTGGAGTCGTCTAAAATCTGACATTTACTGTCCAGAGCAACAAGAAAAACACCTGCGAATGAAAACATAATTTTGTGTGGTCTTTGATGTAGGTGTAAAGGAAGAAAGCAAACTGCCATTTATATGGAAACCCTATTTGTACACTTCTACTGGCTTTACTTTCTCCCTTATCAGACGGCTAAAACATTATCTCTACCACGGAAGGAGGCTATGATGTAGGGGAATTATTTGACACATAAACAACCATAATGATGGAAGTTAAAACTATATTATAAAAAAAGCCCTCAGGCGTCTTTCAAAAATGGTCACAATATCACTTCAAAGTCCCAACATTTTCTAGGTCAGGACAGTAGTGGTGTAAAGGACTTTTTTTTTTTCCCCCTTCTCATGTTTGGTTAATGATTTGAAAGTACATGCATTATTTTTATGCTAGACCAAAATCAATTTGGAATTAATATCTTTCCTACCAGGTGTATCTCAAATGTTAGGGTTGGAAGAACACCTGGAGTTCCTTCTACACTGCAGTCTTTGGAGATGCATCCCCAGAAAGGCCAATTCAGTCTGCTGTCATGTCCCAAGTGACTCTGGACCTATATGTGAGAGATGTTACAGTCAACTGCAAACAAAGTAATGGCCACTGCATTGAGCGTCGCTACACAGTGATTTTTCACATTGACAGTCTCCGGAGTTGTGGGGATCCTTGAGGGCTGGGAGAAGTCAGGAGGGCTGAAGTGTCCTAGTTTTGAGTTTCACAAAGGCTTCACTCAGATCTGTGGTGTAGATTACATTTGGGTGAAATCGTGTTTTTTTCTTTCGTTCTTTCTTTCTTTCTTTCTTTTCTTTTTTTTTTAAGGTTTTGCATGTACAAATCAAAATCAGAAACCTTAACTGCCATTTAACTCTGTTTTCTGAGTTCAGAATGGAAACAGTTACAGCGACATTTGACTTTTTGCATAAAATTTGCTATTTTCTGAATTGAAGAATCTAGTCTCTCTCAGCATGGGTAACTCTGAGGAGAGGAGAGGAGGCTAAATGACTTGCTAGGGGTTGTGGCTGCACGGTAGAGCAGGCTTGCCAAGCATGGAGGAGATCTTGGGTTCCATCCCTGGCACTCTGACATAAAAAGAAAAAGAAGTCTTGCCAGTCAACTTGTTACCTCCCAGATGGTTTACAAACATTACCTCATCTAACCTTCATGGAGACCATAAAGTCTTAACATTCCTGTTTTATAAATGGAGCCACTGAGGCATAGGGCTACTCCACCAGGAAGCAGTAGGAGGGAGATTTTGTCCTGGTCTCTTCGTGTTTCCAAAATGCCACAACTCATCACAACCCAGCACAGGCAACTGATTGGTCAGCTCTCCAAATAGAAGAGATACAGAGCAAACAAAAAAGGATGTGATGTCACAGTCAGGAGAAGGTCTAGGTGCAAGTGACCACAGCGGGATCTGCAGGAAGGAAGTATGTTTCTGTCACTCAAAGTGCGGAAGTGGCCCAGGTTCCATTAGGGACAGGTCTCTTCTGCCTCTCTTCCTCTTTCTTTGGCCTGAAGTATCAGCTGTGGTCCCTGCTGCTCTCCTAAACTGTGCCTTCTTTAAAGAGAGACTTCTGTCAACTAACCTCACAACGAGGTCACCTCTCAGTGACATTTCACATCGTAGTGCTTCTTCAACTATCCCTAGAGAAACACTTCTTTGCCTTTGGGGAATTACCTAACAATTTTGTGAAGTATGTCACTCCCCACATCCCCCCAAAGAAAGAGAGATTTTAAAGTTTTCTAGAAAGAAAAAGTAAAATGGGTGCATGAAACACAAACTCATTTAAAAACATATAGTAGATGTAAGAGGTGTGGACTTGATTCTGTCAAATGCCTACCTAAAGTTCCCAAAACCTTCTTACAGATATTTGCCTCTTGCTGGACCGACCAGTCACTGATGGTACACACAGACATTCTCTGGAGCACAGACATTCACTCTAGCTACAAGTGAGGAGGGAAGGTAGCATTCTTTCTCAGGCTGTTAAAAACTCAGGCTCTTATTAGTAATCAAGGAAGAGAAAGTACTTTGATGGCACAAAACAGTTTTTCCCACACTAATATTAAAATGAAAGAGCCTATAGTTGCCTCCAGGAGAAATGAACTCACATGTCTTCATAGCTTGGTTAGGTTCATACAATCCTATAGTAACTAAGGACTGCAATAATGTAAAAAGGCAACAGAAATCTGTTTGATGTGGTGAAAGGATTTCTAGACAAAGAAAATTAATACATAGATCCCAGAATTTTAAGAGGCTAGCACAGTTTTAGTGAAAAACAAAATTCATGAGCCTTTCAAATAAAATCACTGATATGGGTAGTTGATTACCCGAGTATGAAAAAGGAGGGAATATTCCTGATCACCGGCCCCTCCTGTCTGTGGTGGCAGAGAAAAATGCTCAACCTGTTCAATTCATTTTTGTGTTTCCTTAAGAAATTTAACAGAGAAAAGTAATCAACCTCTCAGATTTGTTTTTGTTTTTTTCCACTTAGAAATTTAAGATAGATGGGTTCTGAAGATGGTGATGGTCGAGGGTGACCTGCACTTCTCACATACTGGGTTAGGGGCCATCACAATCCATAGCTGTGTTCTAGTTTAGACATAGCTGGAAGTGGCACCTAAATTTCTCAACATTTTGGCCCAACCTCTTGCTAGAAGCTGGCTATACATATGCTTGCTCTAAAGACATCTGTTTGAAAACAAGAAATCAAAGACTCAGCATGTACTAAACACTAGGATTATGCGTTTGATGAATATACAGAGGCATGCAGAATTGCTGGAAGACTTAGGAAAAAAAAAAAAGAAAAGAAAAGCTATCACTGCCTCAATGATTCTAACGATGAACAAAGCATTGCTAATTTTTACCATTAATAATTGTAGCTTCAATGATAAGAATATTGTGTATGTATAAAGGACTTTAATAAGGAAGACAAAGGCCCGTCAAAATTACTGCAGATTTCAGAGATAGATAAAGTTTCCAGAAAGGACTCTTACCAGATACTCTGTCTTAATTCTGGACTCTGTGTTGCCAAAGTCAAGGAGCATACATAGAATGCAGAGGCCCTTAAAAATGGCAGAGCAAATGTGTGGGAATGGGACCCAGACCCTTCAGCATGGGGAACATACATGATTATAGTTTGCAGGTTAAGAAATGAATAAATGGCAGACAAGTAAGCCAGCCCAGGACACTTGGCCTCGCCCCACCCTGTGGGGCCATATGGCACGCTGGACCAGGATTTGGTTGCAGTCCTACTGGCCACTGCCCCAGAGAAGCAGACCTCATATCCATGCTCATGTTCCTGAGTAGATCCCAGCAACTGCCACCTCTGAAATGAAATCACTAGTTGTTTGGCCAACAGATCAAAGGGAGCTACTTCTACAGTACAAGGGGAAGGCAGAGCCAAGGCCAAGAAGGACCCAAACAAGAGTGGTTTGGGAAAACCAGTAGAGAGCTTCTGACCACAAGCCTGAGCCTGCACGGGACAAGGCTGGCAGTGAGATGCCGGGGACCTGAAGCAGGTCAGCTCAGAGGAGACAGCATCAAAATGATACGAATTCCAGATCTCCAATGAGAGATAAAACAAAATGAAACTTTGTTTGGGTCATTGCTGATCTTCTTGGGTAACAAGGAGGTCAGCAGTGAGGGAAAAGAAACCCATCCTTTCTTCTGCATTTTCTACCTCTTGGGATCAAAATAATTTTCTGTTGCCCCTTAACAAGTGCACCAACTCCAACACCTACAAATTACGTTTTCTCCAAATAAAGCAGAGTCATCCTCAAGCTGTCAAAAATGCATGTAGTAAGTAACAATAAATTCACTTAGGGATGGCCCAAGTGTAAAACTTGCCGGGTTACAAAGCTTCTTAACTATGTGCATCAGAACAGACCGATGGCACATCTGATTAAAAACTAATCACTTGGAAAAGCAGATGCACAGTGGACCTTGTAGGAAATAAATGGAAGTCATAAAGAGACAAGACGTGTGGCTCCCAGCCTTCCATCCACCTCCACCCATGCCTCTGTGGGGTGCAGTCATGCTTACTTCCTACATTCCCAGTGCCCAGGCTGGTGGAATGGGTGGGCACAGGAAGGGGTAACCCGCCCTGGAGGTGCCCTGGGCCATTTCTGTGCTGAGGTTACTATTTGAAAAATATGATTGTGGCCAAATGTGATGAACTCATCTGCATCTCTTCTCTACTCCTTGACCAACAAACAATAATCAGTTCAATAAGAGAAACACTTGATTGGTTGCTCTTTAAAGAAAAGAAAAATCAAGTTCAGTCCTATGATCCTAGTGCTCTGGGAGATTGAGACAGAGGATCTCAAGTTTGAGCCTGGGCTCGTGCAGCTTTGCAAGACCCTGTGTCAGGGCCGGCAAGATAGCTCAGTGGACTAAGCGCCTGCAGGGATGGAACCCTGGTCCCAAATGCCACACTCGCCCTGCCCCCAGGGCTGAGCCAGTGAGGAAGTCTGGGAGGGGGTGGTGCATGCTTATAATCTCAGCACTGGGGAGGCTGAAAGAGGAGGATCACTACGAGGTCCAAGCTGTGTAGTTAGATCCTGTACCAAATACATAAATGAGAAGAAAAAAAAAAAAAAAAGACTTTGTTAGCATAAACAACAGAAAAGGGGGGCTGAAGCTGTTCAATCCTGAGTATTAGATTTTATTTTAAAAAATCAAACTTTACAAGGGGTCTTTAAAAGTGGTGAGTTTGAGTTGTTTGAAGGTTAGTTATACCATTGACAGAAGTAGTAAGCCAGATCCCTAGAGCACTGATGTCTTCTTTTCTGATTGCTGGGATCCGAATGTGTTACGTCCTCCTTCTTCCACAGCCGTGGTCTGACTATTGCACTAGCCTACAAGCGTCTTCTAAGACACTTCATTCCATGCTTTCCAACTACTACTGAGGCAAGATCTCCACCCTTCCAGACAGTGGGAATGTGCTACTGGTGCTGAGTAAAATTCCAACCAGTCCATCAAAATCTCATATGTTAAAAGCAAGAGGCCTGACACAGGGCTTGTTGGCTAGCCAGAAGATCTGCTTTGTTGAAAGACACTTCATAAGCACAGTTTGCTTCTCAGATGTTATCCTAACTCACAGCCTTCCCCAGTTGGCTAAATTCTAAATTTATAAGAAAAACTGACTGCATTCCTGAGAACTGGTGTTCTCTCAGAGGAAGTGCGGGCTGCTGTTGCTCATGCATTTTATAAACTCTAGGCACCACCTTGGCATGAGGGAAAGAATTCAACTTTTCTGCTTTAGAGTCAATTTGCTCAATCTGGAACAATTCCTTAAAAGGAACAGTTGAAGCACTACAGAAACATGCTCCATTTATCTGGGGACAAGAGCCAGATTCTTTTTTGTAGATGTTTCAAGAACATTCTAGATGCTCAAATGGTAGCTGATTGTCTTACATACATAACACAAAGGTTGGGTAACGTTTTGGTTACATAGGAGGAAAACAAAAAACCTTAATCAAGAGGATTTCCAGGGAATCCACGTGGTAATTTGGGCCACTTTGTTTGCATAAAGACCCCTTGCCCAAGCCTAAGTAGCTCCATTAGTAAAATACAGATAGCCCCTGCCTCTCCCTCCTCCTCTGGTTGTTTCCTTAGTAAGCAGAGATTTTGGCCAACTTAACTGACTACACACTGCCTCAATTAATTGGCTGCTATTTTCTTGTTGCACAGTGACACTCAGAAGTTTTGTGGGTTTTTTTCTTTTAAACTAAGAAGCCCATTTACTTCCATAATAGTTGATAATAGGGATAGCTCCCATTAGCATTGTCTAACAGCTTTACAAAAACTTCCAACGGAGATTTTTTTTTTTTTTATGTGACCTTTCTCCTGCCAATGGGTTGTGATAAATAAGCTGGCTCTTGGTTCCTAGGTTTACATAAATATGAATGACTACAGTAATGTGTGAACGAGACAGAGATGTAAAAGGTTTTTAAACCAGAGTTTAACAAAAAGGTCCTGTCTGTCAATGAAATGAAGCTGTTTTGAATTTGTTCCCAATCATTTGGCTCATTGCTGGGAGCCGTGTTTGCTTGGTGGTGATTAATGCGAAGCGCGCGGCCTTCGCTGCTGAGTGTGTTGGAGAACTGGCAACTCCAAGTGGCATTCATCATCCTCACGACCAGGCAGGGCCTTGAGCCGATGTTTCCTTTATATCCCCTATTCTGGGTCACGGAATACTTAGATGCCTTTGCCTTTGCCAAGGGCAGCGTTGCCAGGAGCCTATGGCCCCTGACGGGGCTTGTCACATGTAGGGGACCTGAGGTCTGTTTCTCCCTGGGTAGTTTATCTGCCCTGAACATCATCGATGAAATGACTCAGAAACCCACTGAGTAGAGCTGTGGTGTATAAAGGGGAGCTCTCTGAGTGCAGCGCACCATAGACACGGGTCTGGTGCTGTACAACAACTGGGAAATGTGTGGGTGGAGGTGGTGACCTGCAGGCTGCTAACACAAGGAACTACTTCTGAAGCCCGTGCCCTAGCTCCCCTTTCCAGCTGCTTCCACATGACAGGCTCCCTGAGGACGGTGTGACCCTAGGACTCTGCCTGTAGGAGAGGTGAGTGCATAAAGGCACAGCCTTGGCTGCTCAACGCAGAAGGAGCCCAAGAAAAACAGACACATGACACCTGCCTCACTTCCCTGTCTGCGTCACAAAGGGACATAAGTGCCTTCACCCCCAAGATAGTTACTGGCTTCATGGAACAAAGCCATGGGAAGCCCTGGGCACCGTGCTGACACTCTAAGGCAGAATGTAAATGATAATTGTCACCCTTGCTGTTATTTTTATAAGGATCGCAGAGATGTTCACCCTCTCAGTTCTCCTTATCACTTTCCAGTAATACTAATGATGTGTCTTCTCTGGGATAGGAATCTCCTGACACCATCCCTGGGGGGTTCACCACATACCCATCTGACGGCCCTGTGTGGCCTGTGACCATGGCCAACAGAAAGACAGGAAGGTCAGTTAGGAAATCGATACATTCCGCTTTTTGGGGAGGGTGCAGTTATAAGGCTAATTATTGATTGGTTTACTTAAAATCCTGTGGCCAGGGGCTGGTGAGATAGCTCAGCGGACTAAAGCACCTGCTTAGGCAAGCTTAGACAAGCGCAGGGACTGTGGTGATCCCTAACACCACATGCCATGCTAGCCCTGCCTGCAAGGTGGGCTAAGCTGGCCACAGAGTCTGGGCGTAATGGCCTATGCCTGTAATCCCAGCGTAGGGGAGACTGAAGTCAGGAGGATTGCTATGAGTCTGAGCTGCACAGTGAGACCCTGTGGCAACCAAATACATTAAAAAAAAATAAAAATAAAAACAAACTTTGCCTGGATCACAGGTACTCCACAAACAGGCCATGTGGTGAGGCTGACTCCACTGGAAGATACCAGAAGGGAAGGGAAGGAAGGACTAGTCATTGCAGATGACCTGCAATACCCAGTCAGCAGTACATTCTCTCTAATGAACCCACACAGTTATCTAGCAAGCACATCTGTGTGCTTGTGACGTCCTGTGGCCAGCTTAGCCCCACAGCTGCTAGTAGGGAGCAAAGCTCCAAATCAACAAGAGTGAGTAGTGTGCTCGGTGTTCATAGGCAATATGAAGGAAACATACAAAGTCAGGGCATGGCCAAGAGCTCAAAGGTGAATTTTATAGGGAGATGGTCGGGAAAGGGATTCTCAGTTAGGAGATAGGCACACAGACTCAGGAAAGAGGGAACAGCCTTCGTGGAAACCAAGAAGAGCAGCCCAGGCCGACAGAAGCCCGTTCACCTGCTGTCTTGGCCAATGAACCAGCCCCGCCTTCCAGTGAGTGCCTAGCATTACAACAGCGGCAACCTTCGTAGCTCGAGGCATAGTCTGAGATCCCAGCAAGGCAGCAAAGCCTCCAGGAAGGTACAGTGAAAAGTGAGGATGTGCCATGACTGTGTGGTACCCTGCTGGACCTGGTAAGCCTTCTGCCAGGTGCAGGTGGTCCTTGGAGGGGCAGGCATCCATACTGTGGAGCATGGGGAAGACAACTCTCCCACTGCAGAAAGCCAACACCTGAATGCTTGCTAAGGCGACCAGGTTGTGCAGCTCTGCAAGCCTGGGCAGCTGCAAAGACGTGACCCATCAGAAACAAGGTAGGGAAGAAAGCCAGGGAGGCTTCCTGGAATTCATTCATTTGTTCATTCATTTCTTCATTCATTCGTTCATTCATTCATTCAACAAATTCCACTAGGACCTCAACTGAGTACACCACAGTGCCCCTGACAATGACGTTAAAATGGTGACAAGGCCAATCCCCACCCCTACTGCGGTGGAGCCTGTTTTACTTCACTGGATGACACAGATAATAAACAAGTAAGTAATTAAAACAATTACTGACTTTGGAAAGTGTGGCAGAGGACAAGGGGGTAATGACTGAGAAAAACCAGAGCTAGGCATGTTTGTAGGTTGATGGATAAAAACATCTTTATCAGCCAGAGGATTTGTAATGATCATTTACACAATGCCCGACAGGTTGTTTAGGGCCTGTGGAACGCTAGAACATTTTGCACATTTCTGAAACTTCTGAAATCCATGAGCGTTTGGGCCACTCGTCCTCAAGAGGCCTGGTGTGTGGTAATTAGGGGGATGGTCCTGGTTACCTGAAAACTGCTAGGGCTTTACCCCGTGTTCATCTCGCTTTCTCTGACAGATCCTACTTAATACCTGACTTCCAAACACAGAGCAAAACCCTCTTGCCACTGGATGCTTAGGTTTTCCATGTCCTTGGACTCATAAAAATTGAACTTTGCTCTAATGGCTCACTCTGTGTATTTAGTTTTGAGCTAGCTGTTGAAGGCCTCTGGACTTTTCAGAGGTTTTCTGAGGCATTGGCATGTCAGGAAGGAGAGGAGGGGAAAGCACATTCGAATAGGCAACGTTTGGGTTTCGCAATGGCCGAAAGGCCAAAGTAGGCCAGGCTGGCTTCTAAATGAGTTCATGGACTTCTCCATGTGATTTTCCAGGCATTACAGAGAAGGCCCAAACTCTTTAGGTTTTTGTTGTGCTTTGTGTTATTTTCTCAATTTTCTTTTGTAGCTATTGTTTATCCTGTGGCCCAGGTTAAAAGTCTGTCATTTTAACTAACATTCCAAATCCAGATTGGCAACCTATGGACAGAACTCAGCCTAATGGGCCATGAAGGGGGCCAAGGTATGCACACTTGGAAATAGCCAGATTTTGAAATAAAATTGAGAATGCTTTGGAATGCAGCTTTAAACAAAATGTAGGGACAGCTCAGGCTGGGTAACTATATCTGAAACGCAAATGTCATTTCTGGCCTAAAATACCTTAAGGTCCACTCCACATAATGTGAGCAACGAGAACACTTCCTATCCTCCTCCCTTTGCCAAAACGAATCCTTCTTCATCACAAGTGGGGAAACAGCCCAGAAGCACTGGACAGATCTGGTGGGCCTTTGGCACCAGACCCGGCCTCAAGCAGCATGATGGTTTATCAAGCCCCCCGCCTCCCCCCTTCTTTGCTGTATTCAATAAGCACAGTACCTGCCAAAACACAGCTAAAAATACCCTCGGCATCTGTAGCCCATCATCCATCTTGGGCTGATCTGGGTGGGTCCCTGACCTTTGGAGCAGGTGGAGAGCCAGAAATTTATTTTTTCCTGGATTGAATCTAAGCTGACTGAAAACAGATGTTCCCCAAAGCCGATCTGATGTGTACCATGGAAATACTACGGCTCACTGTTCGGGGACTGCCCGTACCCAGGCCAAACAAAAAGGGGCGCCGGTGCTGAAGGAGTTAAACCGGGCCACCTTTCTCGGAGGGCTGAAAACCTGGCAGTGCCTCTTGCAGGGGAAATAGGAAAGGGAGCTGTCACTTCGCATTTTCAGGTTTGTAGAAAAGCCTTTTTTTAAAATGTAAACATTCATTAAACTAATTTGAAGTTGTCATTACTCTCCACCCCTGCTGTTTTATATCAGATTATTCCTAAGTGCTTGGTGGAGAATCCCATAAAGCCACACTCGATTCCTCTGCAGGGGATAATCGCATAGTTTGCACTGTGATTTACACCGTGTGGCACCGGGAAGTGTCCTCAACTTTGAAAGGCCTTGGCTCTCTGGCAAACAGTCCCTGCCTTCCCCACAGAAATAAAACTCCAATAGTCCCTCCACGACTATTATGAGGTCCCCATTACCTTTTCTCCATCCAACTGAACATAATTAAAAGCAGTTCAGAGCACATGCCAGAAGGTACTGGGCATTTTATTAATAAGCGGAGAACCAAGGAAACGACATGTTCCATTATGGTTTTAGGGCATGAGATGACGCTCACCCTCCTTGCTTGAGTCCCCTCTGCCTACCTTTCATCACCTTGAATTTAGGGACCTGGCTCCTCTGTATTCTGAAACCAAACGGGCCCTGGGAGTTCATCTGCCTTGGTACCTCTGAGCTGTGGTGTCAGGTGTAAGAGCATCACTGTCCCTTGGAGAATATGACTGTGACATGGGGTAAGGGTGGGGGCGGGAACAGACCTCAGATGCCAGCAGCAGAGGCTAGCCAGCACCTCAACTGTAGTTCAGCCAACATCTCTGGGACCCTCTGGCACTGCACATCACAGGCATGCTGCAGCAGAGTCACTAATGTGTGAGCCTGCCTCAACTCGACACAAGGTACAGCTTGAACCCCGGAGCCCAGGACAGGGCCTGCTAGGGAGACCCATCACCTACGACCAACATCACTATTAATATACTCAAACCACTCTAAGCAGCGCTGAGCAAAATTAGGACAGCAGCAGATCGTTTTCAACGCATCTATCACTTCCATCTCCTGTTTTGTTCCTACTGTTGGGCGCTACGGCTCCCAGGAACCAAAACTGCTATGAATTTTCAAAATGTAAGCTTTCACCATATTTCATGGTCACACCCCATCTACCAGCGCGCTCCGCTCCCATGCTCCCTGCAGACATCCCGTATCCATCACTGGACCGGGTGCCCTAGAATGAAGACAGGATCCCACAGTCTTTCTTAAAGCTTTAGGCAGCAAAGCAGGCATTAGGTTTGATGCCAAAATAAATCCAGTTATCATTTCTCCCTTAATCTCAAGTAAGGGGAGGTTCTTAGTTCCTCAGTGACTGAGTATATCCCACTGGCAACCAAAGGACGAGTCCCTGGAGAGGCTGGGTAGAGGAGGGGTGTGTAAGTCCGAGCTCCAGCAGTGTGTTTTTGCCACTTATTACCTATGGGACCTTCAGCATATTCATTACCATTCTGTGCTTATTTTATCATCAGTAAAGCAAAAAGATCCCCGACTGCACAGTGTCTGGGGTGGATGAGAGTTCTTAGGATAGTCATCCAGGACACTAAGCTTCAAGCAGCTGTGGTTAGTTAGTAGCTATGGGCCCTGACACCACAGCACACACAAACTGACAAACCCTGTCTTCCTTGCAGAGCCAATTATTACATTAAACAAAGATGTGAGTGTAGCTCAGTTTGTGCTTCAGGTTATAATAGGAGAGTAGGAAACACTCCTCGGGTGCCTACTTTCTTTCTTTCTTTCTTTCTTTCTTTCTTTCTTTCTTTCTTTTTAAATGTATTTGGCACAGGGTCTCACTATGCAGCTTGGGCTTGTAGTGACCCTCCTATTTTCAGCATTCCCAGCTCTGGGACTACAAGTGTGCGCCACCACACCCAGACTCGGAGGCCGGCACAGTGCGCCCAGGGGCAGGGCCGGTACGACAAATGGTGCTAGGCATTGAACCCTGGTCTCTGCACTTGCCTAAGCAGGCACTTATTTCGCTGAGCTATCTCGCCAGCCCTCCTAGTTACTTTTGAAGGCTAAGGAACATTGAACTGCAATTTTCTTGGTTTCCCAAGCTCTACGATAGCGGATAGGAATCCTGTTATTAATTACCAGTTGGTACTGGTCAATTATAATGTGGTCCTACTAAGCCCAAGTTAAAAAATATCCAAGTACACTGGCCGGAAGGAGAGGCTTCCATCCAGCTCCCATGCACTGGCAATGGCTTGAGATGCTAGGGGCATCCATGTCCCTTGCCATCATGTAAGGTTTCAAGGTTCTCACTGATCCACAGTTGATGGTCATGCCTCCAGACAGGGAGGCACAAAACCCATGCCATGTGCTTACCCTGTGGCCAGCAGAGTTCAACTGTGGCATTCTGCATTTTTCCATAAATGTTTTCTGGAATCATTGCAGATAGAATTTCACCAAGCCAAAGGAGATGAACAAGAAGAAAAAATGAGGCTTGGTATGCTTTTCTTCCAGGTGAGGGCGAGGAGCTGACACAGCAGCAGTGATAGATTAATGGTGCATCTGGTTTGTATCCAGACAGATATTCATTTTGAGCCTTTTGGGCCTCAGTTATTTTATCAGCTTTGTATAAAATAAAATAGAATCTGTTCACTAAGAAATTGCCAAGGATGTATTTTGAAATTAATGAATTCAGAGGGTGCCAAAAGTAGCATTTCTGGGAAGAAAAACAGAAACTAAACATGGTAAATTACTATAGTTGTTAATAAAACTGTGTGTGTGGGAGTGAGTATCAGTCTCAGATATTTTTAAGCAGCATGAAGTCAGCACTGACATTAATAAGCGTGGCAGGATTATTAGGAGACCGCCACGTTAGAATGATTCCAGCTTACTCTTTCCTCCAGGTCTCTGGGTCTTTGCTTGATAAGAAGATCAGGGCGCAAGAGCGAATTCTCTGGCACCACTAAGTTTCTGCTCCACACTGCACATGTCAAGCTCCGATCCTTCCTTCAGTTAAGGTGTTTGGGAACAGGTAAGTTGACAATGTAGTTAATGCATTTACTTACGCAATTACACACTAAATTAAGAACTTCAACATGAGGGTGTCTTTTATGGATAAACCGTGCATTTCAGGATGACAACAAACTGTAATAACATATTCATGTAATTTTAGGATGAAATCAATTCCTTGCAAACACAATTATTGTTACATAATTCTCCCACCTGTTTATGACTCCATGGGAATTAAATTAAAACATAATTTCACATTAATTTAAAATGTCATTTCCGAAAGGAGACATTTCCTATAAAGCTTAACACTGATAATGATTTCCAGAACTCACAGTGTTATTGACAAGAAACCATAAATCTGTTCAATAGTCATTGTTTTACTTTCAAATCAGCTTTGAGGTGCTAGGTGCCACCCTCAATTTCTCGGGTTTCTAGATTTCAGCGTGACCAAGGTATGGGGAAATGAATGAGTCCTTTTCTGGTTGCTTTGCGCTTGGGATTGCCAAAGCTAATAAATAAAAATATAGGCTCCCCCAGTGAAACTCTCAACTTTCAGACATACAGCATTTTTCTTAGTACAGAATAGAATGGAATATGTGGTTAATGTAAGTATTTCCCAAGCATCGCCAGTGCTTACGGATGGCGCTGGGCAAACCCAGAGACAGACATCTAGCTCAACCAAAATAAGATCTAGCTGATTGATGACATAAATCTTATTCCCAAGGAAAAAAAAAATTTTTTTGCCTTCCAGGCACCAGGCCAATTTCATAAAGATCAAGTTATTTTCAATCACCACAAAGAGATGTGAGATTCCTCTCAATTCCATGTATCAGTGCTAATTTCCTGATCTCTCTCCATTTCTTTTTCTTCCTTCCCTTACTCTTTCTTTCCTTCCTTTCTTCTTTCCTTCTTCCTTTCCTCCTTTACTATATCCATCATTCACTTTCAATGATCAATAAAACAATTACGATATTCATGCATTTCATAAAGGTCCACATTTATAGACTGCTTGCTACATGCCAAACATGACAGTAAGGTTAGTCTGTTTTGTGCTCACAGCAACACTAGAAACTAGGAGTTACTTTTCTTCCATTTTATATGGAGAAGGTGTACATGTATGGGGGGGCAGGTATCTACGATGGCCTGACTCTGTGTCCAGGTATTTATCCCGAAAACACATGATGTGAAGAAGGAAGAATAAAATATTCATTTTATTTTTTTCCTTACTCAAGGTACATTTCCCACGTTGGTTAAAGCTCACAGATAAGTCTGCAAAAGGAACATGTTTTTAGAATCACTGCTGCAGAGCAGGATTTATGATCACTGTGTGAATAGAAGACGTGATGACTTGACTGATTGGTCCAGGCCTAAGGATGAAGTAGCTCTATGTGTAGTAAGAGAGAGAGATGCCTGTGCCACATTGTAGACATGGAAAAAATTCAGATAACACAACAGGTGAGGAAACCAGGCTCAGGGCAACTTAGCAAGAGGGTGCAGCTGGCATGGGACAGAGCTGGCCTCCAAGGTCAGGCCCTGCCAATTCAACCCCTCGCTGAGACCCTGCCCTGCCTGAACTTGCTCAGAATGCAAATCATGCACTGCCCTGCCACAGCTCAGCAGGCTGCTTCCTCTGGCTCCCAGTTAGCAGGAACATGGGAAAAACCCCAAATTGTTTTTCAAGGACAAAGAGACTTTTCATTAGTGGTCCCAAGAAGTCGCGTGCTGACTGACTGAAGGCAATGAAGGAGTTAAAGCAGAGGAAATCTCCAAATTCAGTTCACCTCAGCTATAATGACAATAATAATGGTGTTTACAGACAAACTCTGATAAAGGCCAGAGAATTGAATCTATCACACTAAACTAATGCTTAGCAAAAACAGTTGGTAAAAATGCTATGGCCGGTGAATTACAGTGGTCTTCTTTCCTCTTTGATAATTTGGGGCAATTGCACCCAAATGCTAGTCCATTGATTTCCACTCCAATTCATGCCCCATGCTGGGGAAGCTGGCTGGCAAACACTAAGTTTGCTGCTGGAAGACTGGTGATGTACTCAGAAAGAGGCCCAGGCAATTCTTGCCTCAACCATTAAAAGCAGAACTATAAGGCTGCTTCACGCTACCCTCCGAAGTACTCTTCACGCATTGTAGAACCTGCCAAGCACTCCCAAAGCAGTCATCACAGATTAGCGGTTTACGCTCTTTAGTTTATCTCCCAGGTTGCAAGATCACTGCTGGCATTTTCAAAACTCCTTAATGTTTTCCTTGATATTGATAATGGCAAATGATGATATTGACAACAACATTCCAAAAGTGATAAGTAATATCTGATTGCTATAAGCATATGACTATCCTCTCCTTAATTGTAGCAACCCATTTTGTAGGTTGGAAGAGCCCTACACACCCGAAACCTGTTCTAGTTTTGAATTATTTGTATAGAAATTTATAAAAAAAAAAAGGAACTATTTCTCCTAGAAAGAAGTCAAATTCAATTTCTCCCATGATTTTAAGATAATTTGAATATAGCAAGACAGATCTGTTGAGTTAAAATGGCCAGCCAAGGATAATTCTCAAGAGTCAGAGATCTGACAATGTTTAGAGGCATTTTTTGCTGTCCTTCCTAAGAAGAGGAGTGCTCCAAGCACCTAGAAAGGAGAGGCCCAGGATGCCACTGAGCACCCCCATAATGCGCAGGGCAGCCCTTATTACAAAGAATTGTCCAGTTTCATATTTGCATGATGACAAGATGGAGAACCCTGAATTAAAAGTCAACTGTATAACTGTGTAATACTTTTGTCCCACAAAAACCTGTGCCCCAAATGAAATGTACCTACTCTTAAATCATGGTACAGGACATAAACCTCATTCATTACACTGTTCTCTGTATGGGACCAAAGTGGGTCCCCCCATCCTTCAAATGTTCTTCAATGAATATACCTGTGTTTGAGAAACCTTCCTTTTCTATGAGGGTTATAGGTGCCAAGTTTCTGAGTTTGGGGGTAAACTGCAATGGGAAGAAATCTTGCTTCTTGTGAAGTGCTGCATTATTCAGCAGTGCAAGAATAGAGAAGGGAAAACTGGTTTAAAAAAATGAGTCTGTGCTGATGAGCGCTTTTCTAAGACGAGAATTTAATGGGGGTGATGAGATTTTTACAAGCTGATCTGTGTTAAGCTATGCTATTAAAATTAGTAATTCTACCAATTAAAGCCTTCTGTCTCATGGAACATACCTACTAAACAAGGTTAGACAACAGATCAGAGAATAGAGGAAGTGCTGAAATGGAGCTCAAATATATATGA
>NW_004524587.1:2749136-2767765 GCF_000260255.1 Octodon degus
TTTTCTGAGTTCAATTGTTTGGAAACATTTAATTTTCTGAATATTGCTTAATCTTAATTTTTGTTCTAAGATTTATACTGTATTTTTGACTTATGATTTATTTAAAAGACATTGTATGATATCTTCTAGTATTAGAAACTTTAAAAAGTGTATTTCCATTTTCTGTTGACTTAAAAAAAAAGATGTTTGTACTTAAGTTGTTTACTTATTATTTCTTGTCTGTATCTTGTAATATGAGAAATTACTTTGGCAGTAACAATACACAGTGTACTAACCATTAAAAAAAAAATACCCAAAACATTGTGTCTTCAAGGAGTAGTAATTAATTACTTTGTCCATGAGTCTGCAGTTTGGACACCATCTTAGGATGGGCAGCAGGGAATGAATCATCTCTAATTCTCATGATACGGGGCCTCAGTTGGCTTACTCTCCATGGGAGAAGTCCAGCCAGCCATCTACTCCTTAAGTCACAACACACGGCTGCTTGGGCTTCCTTCAACATGGCAGCCTTAGGGCAGAGAGTTTTACATGGTGGCTCAGAGCTCCAAGAGCAAGTATTCCAAGATGTCTGGGCAGAAGCCACAAGGCTCCTTGAAACACATTTTTGCAATTCCTGGAGCATTCCTTGGGCAATATTCTACAGGTCAATCAAGTCTTTAAGTGCAGGGCAGATAGAAGCGATGATGACTTCAACTCACTCTCTCTCTCTCTGGGGGGCATAGCAAGGAATTTGCATTCAGCTTTCAACTGTCACAATGTTAACTCAGCTAAGGTTCAGTGCTGGCCAGGAAGGCTTGCTACATACCTAGCACAGACCCAAATGGCAGAAAACAGACAGTCTTCTGGCAATGCTTGTTACCATTTGCTTTATCCCATCAATAGTACAGTCTGAGAAGGTTTTTTTTTTCTCTCTTCCTATTTTGTCTCATACTGATTACTGTGCTTCATGTTCACTGGCTAATGTCAAACACATATGCTGGTTTAAGTCATTTGGGCAATATACAAGCTCCCTGGGGAAGGCATTTTTCAGGTGTTTTTCTAGTCGGATACCTTCAGTGGAAACATTTTACACACAAACTCAAAATGTATAAAACTATCACTTGATATTTATTAGAACTGTTTCTAGTTCTCAAACTTATTTTTGCATTCTAAAACATAATTCCTTTGGTTAATTTTCTGTTGCCTTTAAAAAAATCTGTAATTAGTCCTAGAAAATACTATAATCTGCTTATCAAAACTGAAATTATACCAAACACCCTTTGGAAAGGTTTTTCTATACTGTCATGATTAAATGGAAATGAGCCTAAAAAGATCCCCCTCCCTTCTTCAGAGGAGTTGTACAGTACGTGCAGAAGTCAGAGATTCCTGAGATGTCAAATAAGAAAGATAAGGAACTGGGGCAGCCAGGGGACATGCTTATCAGGCCTAACTAAAACAATAGCGATTTAAGTAGCTATCATATGGACGTTTGGTGAATCCTTTTATTATCTCTAAAGATTTCCCCTTTGCAGCTTGCTTTTGTGGGCAAAGAGTTATATATTGGTACATGCAGCTCATAATTATGTCAGCCTAACCACAGCCAACCCTGACAGCCTAAAACATTAAAGATTTTATACAGCCAGTGCTGAATACAGCTTCTTTTATTGGCTCAGAGAGCAGATATCAATTATAATGAGGTAATAAAATTTGCAAGCACTGTTCAGGTCCTGCTCCAGGTTCCCCCCCACTCCTTGAGATAGTAGCGGTAGAAGAAGGAGGAGAGGTCTCTGAGTTCCACCTTGTCACAGACCCTTCCAAAGCTTTTCCTCTGCATGGCTGGGGTGCCATAAAGTGTTTCTTTCCCTGCTGGCAAAGTCTTCCTACCAAATCGAAGCTACAAATTTCTGACACACACCTTGAAAGTCAGATCACTGAGGTTCCCAGATTAATGGCATGCATTTGCATAACTATAAATTGAAGGCAGAGCTTCCCAAGCTGGCCTCCTCTCCTCTAAACAGCACTGGCTGATGAGATGAACAATCCTCTAAAAGGGTTCCCCAACCTAAACCAATTTGTAAAGTTGTTTTGTTATTTAAAACATTAAAGAAATTAAAGTGATCGGAATATAATTAGATTAATATTCATATCTTCCAAGTTGCTTTAATTCTAATATTAAAAAGATTAAATATCCACTCAGAGGATTAAGCAAAAAGTCAAGCAGTAGCAACACATTTACATTACCTTACTGTGCAAATTATAAACCTAATTAATCTAAAGTTTCCTACAAATTGAATTGGATATTCTTTCACAGGCTGACACAACTTTAGGTATTTAAAATTCCCTCCGATATTGTTTCCTTATGTGTGCTTTGAGAGGTAGGGCCATGTTGCTGCGATGTGTGAATCACACTAGAATGGCTTCATTTGGGTTCTCACTGTTGCAAATTAAACCTCCACATAAATTTAGGTAGAGAAAAAACTATGGACTTTGTAATTATCTAGGTGCGCAACAATAAAACATACCTTGTCCTCCCAACTAGTTGCTATAGATAAAACAGGAAAAGCAATCTCATTGCTTCTTCCTAAAAGCATTAAGTTTCTTTTTTATCCTGTGCAGAATATAATCAAAATATTTTCACCTTATTTTATAGACCCATAATAGGTGGCTTTGCTTTGCAACCATCTCCCCATCTTTTTCTACCACCTCCCTGCCCCCTCAAATACACAAACACCCCCAGGGTTGCTCCAAATCAGTTAGACCAGTTGTGTAGATTTTGGGTCAATTCCAGACATACCAATAATTTTCTTCCTGTCATTCAGTTCTTGCACGACTAGACAGCAGTTATAACACTTGGGTATTGCTAGAACACCCATACCTAGAATATTTGGATATTCCTAGCATGGTGCTGTTTTTCCTGAGCTAACAAATGGACAGGCTGACTTACAATATACTGTGCTCTTCCAACTCACTCTTCCTTCCAGGCACAGGAGCAGAGCTCCCTTCCTGAAATGTGGTGTAGTCTTCCAGCTCCCTCTGACCTTTACTATGCAATGGGAAATGTCACCGGCTTCTTCCAAGTAGATGCTTTAAGGGCCAACCTGTGCTTTGTGAGGTTCTTTTTCCTCTGTGATGGAATCTTGCAATAATGCAGAAAGCTACTTCTGCAAAGATCTAAGTCCTGGCATGCAAATGATCCACAATGGACATAGAACATGTGTAAGACATGAAGCATTGTATGTCTCTGAGATGTGAAGTATTATTTGCTACCTCAGCAATTGGTGGAGATATAATTTCCACCATTAGAACCCCAATGAAGTCATTCTAATGGGATTGTTGGCCCTACATTTCAATGCAATGTAAGGAATCAATATTGGAGTGAGGTATGGCTATCTTTCCCATTTCCAAAAGGTGAAAGCAAACCAACCTCAGAACCCCTCTTTTTTTATCTGTAGGATGAGAGTACTATGGTACCTTTTTATAGCTTCTCGGAGGCTTGAGATAGTATGTGCTCAGTACTTGGCCCATAAATAAAAACTGTCATTATGATTATCCTCTAATGCAGAAGTCAAATTCTGTGTAAATTATTTAATCACTGGAATGAGAGGATGTCATTTAAGGAGTCTGATGCAGAAATTAGCAGGCAGTTCACTAACTTTGTCCCCCACATCCACCCGGAAGACAGAAATACATTTCCCAGCTTTCTTTGCTGTAAGGCATGATCACGTGACTGAGCTGTAGCCAAGGAAACAGAAATAGAAGCGGTGTCTGCCCCTTGAAACCCAAGGCAATTTAGCTCAAAGATGCCACTGGACTGAAGATTATGGCAACCCTGGAAGAACTTTACTGCTCCTGGCGAAGTCACAGAATGTAAGCAGCCTGAGGTCATGAGTCAGCACTTTCGTGTGCTGCTCATCAAAACACTTATTTGGAGTTTTTTTTTGTTTGTTTGTTTTTTGTTTTTTGGTTTTTTTGCCTTTAACTTTAAAGGGGGGAAAATAAAAACTGGTACAGAATTTCAAAACAAGATAATAAAAATTAGCAATGGTTATTACATCGTATATCATGCCTCATGTTGATGAAAACCAAACTTTCATTGTACTGAAGACTTTGTATTCTTAGGTTAGGTTACGTCTTCTCCTGCGTGATACAGAAATAGTTCATGAATCAACTTCCTATGAGGAATCTTCCTTTCGTACAGCAAGCCAACTCTTAGTCTTCTACTGACAACTTTTCCTTCTGACAGGATCAAAGTGCAGGTCACACACACGTTCATGGGTGCGTATGAAAAGCCCAACGCACAGGGATGAATTCACATTTATTTATTTTATTGGCATAGTGGCAAATATAATGGCTCTATCTTCCTTGGGAATCATCTTGTTACTTAGCACTAATGGTTAAAAGGCTGTGATGCATGATTTGGATGACTATCCTAAGATCACGAGGAATAGTCAAGGCTGCTAATCTGGGCTGTAATTTCTCGTTTCTCCTCAACTACCTTGCTTTTTATGGGGCTTATATTGATGAATGCAGATGATAACTGTCAGCTCACCTAGGAAAGCCCAGCTCTAGGTGTCTAACAGTGCATCTCATGTTTCCCAAAGGCAGCACAGAGAACTAGGCTCTCAGCTACCACTGGGTTCACTCCGCCCTGTTCCCCAAACGGCTCAGTAATCTCCTCCCACCCACCATCTTCTGCTCCACCCATTTTGTTGGATTAATAGTTTTGCAATATCAATGCAAATCACACCCTATTCTAAAGATGCTTCCACTTCAAATACAGCAGAAAGGTTTGCCATGAATTCCTTTCTTCCGCCTCTTTGGACCCAGGCCCTGTGCTGTGGGTCACTGCCATGTCTTCCCCCTCCAGGCCTCATGACTCTGGGCAATCGGATGTGCTAGAAAAACAGATGCAAAGGTCTTGACCTCAAGAGTCCTTATGCATTTCTACTTGCTGTCTCGTGCTCTTCCTGTTGCCAGGAGAAATTCATTCTTGGTCCAGCCCGCTGTCCCAGGAGGGTGACAGATATGTGGAGAAGAATTGGCCCAGCTAAAGCGCCTCATCCGTAGCCAGCCTAGAGCAGAGCCCCAGGTGACTCACACAGAAAAGCATGAGCAGAACAGCTGACCCACAGACTCGGGAGGAAGCCTGGCGCAACCTGGCCCAGCTCTGCTGCTGAGCATCACGGGCAGGGCAAGGGTGAGCATCCCTGCGCAAGTCCGAGAGAGGGCACAGCACTCTTGGTACACAGCAGTGGCTTGTTACATGGCAGTAGCAGCCGCGTCATTGGCCCACTGTGTTTCCCGAGCTCTTGGCCTGTTTAATGTCATCCCATTCCAAAGCTCCCATGTGCACTGGCCTCTTTTGTCCTACCAGCCCCTTGTGCTCTGAACTTGACATGCTGTGTCTTGCCCTGGAGACTCAGTGCATGTGCCTCCCTACACATGCAGAGGGCACACTACTTCTCTGCCCTCTTCCCTTCACTGCTTCTAGTTCACAGCTCCCATTTCAACTCAGATACAACCTAGGAGGAACCTCCTCTGCTATGCTCTCTCACCTGGGCCTCTCTCTATGGAGTTTCCTGGGCATGTACATGGGTTATATCATACACACGCCAAGACTTTTATTCCCCTGGAAATCTGGACACTCTAGGTGCCGGCCTGGTGCAGCCTCATCTGATAGCAAATTGGGCTGAAGTAATTTTGGGTGAGTGCCCCTGTGTGAA
Source organism: Octodon degus (assembly GCF_000260255.1). Taxonomy (NCBI): domain Eukaryota; kingdom Metazoa; phylum Chordata; class Mammalia; order Rodentia; family Octodontidae; genus Octodon; species Octodon degus. Next base: position 2,754,839 of record NW_004524587.1, read on the forward strand.
CAAGTTGATGAGTCCTACTGAACCACTGTGCTTTCTTGCCTTGTGTCATGTGACACGATTTTAAATTACCTTTGGATTTTGAAAAATTGGAGTTTTTGCATATACTCCGTGCCTGAGCCCACTACATGAAGGACGAAACAACGTTCCATCTCTTGGGTTTTTCTTTAAAGTTTTAATGGGACCTAGGCAGTCTTGTCCACCTATTTATGCATTATCCAGGGCTGCTTTTGAGTTGCAATGGCTGACTTGAGTAGTTTGAACAGAGACTGTGAAACTTTCAGCATTCACACTCTGGCCCTCTCTTGAAAAAGATCATGCTTTCAGGGAAGACCAGATTATAATCTGTTGGGAGGACAAGGACCTTGCCACTTTTGCTTACGTTGGGCCCCTGGTGCCTAGCACAGCGCCCGTTGCCCAAGAGGTGCTGTTTGCCTATTTTCCCTGGGAGCAGATGCACTGCAAGCCCAGCAGACAGATGCCTACGTGGAGCTCTTAGCTTCACGCCAAGGCTGGGTGCCCCCTGGCTTGGCGCAGAGGCAGAGATGTGCCAAACTATAACTCAGCCTGGAGCATCAGGGCAGCCACGATGCTGGTGACCACTGTGTGGCACTTGCCTGTCTCAGCAGGAATGCTGTGAGGCTACCTCCAAGTGCAGCTGAAGAGTGCTTGGTCTGCATCTGCTGCAGGCGAGACGATTTGAAAGTTTGAAGAAATGAGAAAAAACTCAAAGTTTAATTTACTTGAATAAGCAATTGAGGCTTTAGAGTATAATTATCAGAAAAAAAAGGAAGGGGGAGGGAAAAACACACCACAACACATTGTTTAGCATACGTTATGTTAATGGCAGGTTAGGATGGCCCACTGTGCATAATTTAGCCAAACAATTGATACCAAATTTTAATATATATATATGATTACTGCTACAGAAACGAAGCACCAAGACAAAACACAGGAGAGCTCATAATAGGCACACGTGAACTCTGAGGCCCTAATTACATCACGGGGGAGGGCAAACAGTTGCTGCTGAACCAAGCAGAAAATGGGGGTAATTTGTAAGCAGGTAGAGCGCCGTCCAGGTGCACAGCATGTGTGTGGGGCTGGGGGCCGGGGCCTCCATCTGGGCTTTGCAGGAATGGGAAGCTTCAGGATCACTTTTCTCAGCTGAAAGCACCAGCTCTGAGCCCCAGGCAGGTCAGCTCCCTCCTGGCCTGCCCCCTGGTTCAAAAGTAGAAAGTTAAAGACACGCTTTTCCAAGGAAGCTTCTCCATGCGCCATGAAACATGACTGCCAGGTCTGCGATTTGAGGGTTGTCTCCCTACGTCTTTGCCTGATAGCCTCCAAGATGTGATTCCTGGAATTTTAGGGCAAAGAGGGAAGTCAGCAGACAGCCGCTCTGACCGCAGGACTGCTGTGAGCAGGAGCACGCGGGGGGCAGGTCATCTGGAATGCAGCACAGTGTGAATTCTCTGAGCTACAACTCCACACCGAAAGGAGATACTGGATCAGGTGGCTGTTCAGGTACCTTCGGGCTCCTAAGGTGACTCTGAGTGAATGCATTATCACTTGCCCAGGTCTGCAGACTTGCTAATGGCATGGTCAGCCACTCGTCACTGCAACCAAACGTCACTGCATGCCTGAATCAAGCTGACTTGGATGCCATGTTCCATCTATGTCCCCAAAACAAAGAAATCAGGACAACACGCTAGGTAAAGACACTGGATTCTGTCTGTTATTTCTAACTCCTTTTATTCCCTCAGTCACAGAGGGAAGTTATCCCTCTAGGAGTCTGTGTTGTCTCAGGCTGAATAGTCCCCTCAACACTCATGCTCCTTCCGGAACCTCGGGCCCCATCTGCACATATGGTCTTTGAAGGTGTATAAACCATGAAGATGAGGTATGCTCGAGTAAGGTGAGCCCTGATCCAAAAGAACTGCTCTGCATGGAAGAAGAGATGACAGGGAGAGGAGACTGTGTGGTCACAGACTTAGCGATGGGACTGCTGCGTCTCCATGCCAGGGAACACCAAGGATGGGAGCCACCACCATGACCTAGGAAGATGTAGGGAAGGATCCCCCAGCATGTTCAGATGGCCCTCCTACTGTCTTGCTGGTAGAAATCTGGTCTCCAAATCTCCAAAGAGAATAAACTTCCATGTTAAGCCACCCAGACTGTAAAATTTTGTTATGGCAGCCCTGGAGAGCAATACCAGGACAGCTGTATAATAAAATGGCAGAATTTGAGGCTTAGAGAGTCACCTTGCATTTTTTTTTTCCTACATCTTTGTTTTAAAGTTAAAGAAGCTGACATACAAAGAGGTCAAGTGGTTCCATGTGATTAAATCAGAGATCCGGGATGGACTACAACCCATATCTTAAAATCTCCAGCACCGGGAAACTATAACACAATCAGAGTTCTTGTTTAATGAAGATTCATACCCAGAAGCGATGTCACTATTTCTACATGTAGGGACAGCATGGTAGACAGTATGATCGTGTCCCAAGAGCTACCCATCCCCTAATTCTTGGAATCTGGTAGGGCAAGGGGGACTTTGGATCCATGATTCAGTTGAGGATCTTAAGATGGGATGATTATTCAGAGGGAGGTTCCAAATCAGAGTAGGTTACATGATGACAGAGCAGAGAGAAGAAAGGGACTGCAACAATGGCAGCAGAGCCCGGGGGATGGGCTCTCAAATGGTAGGAAGGTATCCCAAGCCAAGCAGCGTCATTGTCCTCTAGGAGCCAGAAAGGGCCAGGAATGGATTCTACCCTAGAACCTCCAGCCCTTGGGACACTATGATGCTAGGACTTCTGAACTCCTCAACTCTTGAGAAATGAATAAGCATTATTTTATGCCACTAAATTTGTGATAATTTGTCACAGCAGCCACAGGAATCTGAGAGGGCTTGCAGAGAGGAAGCAGATGTTTTGCATCCTGCATCCTACTCTCTGCTAGGCTTTCAGAAACCTCAGGAGCCCGGGCTGACATTACTCAGTTGATTAACCAACCAACATATGGACAGATCTTCATCTGGTCTATTTCTGGTCTTACCAAATTCAGTATCAGAACCACTATAAGCTTTATAAGCATTCCTTTACAGGACCATTTAAGAAGATAATTCAGACTGTGAGAACTTTCTTTTCTGGCAACTGTTTCTGAGCTTTACTAGTCCAGCAGGTGAGGTTGGCCCCTGTCACCCTTGCTCCTGCCCTAAAGGGCACAACACGTGTGCACTTCTCAATCATAATTATTGACTGAAGGTAAGCATGCACCAGTGAGCAGGGACACACTATGGTTAGAAGAGTAACATGGTGGATGAAAGCAGAAACAATATTTGTAGATCTCTGGGACACTTGAGAATGAAATAGTCTTACAAATTTCTAATGGGAGGTCGGTTGCTTATGTGTGGAGAATAAGGGAAGGGGTAGAAAAGGTAGAAAAAGAGCAGGGGGTCATGCTTATGCTATCCTGGGACATGGCTAAAGGTGACCTCTCACGCCCAGCCTCCCTTTGAGAGGGAGCCCGCTCAGCTCCACAGGGCTGAACCTAGCTGTCCTGGCCGTACCATTCCCTGGGCTCCACCATCCTGCGCACTGGGGAGCATCCAGAGAGGCACTCATTTCGCCAGCCTGCCTTTCATCTACATCAAGTAAATATCTCACTAGGCTTTTTCGTCTACAACCGCACAGAGTGGTCCAAATGGAGAGATAGAGCAGACTCCAAGGGGTGTGTGTGTGTGTGTGTGTGTGTGTGTGTGTGTTGGGCAATGAACCCGGAGTCTCACACAACCTGAAGAATCATGATGTTACCCCTGAGCTACACACCCAGCTCATAACCATTGCTTTCCCTTAACACTGTTCACTTGTTCAGTTCCACCCCTGTGCAGAAAGTAGCCCTTTGCAAAAGACTTTGCCTGAGGGCTGGGGAGATAGCTCAGTGGTCTAATCACCTGTCTGGCAAGCACAAGGACTCAAGTTCAATACTGGGTACTGCATGCCGTGCTGGTCCCAAAACTGGGTGTGGTGGCGCACACCTGTAATCCCAGCACTGGGGAGGCTGAGACAGAAGGATCACTACCAGTCTGAACCACATAATGAGACCCTGTATTGAATAATTAATTGATTAATTAATTAATTTTTAAAGAAGACCTTGCCTGAGGGCCAAGTAAAGACAGACGCAAGGCTTCAAACAATGTACTGTATCTATCTCAAAACTGGAAAAACACACCATAAAGGAAAATCAATGGAAAATGGAATATCTTTATTATTATTGTACCTTTTATTCTCTTAACTGTTTCAGAGTGAAAAATTAACAATAACAACAAAAAGTAGGTTAAAAACTGCTTTTAGGAGGTTCTGCTCATTCCTAATGCATCAACTTCTACTTTTCAGTATTAGCTAACTTTTTACATAAAAAAGGAGCTCAGAAATTAGGCAAGATTTTATATAGGAGGAATTGTGATCAAAAAGACATTTTTGGAAACCCACCACACACACACACACACACACACACACACACACACACACACACACACACACCAGGAAGCTACCAATTCATAAAATTTGAAATTCTGCAAAACCAGCAGATGTCACTTCAGTAGCTTGAAATTAAAATTAACCACAGTAATCAGGCATGGGGGTCAACTTCAGTCATCCTAGCTACTAAGAGGCGCAAGCAAGAAGATCACAAGTTCAAGCCCAGCCTAGACCACTAAGTGAGTCTCGTCTTTAAAATGAAAGGGTGAAGAGTCAGGGATATGCTTCAGTGCTGCAGCTCTTGCTGAGCAAGTGAAAGGCTCTGGACACAATCTCCAGCATATAAAGAGAAAAAAAAAAAGTAAAAAACAAACTCAGTCAGGGTGGGGATATTCAGAACAGAAATTAACAAATGCTAAAAATAAGAGCTTTTTTACCCACATGGTGAGCTGTCTCTCTTTTTAAAATTTATTTATTTGGTACAGGGATTCACTACACAGCTCAGACTTGTAGTGTTCCTCCTGCCTCAGCCTCCCTAGCACTGGGCTTACAGGCATGTGCCATCACACCCTGATTTCAGGGCTGGCACAGTGAGCCCAGTGTTCTAGGGCTGACATAGCATGTGGTACTAGGGATGGAACCCGGGTCCTTGAGTTTGCATGACAAGCACTTAAACCACCAAGCTTTCTCCCCAGCCCTGAGCTCTTTTAGACTTCAACAGGACACTGTGGACCCAGTAGACCAGAGTCACCCAAAGTATGCTGGGTTCTAACTTTTAATAAGAAAAGGCAAGTGAAGTCTGGAGAGGAGATTCCCAGTGGTGGTAAAGGGGCTATCAGCAGCCTCATGAAAGCTATAGATCATCCAATCATCGTGGAGAGCCCAACTCAGACACTGATGGACTCGACGCTCATGCTTGGGTGGAGCAAGGATTCTATACATTTCCACCTGGATGTGCGGCCAGGGAGGAAGCTCTGACCCCATTCACACAGGGGCAGTGCCCTGAGCTTTCTGCTCTTCAGCACAGCTCTGAGCCCTGCCAGCTGTTTCTTTTGAGTCTTCTTTTCTGATGTCTACTCAAGGGTGCATTGCTCATGGCTCCAGCACAAAGGGCCCGAGAGGTGAGAAGGATTTGCCAGGGACTTTGATCAAACTCTGGATGGTAGAACTGACATTTTATCTCATCTTCCCAATCTGGCTAGGGAAGTTGTGGTCCCAAAAGGTGGCCAGTTCCAGACAGCTCCACCAGGAGCTCTGTTCTCATCTGGGAATGAACAGAACCTGAGAAGGTCCAAGTCAGAGAAGATCTGCTTAGGGACCTCTAGTGATGAGGCATTCACGACCTTTCCATGTAGGTCTTCAGATTTTTGTTTCCAATGCTGCCTCAGTTATTTTTCTCATTGTTGAGACAAAACACCCAACACTCCCAAGTTAAGACAGGGTTTATCTCACAGTTTCTAGAGGTTTCAGTTCCTAGCTGGCTGGCTCCAAGGCAGGGTGGCATGGCAGAGGGGCACTTCAGGGGAGGAAACAGTCCATGGCACAGCAGGGCAGGCAGAAGGCAGCAGGCAGCAAGCAAGTGAGACCTGACCAGCAGTGACTTTCTGTCCCTCACACCTTCTAGAAATTGCCCCATGAGTCAATCCCAGCATCACATCTTTAATCCCAGAAGCACACACTCAAGATCTAGCCACCTTCAAAAAGACCCACCTATGACTGCATGAGGCTATGGGAGGACATCTACACAGCTGTAAGTCATACTGAAGACATGAATTAGCAGTGAAGTCAGCTTTCCTCCCCGGCTCTGGGGCTTCCACCTATTCCTCAGGATTGGAGCAGATGTTGCTGATTCCCCTGCATGCCACTTAGATTCCTGGCTCCCTAATAGGCCAGTAACTTCTTTCTGAAGTACCTGGGACTCTGCCAAAGGGCTTCAGCTCATGCCAACACCTTACTTAGGCAGCAGAGGGACAGGAACAATGACCCTGGGCAGTCCTGAACCAATCAGCACACGGATGTGAGTAGATAAATACTGCAGCTTCCTTCATGTGGGTGGGAACAACCATGAGGTGTGCTCAATGCCACCTCCCTGAGGTTCCAGTGATACCCACAGCTGTCATGGGCCATCTATTCCCTTACTCACTCCATTACTCTACTCTTGGTGCTTCCTGGGGTCCTGTCCTCAGTCAACCCCACTCATCCAGATCCTTACTCAGGGCTTATTTCTAGGATGGGTTAACAGAGAACTGCTCAAGATGCTTCACTCTCCAGGTGTAAGGCTCTGTAGTACACCACCTACCTACTGCTGTGGAACAATGCACTGAATTTCTCTAAGGAAATCTTCACCCTCAAAGTGATGGTACAAGGAGATAGGACCTGTGGAAGGGGCACCTACAGATGAAGTCAGTGCCCTTGTGAAGGGGGGTGGAGAAGGTCTCTCCCCTCTTTTCACCATGTAAGGGCAAAGTGAGAAGATAGCATCTATGAAGTGGGCCTCCTCCAGATACCGAGTCTCTTGGGACCTTGACTTCGGACTTTCCAGCCATAGGAACTGAGAGACACATGTTTGTTGTTTAAAACTGTCAACTCCATATTCTGTCACAGCAATCTGAGCCAAAAAAGTCCATGGAAGGGAATGAGGGGAAGAAACTGAGAAAACAACTATTTTTCCTTGGTCATAGACTCAGTCCTAGTGATTCTACATCCTTGCACTGCAAGTCTTGCAGGTCAAGGTCAGGAAGGAAAGAGCAGCAGAAAAGCATAGGGGTGACAAACATACTGAGGATGATAGCGGTGAGTGTGTTCCATTGAGAGATTAACATGTGTCAAGCATGGCCCTATGAAACAGGCTCGCTATGTCTATGACATGGAAAGGAAAACTGAAGTCTGAAGAGGCTCCTTCACTTTCCCACAGTGCTGCAGCTTAGTAAGCAGCTGAGTAGAGGTGTGAAACATAAGGGCCTCAGTCACCACACCAACCCTTTTCATTTGGTGTGTAGCGTTAGTCGGTCTTCGCCTTCTACTGGGAAACTGAGAAGAGACACAGTGTTCTCCTGTGTGAGGGAGAAAAACCAATGACAGTGGGTCCTTCCGGGAGAGCTGGCTATGACTCTGTCCATGCCTGAGAGTGTGCTGTCACCCACACAGGCCACAAAGCACTTGTCAGAGGCATGAGGGCTGGCCATGCAGTGAGTGGCCCACTGGACAATGGACCGGTTCCTGCCGATGACAATGGGCTCCGGCCTGCTCTCCACTAGCTAGGTCACAGGTTCCCTGTGCTTCCATGAGCCTCCGAGGCTGCTCATTTAGTCCTACATCTTCTGGAAGCCTCATTTCTGGAAGAGGGCACACACTGTACCTACGTGCTTGCTTCTGATACCTGCTTTGGGACAGCTGTATTAATTTCCTCCCATATTAGATTTTGAGATAAAATCATATTGTCAGAAACAGAGACGACTTCTCTACAGAGCTCTGCACCTCACAGAACTTGCTGGTGATATATCTGGATGACGACCCTTTACCGAGCATGTACTATGTACGAAAATCCCCACCACTGTCTAGTCGGTCATTTTAGCAATCGCAGCCAAAGGGTGTTTTCAGGCCCACCTCACACATGAGAGGATCAAGGCCTGAATGAGTCCAAGTAAATTCCCAAGGGTCATGGAGTGGGTAATGGCAGCATGGCACGTGGAAATACCTAAAGTCATGCCCCTTACCATGATCCTGCCCACCCCCGAACGGCAGCTCCCTCTGTGCTGAGACGTCACCTACCAGTCACCTACCAGACACCCAACATTTTCCTTGACAGGTAAGTCTTCTCCTTTAGGAAGTGTTTGCTGAATGCTTATATTCAACACTTGTTGGATGGCTAGCTTTGGGTTCAAAGGCACTTTGCTGAGCACAGTGGACACCTGCTGGCTGAAGGCTCAGTGCCATTCCCTTGCTGCTGCCGCTGCAGCTAATCTTCCAGACTCCTGCAGGGAGCTGTCCTTTGAGTGACTCTCAGGCCATGGGTTTGGGGGAGGCCGGCACCATTTTCAGTCTCTCACAGCAAGCACATAACTCAGGCTTTGTCAGTGAGAGTTTCACAGCCCCCGGCCACAGTGATTGGGCTCCAGGGACAAGTGATCAGAATAATCCAAGCAGAAGTGATGAGTGGCAGTCCTTTTCTTTTGCTGACACTCCTGGCAGTGGTGGCCAGAGGTCCTCTGTTTCAGTGTTGGCTCTGTAGGTCCCACACAAGCCTCTCAGGGCAAAAAAGCACAGAAGAAGTAACACCGAGAAAGTGACAAAGTCCTCTGAAACCATTTCAGCACCTGGACCCAGGGACGGACGCCTGCTGTCAGCCCCACTCCAAGACTTGTCGATTCCTGATTCTATGCACTCGTTTTCCTTAAATTGCCCTCGACCTGGTCTCAGTGCAGCTCAAAAGACCTTCACCTTGATTTTTAGTTTTTCCCGCCCTGCAGTCCACACAAAAGTCAAAGTCTCTATAGGAAAGCTTTGCTTAAAACAAAAATCATTTTAACATTTCTAATTTGTGCTATCATGCCATCATTTCTATTTACCTGATAGCTTCAATTCATTAACTTCATTGCAAAGTTTCCAAACAGCCTTGCAGGAAACAAGTTATACATAGATTATTTTCTCATTTTCATTTAAAAATGTTCTGCCATTCAAAGCTACAGCTCTCTCCTGTTCAGATACCAGCTGCCACAGTCAGCACCTCTCACCTGCCCACGTGTCCAGGAAGCATCTGCCTCCTGGGAAATGGCAGTGCCCAGCGATGAGGGGAACTCTTCGTGACAGCAGAAGCTGTCCCATGACATCACTAAGCAGAAAGACCCCAGAGAAAAAGGCTCAGAGTGAGTCCTGGCAGATGGATAATGTGGATCAGCAACAAGGCTGTCCAGAGTGGTTGGTTCAGCACGCGATCCTGATGCCTTGTGCGCACATCCGGGAACATGTGACTAGAAGCTTTAAGCCTGCTGTAATTCAATTTGGGTGATACTTCTGGGCTTCTTGTTTTGATTTTTATTATTTTCATGTTTCAACAGAGCATGGGATGAATCCACATTAAGAAGGAGAATGAAAAGAAAAAAAATTCTAGTTATTCTATTCTCTTCCGACAAAGTCTTCCTGAAATAATTCTTGCAAAACCTTCTGCCCACTGGAAACTGTGCATATGATTAACTGCACACAAGCCCAACAGCTTGCATGTGTAGTTAATTTACTCCAAATTTCCATGCTGCATTATAACCCTAATGATCACTAATAATAGACAAACCCACATTTTATTGAGTAAGTAATTTGAGACATTATGATTTTTATCATGCGAATAGGATCAGGCTGACCAATTTACACTGGGCAGAGGAAGATAAATAACCAGGGAATCAATCTCTCCAGCAGCAGACTCTGTCTCTTGGCAAAATGATATGCATTGATTAGGAAAGAAAGCAGCCCCAGGCCCTTGCTAGGCAATGGAGTCAATGAACTTCCATGTTCTAAGCCAGAAGGTCAGCAGGAAGTGTGTGTCTGCCCAGGATGCGAGGCAAAAGGCGGTGAGATGCCAGCTTTGGAGGGCACACAGGGCCCAGGCTTGAGCTCACAGCCGCAGGTGCCAGCTCAGTGCTGCTCCCCTGTTGCTACCTGCATCTGAGCCTCCTTCTGCGCCTTCTTCTGGAGACAGGTTAGGTGCAGTGCAACCACGGGGGTTGTCAGTGGGGGTGTGTGGCCCATCCCAGGTACAGAGGACATTGGTTCTCTACCAAGAGGTTCTGGAACCTCAAATCTGGGGTGGAAGAGGCACACATTTCATATCCATTTTGCAGAAAGAACCAGAGTGAATTTATTACTCACATCCATGAAAGAACCTACCTAGATCCTCGTAGAGGGAAATAATTATGGGGCTCCTGCAGGCTCTCTGAACTTGCATGAGAAAGTGGAGAGGAAGCAATGCTCAGAAGTACATTATTTACTACTGCTAGATTTGCCTGAATTTTGTCTGGAAACTAGAGCAAGGGAAGTTGGAATAAAAACACAGAGAGAAAAAAACCCTACAAGCCCCCCAATTCAATCTAAGATCCTCTTCGGAATGGCTTCAGCCCTTGTAATCTGTAGTGATTAGCTCTGGCTTTATGAGTGGGAAGGCTCTTTGTCTGTCATCTTTATCCTTTTGGAATTCTGATGTTCCCAGGTGTGGACTGGTCTCTAGTCTTCCCATGTCTTGGTCCTCCCAGGCTCCCTCTAAGCAGACAGCAGCATCTGCTGACTTGATAAGCACGACCCCAGAGCCCATCGGCTTTGGGCTGACCAAGGAAGGACACTATCAGGGGACCACAAGAGGAGTGGCAGGTGGAACCATCGCCTGGGGAGGTAGTGACTGGAGGTGGAAGGCTTTCCACAGGGGGCAAAGTCTTGACAAACAGAGGCTGCTAGATAAGGGGGTGTTCAGTGGGGAGGTGATGGGCCTTGCTAAGAAGCAGCAGATGGCACACATACAGGCAAGCAAAGTTTCTGCATTTACAGTGGCATTCATATTTATTTACGTTGAAGACAGTCCATGAGGTCAGTATTTATGTCACGGTAGACACTTCTGGGAAGGACACTGGGACCAAGGGCAGCAGATGCGATGCAAGATACATATTAGTGCGCACTTTCCTCCCCATGGTTCTGCTTCCGAGAGGGAGGTAAATAAAGGTGAAATGCACATGGTTGACCACCTGATGGTCACTAGAGGTGTCTGATGGACAGCACTGTCCCCAAGACCCCAAGGATGTGCTTCAACAAAGATGTGGCTGGAAACCCATGAGAAGCATTCTCCCTGGACATGTGTTCTGGCCAGAGTTGGCTAAATAACTTCTGTGCTCAAAATCCAAGCTCCCAATACAGCTTCCTTTCCCCCATCCAAACTCTCCATAAACGGGGGGAGGGGGGGAAGCACCCAGAAAGAGATCTAAGACTTTAAGCGCCATCCCTGACAAGGCTAGGGGACTTCTGCGGTCTGCGTACACCAGTGATCTGAGACTGCTTTGCACAGGATTGGAAGGGTGAAAGGTGTCGCAGGAATCAAACAACACCAACTGATTTCACAGTAGCTGGGCACTAAAAAGTGAGTGGAAAATGGTGCCAAACATCAGCTTGGAGAGGATGAAAGGAAACGAAGGTCAGGGACTGCTGGGAGCTTCCACAAACTCGACGCTCGCAACATTGATGAGTGCTAACCGTTTTCTAGTCGCTCTTTTGTACTCAGTCCCACTGCAAGAACTGTAAATGGATGGTATGCCACAAATCACCTTCAGAGTAGCCTGTAAGGCGTGTGCTGTCGCGCGGCCTTCTTAGACATGGGGATTCAGACACACAGGAAGATGCAATTATTTGCCCAAAGTCATGCGTCTGGTAAAGAAATGGCTACTTGTAATGGGCTCTGGAGGGGCAGGTGTGGTCACAAGCATTTATAACACGTCAAACACCCCAGTGTGCTTGAGCTGACTCCAGGCTGAGGGCAGGCCCAATCTAGGAGGCCATCAGGCACGGTTTCCTGGAAGGAGCATCTACCTGATAGAAGTCAGTCAGTTGACAACTGGAGGAAAGCGTAATTGAGGCAGAGAGATGAGGGTGGACAGAGGGCCAGATGAAGGCTCAGGTGAAGAAACAGAGGCCAGAGGCATGGGAGGTGGGACACTAGTGTCCTTTGACTAATCAGCCACCACTGCACATCCCCTGGAGTTCTTCCAAGAGAGAAAGAGCAAGGACCGTGGCCACCACTCAGGACTTGCCAGCATGCGGAGTCAGGAGGCCTACGTTAGGATGGCCAGGCGCTCACCAGGGTCAGCACTGGTAGCTGTGAGCCTGACGCCTGGGCCCGGATGCAGCCATGCCAAGGGTACCGTGGCAGACATCCAGCCTTGCCTGTGCCACCTGACTGCAGGCACATGCGCGTCTTCTGCTTCTGCTGTGCTTGCGGGGCAGCAGACACTGCTGCTGTCCTAGGCTCACCCGCCTAGGGCTTCCTGTGGGACAGAGGGCCCCTGCTCAGCCTCCTCTCACGTGGTCCTCCATGAAATTCTCCTTCAGGAGAGCTGGAGCAGCTTCTCTGGCAGGGGATGCATAAGGAGAGGCCAGGGCCCAGGGGCCAAATGGCCTGTCCACACAGACAAGGCACTTGCTGGAAGGCCAGATCAGGGCTCTGCACTCCCTGAGCCAGACTCTTACACAGCACTCTTATGAAACAGAATTTTCCTTGGTGTACAAGGCAGCCAGAATTTTCATAGTTTTAAAAATATTTTTACATAGCAGATCAAGTTCAGTTTGCCTGCATTAAATTTTTGAATGGCAACGTAGAGGCCAAACACCAAATCATATTAATTTGAAGTCATTAAAATCCCCCTTTGTGACAGGCATTAGCTTTGAAAAAACCATCTGGGAAGTAATGCAATGCAAAGATGTGGTC